>NC_135505.1:113303289-113603289 GCF_052857255.1 Amblyomma americanum | reverse complement strand
GCCAACTGTACTTAGATAATCTCCGATCCGTTCGATCGCGGTCTGTAAAGTCTCTTCAATCTGGCCGTCACTGCCGCGCGTGATCCAAAGTGTGAGGTCGTCAGCATAAATGCTGTGATGCAGGTGGGGGGTGTCGGCCAGTAGCTTCGGCAGGCCTATCAGTGCGACGTTAAAAAGCATCGGCGAAAGTACGGCGCCTTGCGGCGTGCCACGGTTTCCCGGATAGATGATGGAAGGATCTCCCGTGCCGGCTTTAAGTTGCACTGTGCGGTCGGTGAGAAAGTTTCGGATGTACGCATACATGCGATGTCCGACACCGAGAGCTTGAAGTTGTTGAAGAATCGCTTCATGGATGACGTTGTCGAATGCCTTGGCAACATCGCGATAAGGGAAGGCATAAAGAAAGGACTATAGGAGAATAAAGGAAGAAACAGGTGCCGAATTGAAAGATTTTAGAGCTCTGAGCGAGCAAACAAATCGCTGGAAAAGCTGAGCACGTAACATTTCGTTCGGATACTGATCCGGAGTTCTTGGGTTCGAACTCTACCGCGGCAGCTGCGTTTTTATGGAGGAAAAACGCTAAGACGCCCGTGTGCTGTGCGATGTCAGTGAACGTTAAAGATCCCCATGTTGGTTGGTTCGTAACAACTTTGTTTAAGGTCATGCAGAGCTTTCGACGACGCGGCCTTAGGTCTCCCACGTGGGGGCGTCGAGGTGTTGCCTCGCCGTCGCCTCGCGGGCCTGCTCGACGGCCCAGAGTTGGTCACCGAGGCTGGGGCTGCGCAAGGCAGCGGCCCACCGCGGCGGGAGGGTTCCGGAGTTAGCACCGTGCGGGTTTTTGTTACAATCCCAGAGCATGTGGGTTAAAGTGGCAATATCCGTGTGGAAGACCTTGCATATATTTGCCGGGTATGTGCCGGGGTATCGTTCCAGGTTGGGGTATTGTTCCAGGTACAGGCCTGTGCTATGGGTCCAGGTTGGGGTGCGTGAGCGTCTGCAGTTGTCCGAGTGCCACCGCGTCCGCCCTGTCCAGCTTGTCGCTGGGCGGAGGGAAGGTTCGGTGGGCCATGCAGAGGGCCTTGGTAATTTCGTTGTATCTGGTGAAGCGGTCTTTGGTGCTGTCCCATTGACGACGGTCGCCGGCGCGATTCGCGAGCTCGCGCGCCATGGCGTGTGCCGTCATGTTTCGGTTGCGATATGGCTTCGATACTTCTCCCATCTGCGCAGGGAACCACTGAATTCTGGTTTGAAAATCTACCTCCCGCTGGACTTGTCGATTGCTCAGGACTCAGGCCGCGCTCTGTGAGATCCATTCTTTGGCGAAGTTTCGGACCGCTTGTCGTGAGTCACAAGAACAGTGGTGCACGTCGGATCCGTGAGGGCGAGTGCCACTGCCGCTTCCTCCGCTTCTTCTGCGCGCTCGCACGCTACACTTGCCGTTATGCGCGTTTTGCCACTCGAATCGGCGACCGCAACCGCGAATCACGAGCGTTCTGCGTATTCCGCGGCGTCAACGAACCTTGTCCCCGTTTCGTCTTTGTGGCTGTGTAGGAGAGCTCTGGCCCTGGCCACTCTTCTTCCCCGGTTGTGTTCAGGGTGGGCGTTCCGTGGAATTGGGTCTACTCTAATCGTTTGTCTGATCGTGTCCGGAACGGTGACTTTCTGGGCTTGTTGTGCGTGGTAACGAATGCCGAGACTTTCCATGATCTGTCGTCCTGCAGTCTCGTGCCCGCTAATCTTTCTAGTTGTAAAGTGCGCTGCGCCTCGGCGATTTCGCTAAGCGTGTTGTGAAGCCCGAGCTGGAGCAATCGGTGCGTGCTGGCGGACCCGGGTAGACCCAGTGCTATCTTGTACACACTGCGGATGATGCTGCTTCGCCCTAGTACGAGTTGTGGAATGCCGCGACGTACGCAATATGGCTCATGACTAAAAAGTGTATGAGTCGTGTGAAACTCGCCTCCCTCATTCCGTTTCTTCTGCTAGTGACCCTCTTGAGTATTCGCATGGCGTTAGCCGTCTTGTGGTTTAATTTAGTGATCGTTTCGCCATTGACGCGGTTGGCCTCGATTACCATGCCAAGGACCCTAATTCTGTGCACTATCGCGATGGTTTCTCCGTTGCTCGTGCGTAGTCTGATCTCTTCGTATTCTCGTCTGGTCGTTGCCGCATTCCGACCACACCCAGGTGGTCTGCCCATCTGCGTAGGGCGGTAGAGTAGGAGTTCCGACTTTGTAGGCGAACATCGTAATCCCGTACCCACAAGGTATTCCTCTATTGTCTCGATTGCTAGTTGCAGTGCCGTTTCGATGTGACCGTCGCTGCCTTCGTGCACCCAGAGGGTTATGTCGTCGGCGTATGTGGTGTGCCGGACGTCTTCGAGGTCTTGTAGCTTTTCTGCTAGCCCGATCATGACGAGGTTGAAGAGCATGGGCGAGATGACGGAGCCCTTGGGGGTGCCGGTACTTCCCTGCGTTTGCTCTTCTAGCTGGAGGTCCCCTGTCACTAAAACAGCTCGCCTGTCTGTCAAGAAATCTTTTACATATAGTTGTACGTGTGTACACCTAGGTTTTTCCGCGATACCTGGTGTAAGATCGCCGAGTGAGCGATTCTGTCGAACGCGGTTTCAAGGTCGAGGCCGAGAATTGCTCTGGCACGTGCCTCTCGTCGTGCCGTCAAGCACCTGGTGCTTCAGTTGTATCATTGCGTCTTGCGTGGACAATTGTGGGCGGAATCCTATTATGGGTGGTGGGTATGCCCCTTTCTGCTCTAAGTGGGCTGGCCAGCGGTTAAGCAGTGCCTTCTCCATTGTCTTGCGACGCACGACGTTAGCGATATGGGGCGAAGGTTGTCGAGGCTCGGCGCTTTTCCGAGTTTCGGGATTAGTATCATTATCGCAGTTTTCCACTGTTGCGGGAGGCTGCCGCGCTGCCAGCAGTCATTGATGAATGCCGTTAACTGCCACGGATCAGTCGTCGAGATTCTTTAGGGCGCGATTCGACACCCCGTCGGGGCCTGGCGCCCATCTGCTGTGGAGGTTGTGCAGCGCCGTCCTGATCTCTTCTGCGCTAAAGTCCTTATAAAGTTCTGCGTTCGGATTTCCCTCATATGGGCCGTGTTGTGCGGTCGAAGTGTGCGGCAATACTTCGCTCGTATTAACCGGATGGTCACTGCATCTTCACTGTGCTTCTCGAGCTCCTTGTGTAACAGACGCAAGAAACAGTTCCTCTGGTGTGACTTGGTCTTCCTTTCGTCCAACAGATACCTGAGCAGGTTCCACGATTTCCCGTTGTGTAGTTGACCGTCGACAGCATTACATAACTCGTCCCATTGCTGGCGATTGAGCGTTCGGCAGTGCTTCTCGATGTTGCGGTTGATCTCCGCTATTTTCTTTCTGAGTCTCCGATTTAGTATCTGTCCCTTCCACCTAGCCATGACCGAGTTCTTCGCCTCGATGAGATGCGCCAGGCGGCTGTCCATCTTGTCAGTTTCAACCTCGGTTTCGACGGTCTTGGTTGACGCTTGGGCGTCTGCAACCAGCGAGCGGGTCCAGGCTTCGATGTCCGTGATCGTATCTCCTAAAGACTGTTGTTGGTCTCGTTTCTTTCTGAAATCTTCCCAATCGGTCCATTTGAATTTTTGTTTACTGCCGTGCGCCTTGTCCGGATTGTGTACGTGTATTTCGACGATCATGTGGTCGCTCCCCAGGTCGGTTGACGTGTTCTGCCACGTGGTAGCCGTCTCCCCGGCATTTCGGACGAACGTCAGGTGCGGGGTTGTGTCCATGGTAGTGGAGTTACCTTTTTCTAGTCGCGTGCGCCGTATCCGTAACTAACGTGGAGTTCCTGCGCATCTTGCCCGAGTTGTCTTCCCTTGGTCGTGCTGTAGCCGTAACCCCCTGCCGTGTCTGCCGCGTTGAAACCTCCCCCTGCAATCAGCGTCCGGGACCCGGCAATCTTGAGCGTCTTCTGAAACACCGCACGGAAGCGTTGGCGGAGTTTCGACGGGCTGCTGTATGCATTCAGTATGAATATGCTTTGTTTCCTCTGCTTGGTGGGTATCAGTTCGATGAGAGCGTGTTCCATTTGGACGCCGCTTAGTTCGTGGGCAACGAATGTGAGACGCTTCCTAACGAGCGTGCATGCACCCCTCCCCTCGATTTTGCTGCCGTGCGTTTTGTAGCCTGTTAAGATAGCCGCGTTGCTGAGTGTATCTTGGAGTAATATTACGTCCGGTTTACGTGTTGCGTGCTTTATGTGTTGCTGTAAAACCGCCTTTTTACCGGCGAACCCGCGGCAGTTCCACCGCCTTTTTGCCGGTGAAGCCGCGGCAATTCCACCGCCATATTACTATCCCTTGATTATCGTTGGCCATGTAGATGCTGATGCAAGTTACCCGGCTGCCCTTGATGGTGGCTTGGTCCCGCATCACTGCTTGCCGGTGCGTGTCCGTGTTGTGTGAATACGGAGTGATTCATTATTATTTGCATGTTTCCTTCGAGGTTAGTGGTCCTGTTTGCGAGTCCGAGGACTGTTGCGTGTAGGGTCTCAATGGTACTTTGCATGGTGCATAGCATTTTCTTGATGTCTGTAATTTCCGGTCGCACCTGGCTCTCGAAACCGTTCTCGTGCTGCTGCTGTTGGTGTATCGCCCGTTTCTTCAGGGCGGATGCGTCCGCTTCAGGAACGCTCGCCGGTACCTACTGTTGTGCGTTCTGTTTGCTTTGTTCCACCACGACGCGCTCGCGTCTGAGTTCTCGCATCTCTCGCATTGCTTTTGTATTTGTTCGCGAATTACCGCGTTATCTTTCCTTTGTGCCTCTAAAATGCCATTATCGGCTTTTTGATTTTTGCTCTGGGACTGCATGTGCTGTTACGACCCCCTCCCGCGCGATGCCCCGGACAGTGTCCGCCCAGCTATCTTCTCTCCGGGAGTTGGTGTCCTTGATCTCGATCTTGTCGGAACGCGGCTGTGTCTTTGCCGGCTTCGGGACCGGGACGGGCCACGCGATCGCGATGTGGATCTGGGTCTGTGCGGCTGGATGGGCGGGAAGTCTTGCTGAGTGACTTGGGCATGTGCGTTTTGGCGCTCCCATCGTCGCCTGCGAATCACGTATACGGAGTCTTGTACCTTGCTTTGCAAGCCTTGTCGGCCGTCATGCGAGCGCCGCCGCACAGGTTACACTTTGGCGAGCATTGGTGTCCCTGGTCTGGGTTGCGAACTCCGCAACCCCTGCAAATAGGGTTGGCGGAATTTGGGCAAACGTCCATGCGATAGCCGAAGCGTCCGCACTGGTAACAGATGTCAATTTGCTTGCGATACAACGTGCAACGGACGAGTGTTGCGCCATACCTGACGAGGTTGGGCACTTTGAGTCCGTCGAATGCAATTACAACCGTGGTCGTAGTGCCTATGCAGTTGGCCGCCAGTGACAGTGGGTTTCTTGGGTTTACGATGTTCTCATCCAGTGCTCGGTGTCTGTCCTCAATGGGGATGCCACGAATCACTCCCTTGGTTGTATTATCGGGTGCCATTTCGTACGCGCTGACATCGTGCGATGTTCCTTGTGTGTGAATTAGCCGCATTTGGGCATAGCTGTCCGCGTTCGTTCGTTTCGGTGTGCTGACGACGACGATGTTCTGGTGTATGTTCGGACAGACCCTGTCTTCCGTACTTTCGTACCCCGTTATGCCGGCGGCCTCGAAGATTGCGGCGGTGACCGTCAGGGCGCCGACCTTAACGATGTCGAGGCCACCTTTTGGTCGAAACATGATTTTGATTTCCCCCTTCGGTAGTCTGGGCATGCGTCCCGCATTAATAACCTTTCCTTTGACATGCTTGGGTTTCGTACCTTGCTGGCCGATGCCAGGCGCGTTCGTTCTTGCATCGATGTCGTGCGTCGAATTCGCACCGCGGTCTCGGGGTCTCGAACGCCGCGCTCCGGCGGTCTTCCATCCGGCTTCTTCGGTAATTGCGTCGGCGGAAATGTCTTCCCCCATCACTTGCACGTTCATTCTTGAGTCACGTTCGTCGGCTTGGGCCGCTTCGTTGGAAAGAGTCCGTAAACGTGGCACCGCGTCCGTCGGCAACGCACAGCTGTTTCGCCGGCTAGGCCTAGCGTCTGGCGTACACGCCTAGGCCTAGCGAGGCTACGGCGTGGCCGGAGCGCTGGAAGTTCAATATCTCTGCGAGGAGTTGTGTCCCACCTCAGAACTGGGTATCCATCGATGCCTCTCGACTTAACGGATCCGTTGGTGAAAGATTGGCGGTGAAATACAGTTGCCATCGCTGCAAAATCATGTGTAGAAGACAGAGCCGATGTGAACGCGTCCGCGCACCTCGGCGATTGTAGCACCATCGAAAAACCAGTGTTGTAGGCGTTACCGAAAAAAAGTAACTAAATACGTTACTCGTTACGTTAAAAAAAGGAACGCGTTACCACCCTACGCTACCTACAAGAAAAGGTAACTCGCGTTATCGTTACCGTTACCGAAAACAAGTACCGCATGTTAATTTGCCCTTACTCAATGGCCATAAATTTTAATTTTTCTTCACCTTAAGAACGTACGATAACAATTTTACAAAGCTCACATTTAATATATAACGTCTAGCCCAAATAACTATTGTAGGCGATATTCTGATTTGACGAGAATACTTTGCACAAATCTGCAGGAGCTTAGCAATGTTACAGTGGCGTAAAGTTGCCTGTAGAGTTACATGTGTTGGATTCTAACTGCGTGGCACATGATGAAGCCATCTTCTGAATGTGGCATTAAACACAAAATGACACTCCATCATCAATTCTAACTTCACAAAGAAAACATCGCTGAACTCAACAATTTTAGAGTAATTATCAAAAATGTGATGTTCCAAAATGCTCGGCATGCTTCCACTCTGTAGAGAGTTGTGTGTGTGAGTGGTTTGGGAAGCGGAGGCAAGTGTGTGAATGCGTGTTCGATCAGGTGTTTCGTGCTTTATGGCTATCCTTTTTTTTTAGTTGGGTGCGTTGTCAAGGGCAGCTGTTTTCTGGCATGCATGCGAGCCCAAACATGGGTCGTCGAGAGCACCTGTACATTTTGTTTATTTACAACACCACTTTAGGTGCTCTGCGCTTTTTTTTTTCTAAAAAAGAGGGCGGAGTGGGTCACAACTGGAACAAAAAGTAACTAGTAACGTGACACCTCACGTTACCGAAAAATGTTAACGTAAGTACGTTACCCTTTGCAGTTACGAATTGGTAACGAGAACTTTAGTAAGTTATCGAAAAAAGTAACGCGTTACCGGTAACGCCGTTACTTGTAACGCGTTACCGACAACACTGACCAAAACCAATTTCAGATCCCCAGGTGGTCGAAATCATCCCGGAGCCCTCGACTACGGCACCTCTTTCTTTCTTCCTTCTTTCATTCCCTCCTTTATCCCTTCCCTTGCAGCGCGGCACAGGTGTCAGCCGACATGTGAGGCAGATACTGTGCCATTTCCTTTCCCCTGTAGACCATCGGCGTTCATTGTGTTCATTGGCATTCATTGTGTTCGTTGGCGATGATAATGTTCTATAGACTCCAATGATTTCAAGGAAAGGAAGGGTGCATGGCTCTCTGGGTCCACCCTGTGAAAAATTGAAAATATGCAGATTATTTGAACTGTAGCAAAATGGTGGTTTGAGCTAGTTGGTACATATTCACAATTTCACCAGCGCTGCGACTAGGAACAAGAACAGAGAAGGAAGACAAGGACAAGCGCTTGTCCTTGTCTTCCTTCTCTGTTCTTGTTCCTAGTCGCAGCGCTGGTGAAATTGCAGATTATTTCTCTTCCTCCATGCTGCAGATTCTCGCAGGGAGGCACACATCGCGCGCATAAAACGTACATTTCAATACAGAAAAAGAAAATAAAACTATGAAAATGAGCTCACATTTTCAGCATTTCCACTACGATATTTAGCGGCTCTCAGTAGTTCGTTTGACCGCTGTAAGTGGCGTGAGAGTCGCGTGACCGGCGCATGAGCGCTCCTGGGCCTCTCATTGGGCCAGCTCATCCGCGTTCCGCCTTTTTCTGCCAATCGGAGCGCCAGATTTCGGACACCGCCGTTTTCCTATGCCCTCGCGAGTCGCCTCACGTTCGCAGCGTTCGCAGTTCTGGTGATACCGGCGAGAGATTCGCAGTGAGTGCCACGTGTTAGTTCGGTGATCGTTTGCTATACGCCGAGCCACGTAAAGCTGCCTGCGAGTTTTGCCGAGTATGGCGGCTGAAGGCAAGCAACTCGAGGGCGACTCGAATGATCGTGAGCAGTCCCAGCTGGATCGCACAAGCGCGTCGCTCAGCAGGCCGTTGAAACACCCACTCGAACATCGCTGGAGCCTCTGGTTCTACAGGAACGACAAAAGCCGCAGCTGGGAGGAGAACCTTCTGGAGATCTCATCGTTCGACACAGTCGAGGACTTCTGGGCCCTCTACAACCACCTCGAATTTCCCAGCAAACTTCCTTCCGGCTGCGACTACTCGCTTTTCAAGACCGCCATCAAGCCCATGTGGGAAGACCCCCGCAACAAGCAAGGCGGTCGGTGGCTCTTCAACATGAGCAAGAACGAGGGGTCAACAGTCTTGGATGACTACTGGCTCGAAGTTCTGCTGTGCCTGATAGGGGAAGGCTTCGGCGAGTTCAGTGATGACGTGTGCGGTGCTGTCGTCCAGATCCGGAACAAGATTGACAAGATTTCTGTGTGGACTGCCGACGTTAGCAGAGTCGACGGAAACGTGAAGATTGGGAAGACTCTGAAGGAAAGGATGAATCTGCATCCACGGTACATCGTCCAGTATCATGCCCATGCTGACACCCAGTCCAAGCACGGCTCCACGGCGAGGGTTAGATATGAAGTTTGAGTGCAGATTGGGACCAGCAGCTCAACGGGAACGTGACTTTAAAGGAACGCACATCAACCCATGACGGTATTCTGACGCCGAATGGACTTGTATCCGGAGTACTGAGGCATGGAGAATGTGAAGATTCCTTCAAGAGATATGACCCAGCCCGGTGCGTGTATATTTGTGCCGTTTCTTTTTTTCGCTTGTCTATGTGTGCTGCTGTTGGAAAAAAATTACAATAAAATTTTATTTCAGTTTTTGCTTGAGTGATTGGTTGTGCGAATCTTCGGCGCTGCGATTTGGCGCCGAAGTTTTAACATAACAACCGACTGGCTTTCCCAAGGCACAAACGTCTCGCGGGCAGGGGCTCGCCTTCAGCGGTTTGATTTTTTTTTGTTTTTAACTCGTAAGAAAATTAATTGGTTTTTAATTGTTTTTTATTGGGAGGGGGAGGAAATGCCGCAGTATTTGTCACATCTCGGCGGGCGCCGGAACCGTGTCGTAAGGGAAGGGATAAAGGAGAGACTGGGAGAAGAAAGGAAGTAGGAGGTGCCGTAGTGGAGGGCTTCGGAATAATTTCGACCACCTAGGGATCTTTAACGTGCACTGACATGGCACAGCACACGGGCGCCTTTGCGTTTCGCCTCCATCGAAACGCTGCCGCCGTGGTCGGGATCATTTAATTGAAATTGGTTTTGAGGTAAGCAAATGACGCAGTAACTGTCATTTATAATAGGGAGCCTAAATTAAATTATGATCGAAAGAGTTTTGAAGAAGAATACGAGGTTGGCGATAAGGATGACGTGGATTAACCGAAAACTAGAGGTTGAAGAAAAAGAAGCGTTCGGTGAGGTGGGAAGATATGATTGGTGGAGGAGAGAAGCAGAGGACGAAGCTTGTGCGACGTAGCCAACGACGCCGGCCTGAGCACGTCGAACGCCATATCGACGCCGGCTACTGGACCCATACAACGCCGCAACCGTACCAAACCAACTGTGAGCACGAACGCCAACCGCTAGCAGTAGAACGCTAGTAGTAGACGCTGGTAGCAGTGTTCCCGGGTCGTGTGTATTTATAGTCTGTGTTTTGTGTTAGTTTTGTTAGTTTTGTGTTCTAGTGTGTGTGTCACTTAGGGTGTATTAAAGGTGTGTCTGTGTGTGTTCACCTGTCGCCTAGTCAATTCTTTCGGAACGCTAGTAGTAGACGCTAGTAGCAGTGTTTCCGGGTCGTGTGTATTTATAGTCTCTGCTTTGTGTTATTTTTGTTTTGTGTGTTAGTATGTGTGTCACTTATGGTGTATTAAAGGTGCGTCTGCGTGGGCACACCTGTCGCCTAGTCCATTCTTTCGGTTCGAGTGTTATCCGGGGAGATCCGTGGCGAACCTGTGCCAGGATTCATTTCCCTTGTTTCCCTTTGCTTTGTCTGGGATCTTTCCGGTTTCTTGATGGTAGAAAGTATGAATTTGGAAAAAAACGTTAGAACTCGCGCTCAAGCTAGGTTTAAGCAAGGAAGAGGCGATGCGTCTCTGTGACAAGGAGAACGAAAGGGCAAAAAGGCGGAGAGGAAAGGGCGCAAGCACGCGTAGACGCTCGCGTAGCCGAAGAGCGGGAGGCAAGAAGAGCTCGCGAAGCAGAACAGGAGAAAATGATAGAACGGGAGAAGGAGTTTCTTTTGTGGAAACAGGCGCATATCGCGGGAGGATACAATGATCATCCTTCTTTAACGGGCACGGAATCTCCTAGACTGGCCAGAGTTTGTCCAAGAAAGCTGATGGCTCCTTTTGCTGACAAAAGAGTTGATCTGGACGCATATCTGCAACGATTCAAGCGGTTAGCTTTGGGGTAAGGCCGCGAGCGCAGTGAATGGGCCACGGCATTGAGCATGTGTTTTGTCGTGGAGGCTCTGAATGTGTTTGGATGGATTCCTGCTGCTGAATCCATGGACTATGAGAATGTCAAGAAGGCACTCCTCCAAAGATTCAGGCTTATGGCAGAGGGTTTTCGTGAGAGATTTCGCACCGCGACACCTGAGGATTCTGAAACCGCGAATCAGTTTTCCTGCAGGCTGACCAACTATTTTGATAGGTGGCTTGATATGTCAAGCACAGAAAAGACTTTTGAAGGGGTGCGTGACAAGCTGGTGACAGAACATTTTTTAACGTGTTGCAGCTCAAAGCTAGCGCTATTCCTAATAGAAAGTTGTGTTCACTAGAAGAGTTTGCCGACACTGCAGACCAATTTCTCGAGGCTCAAGGGCTAAGAAATTTAAGGCAAGGGAGGAAACACAAAAGGTCCCAGAGACAGATGCGGCAAGACCAAGAGCATATGGCGCTGCATCTAAGGCGCCACTAAGGTGTTTTCTCTGCGGCAAGGTGGGACACCATGCAGTTCACTGTCGGACTAGTAGCGTTGCTCAAAAGACAGTTTGTGCGTCACGGTTGTAAGAGCAGGGGTCATGCTCTGGGTGAGTGCCGATACAGAACGCAGGACCGAGTTGCATGCGTTGTCGACTCTCGGGCAGAACTTGTCATGCCTCCTGAAGTTCCACAGCTGAAGGGAAAGCAAACGCCGCTGGAAAATGAGGCGGTGAGTAGAACAAACAAGTCGAAAGCAACAAAGCTTGTTGTGGTTGGGCAAATAGGAGACCGCCCTATATTGGTGCTTAGAGACAGCGGAGCCAACACAGTTTTGGTTCGGAGAAGCCTGGCGAAGGACGAGGATCTTTCTTACAAGGGAAGCGTCGGCCGTCACTCTTGTAGATAGCACAGTAAGGTACCTTCGCGAAGCCAGGATTTTAGTGTCCACGCCGTACTATACTGGGCAGATAGTGGCAAAATGCGTAGACCAACCCATCTACGATCACATCTTGGGAAACATTTCGGGTGCAATTAGTGCCGACGACCCCGATCCCGAGTGGAGGATGCTCGGCGTTGAAGAACATTCAAAGGTCCTACGTGCCAAGGATTACACGTCCCTGCCACCGTAAACAGACGAACGTGTGAGTCCCGTTGCAAGCCTCGATTTCCATGTTGGCTATCAGAACTCTGCGAGAGACGTGATGCGAATAATTTAAGGACTATAGGAAGAAAATGCAGAAGAGAAAATCGGTCCACGACAGTGTTGCATGTCACCCGCAACCTCTGAAGTGAATGCAGCGCGGAGGCTAGAAAAGCGAGTGCGTCTGTTGCGCTGTACGCGTCTCAATATGCGGCGCACGAAAACACGAGAGGGCGCCTCAGACGAACCACGTGCACGAAACTGCTCCTATTTTTTTTCACTGCGAAACAGGAGTGTGGTTGGGGCCGTGAAATGACGATCGTGCTCGTGCGGGATTGGTGCCAATTTCGGATCCGATCGGTACCGTTAACTGCTTCGTTTAAGGACCCAACTTCTTTCTGCACGTTCCGCCGCTGCCATCGGCCAGCAAGAACAAACTGAGGTCATGTAACTAACAGTGTTTTACAGTCAAGTTTGCCTCTTCATGCTGTTAATTTATACTACATTTCAGGGTTCGAAAGGCCGTTGAATAACAAATAAATACAAAAATTCTTTTATTTCTTTAGCACGGATGAAGACTAGCCTTCTCGTTCACTTCAAGCCTTATGTTAAATGAAAAAAAAACAATTTTTCGCGTTTAATGCCAGAGACACCTAGATATCAAACCACAAGCCTGCAGCCAACCCGTTCTTTTCGGTAATGACGTCGCGAGTGTGAATCGAGTGGCGGGAAGATTTTATGTTTTACAATCAATGTTTATTAAATCCAGTTTTCTCGCCGATAATAGCGTCTTTCGTTGGCGGACAAAACGTCAGCATACCCAGAAAGAGCCAGATAATCTGTTTTTTTTGTTATCAGGAACAATAAATATATGGAATTGTTCTCAAAGGGATACTTTATTTTTCATTGTTTTTATTTTCACACAATAATTTTTGTCCCTGAAGTGTTGAGCCTGTTATATGTAAATGGTGCAGGAAGGAGCTTATTACTTTTCATTCTTTTAGATCGCCCCTACCTACTGGCTATCCCTTACGTCACGTTCCTCTCCATTCATTTACGTGCACTGGAGAGGTTGCTTTGCCTGCAGGCTACGCGAAAGCGCATGAATTTTGGCGCGATGCAGCCAGAAAATGTAAGGTGACAGCGCCGATGAACCGCGTTTTTGAAGTTCCAAAAACTGACATCGATATTACTTACGGCGCGGCTACACGTCTCTCAGTGATTAAGGAACCTAACAGTAATAGTTTAAAAGTTAACTATTCAGTAATAGTTAACCAGCCTGCTAATTATCACGCCTGTATACCGATGTACTACACTGCTAACAATGATATGCCGAAGAAAACGCTTTTCTAACTAAAAAAAAGTATCTTTAAAAATTGTGTAAAGTCAGGTGAAACAGCCTGCATACCGGCTTGATCCTGTAGTTCAGCTCCAGTTCTATGTTCCCGGATTGCAAAGCTTTTGTTCTCTACTACCTGCCGCGGTGACTCAGTGGTTAGGGCGCTCGGCTACTGATGCGCAGTTCCCGGGTTCGAACCCGACCGCGGTGGCCGCGTTTCGATGGAGGCGAAACGCTAAAGCGCCCGATGTCAGTGCACGTTAAAGATCCCCAGATGGTCGAAATTATTCCGGAGCCCTCTACTATACGGCACCTCTTTTTTCCTTTCTTCTTTCACTCCCTCCTAATACCTCGCACTTTACGGCGCGGTTTTTAGGTGTCCGCCGATATGTGAGGAAGATACTGCGCCATTTCCTTTCCCCAAAAAACCAATTTTCAGTTTCCAATTTCTCTTCGCTACAAACAAAATGCAGAAAATCTCGAGTACGCGGAGGCTGCGCTGCACGTTAAAAAATAACCTTGTGGCCAAAACCAAGCTGCCGGAGGTACTAGTACCGTGGTCGGAACTAAGTACCGGATCCCTCCACTACCACGCATACTACGTTACGCAGGTTTGGTTTTGTATTACAAAAACGAAACTGAAAAAATGTGGAGGAAGCTTAAGCTTCATATTCAAGAGTGGACGCGACAGCGTGTCGCAGCGTTGCCAAGGGGTGCAGGGAACGCCATCACCCGTTCGGCGCGAGGCGTGTCCCGTTGGAAAATTTAAGGAAAGGACGCCTGTCTCATATCTCGGCGGACACCCGAACCGGGCCGTAAGGGAAGGAAAATGAAATGAACAATTGCTTTTAAGGAATTGAAATGACGCCTGTCTCACATTTCTCGCTGGACACCGGATCGCGCCATAAGGGAAGGAAAAATCTATCGATCGATCAATAAATTAATCAATCAATTGATCGATCGATCAGTCAGTCCATCAATTAATCAATCAATCGATCGATCCATCGATTGATCAGTCAATCATTCCACCAATCAATCAACCAATCTATCAATCCGCCGACGCCGACGACACCGGCTTTTCTGCGACACGAGCTCCTTAACGCTGTCGCGTTAAATGTGAACTTGCCGAGCAGCGCCCAGTCGCAAGTCGGCGACGGCGCGTTCGCATCGGCTCGCCAATAAAATATAAGAAATCAGCACGCTCTGTTATCGCATATCATCACAGTTTCTACACATATATTGGATGATTCGTTCCTCACGAGGCGTTGCCATCGAATTACCTTGTCGCTCTTATACTGGCGCTAGCCTCAGCGACTCCAAGTATGTATGCGCCCCCGATATCGACAGTACGGCTGTTCCTTTATCTGCTCATTCGAGTGCGCCTCTTTATCTATACGCCCGTATCATGCCCATACTGACACCCAGTCCAAGTATGGCTCAACGGCGAGGGTTAGATACGAAGTTTCACTGCAGCGTGGGCGCGGTAGCTCGACGGGAACCTGACTTTAAGGGAAGGCAAATCAACCCATCATGGTATTTGACGACGAATGGACTTGTATCGAGAGGTTTGGGACATGATGGTGATGATTCCGTCAAGAGAGATGACCCAGCCCGGCGTGTGTGTGTGTGCCGTTTTTTTTTTGTCTCTGTGCGCGCTGCTTTTGAAGCAAGTTTTAAAATAAATGTTTATTTTTTGCTGCAATGGTTGGTTGTCCGAATTTACTGCGCACTGACTTGGAGCCGAAGTTTGAAATGAACAACCCACTGGCTTTTCCAAGACACAAACGTCTCGTGGGCAGGGGCTCGCCTTCATTTTTTTTAACTCGTAGAAAATTTAATTCGTCGGATTTGAGGAAAGGAAATGACGCAGTAACTGTCTCGCATGTCTTTGTAAACACACGAGCCGCGCGATAAGGGAAGGCATAAAGAAAGGACTATAGGAGAATAAAGGAAGAAAGAGGTGCCGAATTGAAAGATTTTAGAGCTCTGAGCGAGCAAACAAATCGCTGGAAAAGCTGAGCACGTAACATTTGGTTCGGCTACTGATCCGGAGTTCCCGGGTTCGAACCCGACCGCGGCGGCTGCGTTTTTTGGAGGCAAAACGCTAAGGCGCCCGTGTACTGTGCGCTGTCAGCGCACGTTAAAGATCGCCAGGTTGGTTGGCTGGTAACAACATTATTCAAGGTCCTGCAGAGCTTTCGCCGACGGTGCCTTAGGTCTCCCACGTGGGGACGACGACGCGTTGCTTCGCTGTCGACTCGCGGGCCTGCTGGACGGCCCAGGGTTGGTCACCGAGGCTGGAGCTTCGCAAGGCAGCGGCCCACCGCGGCGCGAGGGTTCCGGAGTTAGCACCGTGCGGGGTTTTGTTACAGTCCCAGAGCATGTGGGTAAAAGTGGCGATATCCGTGTGGAAAACCTTGCATATATTTGCCGGGTATATGTGCCGGGGTAGAGCCTGTGGTATCGTTCCAGGTTGGGGTGCGTTAGCGTCTGCAGTTGTCTGAGGGCCACCGCGTCCGTCCTGTCCAGCTTGTCGTTGGGCGGAGGGAAGGTTCGGCGGGCCAGGCAGTGGGCCTTGGTAATTCCGGTGCAGCTGATCAAGCGGTTTTTGGTGCTGTCCCATGGACGACGGTCGCCGGCGCGGTTCCAGAGCTCGCGCGCCTTGGCGTGTACCGTCTCGTTTCGGTTGCGATACGGCTTCGATACTTCTCCCATCTGCGCAGGGAACCACTTAATTCTGGTTTGAAAATCTACCTCCCGCTGGACTTGTCGATTGCTCAGGACTCGGGCCGCGCTCTGTGAGATCCATCCTTTGGCGAAGTTTCGGACCGTTTGTCGCGAGTCGCAAGAACCGTGGTGCACGTCGGATCCTGAGGGCGAGTGCAACCGCCGCTTCCTCCGCTTCTTCTGGGCGCTTGCACGCTACACTTGCCATTATGTGCGTTTTGCCGCTCGAATTGGCGACCGCAACCGGGAATCGTGAGCGTTCTGCGAATTCCGCGGCGTCAACGAACCTTGTCCCCGTTTCGTCTCCGTGGCTGTGTAGGAGAGCTCTGGCCCTGGCCACTATTCTTCCCCGGTTGTGTTCCTGGTGGACGTTCCGTGGAATCGGGTCGACTCTTATCGTTTGTCTGATCGCGTCCGGAACGGTGACTTTCCGGCCTTGTTGTGCGTGGTAACGGATGCCGAGACTTTCCATGTTCTGGCGTCCTGCTCTCGTGCCCGCTAATCCTTCTAGTTGTGAAGTGCGCTGCGCCTCGGCGATTTCGCTAAGCGTGTTGTTACTCCCGAGCTGGAGCAATCGGTGCGTGCTGGTAGACTCGGGTAGACCCAGTGCTATCTTGTACACACTGCGGATGATGCTTCTTCGCCTTTGTACGAGTTGTGGAATGCCGCGACGTACGCAATATGGCTCGTATCTAAAGAGTGTATGAGTCGTGTGACACTCGCCTCCCTCATTCCGTTTCTTCTGCTAGTGACCCTCTTGAGGATTCGCATGGCGTTAGCCGTCTTGTGCTGTAATTTAGTGATCGTTTCGCCGTTGACGCCGTTGGCCTCGATTAAAATTCCGAGGATCCTAATTCTTTGACTATCGTGATGGCTGCTCCGTTGCTCATGCGTAGTCTGATCTCTTCGTATTTTCGTCTGGTCGTTGCCGCATTCCCACCACTCCCGGGTGGTCTGCCCCTCTGCGTAGGGCGGTAGAGTAGGAGTTCCGACTTTTTAGGCGAACATCGTAATCCCGTACCCACAAGGTATTCCTTTATTGTCTCGATTGCTAGTTGCAGTGCCGTTTCGATGTGACCGTCGCTGCCCTCGTGCACCCAGAGTGTTATGTCGTCGGCGTATGTGGTGTGCCGGACGTCTTCAAGTTCTTGTAGCTTTTCTGCTAGCCCGAGCATGACCAGGTTGATGAGCGTGGGCGAGATGACGGAGCCCTGCAGGGTGCCGGTAGATCCCAGCGTTTGCTCTTCTAGCTGGAGGTCCCCTGCCACTAAAACAGCTCGCCTGTCTGTCAAGAAATATTTTACGTATAGCTCTACGTGCGTACACCTAGGTTTTGCCGCGATACCTGGTGTAAGATCGCCGAGTGCGCGATTTTGTCGAACGCGGTTTCAAGGTCGAGGCAGGGAATTGCTCTGGCACGTGCCTCTCGTCGTGCCGTCAAGCACCTGGTGCTTCAGTTGTATCATTGCGTCTTGCGTGGACAATTGTGGGCGGAATCCTATTATGGGTGGTGGGTATGTCCCTTTCTGCTCTAATTGGGCTGGCCAGCGGTTAAGCATTGCGTGCTCCATGGTCTTGCCGACGCACGACGTTAGCGATATGGGGCGAACGTTGTCGAGGCTCGGCGCTTTTCCGGGTTTCGGGATTAGTATCATTCTCGCAGTTTTCCACTGTTGCGGGAGGCTGCCGTGCTGCCAGCAGTCATTGATGAATGCCATTAACTGTTCCACGGATCGGTCGTCGAGATTCTTCAGGGCGCGATTCGACACCCCGTGAGGGCCCGGCGCCGATCTGCTGTGGAGGTTGTGCAGCGCCGTCCTGATCTCTTCAGCGCTAAAGTCCTTATCCGGTTCTGCGTTCGGATCCCCCTCATATTGGCCGTGTTGTGCGGTCGAATTGTGTGCGGCATGTACGTCGCTCGCAACCGGACGGTCACTGCATCTTCACCGTGCTTCTAGACTCCTTGTGTAATAGTCGTGAGAAACAGTTCCCCTGGTGGGAATTGGTCTTCGTTTCGTCCAACAGATACCTGAGCAGGTTCCACTTTCCCGTTGTGTAGGTGGCCGTCGACGGCATTGCATAACTCTTCCCATTGCTGGCGGTTGAGCGTTCAGCAGTGCTTCTCGATGTTGCGGTTGATCTCCGCTATTTTCTTTCCGAGTCTCCGGTATAGTATCTGTCCCTTCCACCTAGCCATGACCGAGTTCTTCGCCTCGATGAGATGCGCCAGGCGGCTGTCCATCTTGTTTCAACCTCGGTTTCGACGGTCTTGATTGACGCTTTGGCGTCTGCAACCAGCGAGCGGGTCCAGGCTTCGATGTCCGTGATCGTATCTCCTGAAGACTGTTGTTGGTCTCGTTTATTTCTGAAATCTTCCCTATCGGTCCATTTGAATTTTTGTTTACTGCAGTGCGCCATGTCCGGAGTGTGTACGTGTATTTCGACGATCATGTGGTCAATCCCCAGGTTGGCCGACGTGTTTTTCCACGTGGTAGCCGTCTCCCCGGCATTTCGGACGGACGTCAGGTCCGGGGTTGTGTCCATGGTAGTGGAGTTACCTATTCTAGTCCGGTGCGCCGGATCCGTAACGTGAAGTTTCTGCGCATCTTGCCCGAGTTGTCTTCCCTTGGTCGTGCTGTAGCCGTAACCCCACGCCGTGTCTGCCGCGTTGAAATCTCCGCCTGCAATCAGCGTCCGGGACCCGGCAATCTTGAGCGTCTTCTGAAACTGCGCACGGAAGCTTTGGCGGCGTTTCGACGGGCTGCTGTATACGTTCAGTATGAATATACTTTGTTTCCTCTGCTTGGTTGGTATCAGTTCGATGAGAGCGTGTTCCATTTGGACGCCGCTTAGTTCGTGGGCAACGAATGTGAGACGCTTCCTAACGAGCGTGCATACAACCCTCCCCTCGATTTTGCTGCCGTGCGTTTTGTAGCCTGTTAAAGTAGCCGCGTTGGTGAGTTTCTTAGAGTAATATTACGTCCGATTTAAGTGTCGCGTGCCTGATGTGTTGCTGTAAAACCGACTTTTTGTCGGCGAAGCCGCGACAGTTCCACTGCCATATTACTATCCCTTGATTACCTTTGGCCATGTAGATGCTGATGCAAGTTACCCGGCTGCCCTTGATGGTGGCTCGGTCCCGCATCACTGCTCGCCGGTGCGTGTCCGTGTTGCGTGAATACGCAGTGATTCATTATTATTTGCATGTTTCCTTCCAGGTTAGTGGTCCTGTTTGCGAGTCCGAGGACTGTTGCATGTAGGGTCTCAATGGTACTTTGCATGGTGCATAGCAATTTCTTTTCTGTAATTTCCGCTCGCACCTGGCTCTCGAAACCGCTCTCGTGCTGCTGCTGTTGGTGTATCGCCCGTTTCTTCAGGGCGGATGCGTCCGCGTCAGGAACGCTCGCCGGTACCTACTGTTGTGCGTTCTGTTTTGTATTGCTTTTGTATTTGTTCGCGAATTACCGCGTTCTCTTTCCTTAGTGCCTCTAAAATGCCATTATCGGCTTTTTGATTTTTGCTCTGGAACTGCATGTGCTGTTACGACCCCCTCCCGCGCGATGTCCCGGACAGTGTCCGCCCAGCTAACTTCTTTCCGGGAGTTGGTGTCCTTGATCTCGATCTTGGCGGAACGCGGCTGTGTCTTTGTCGGCTGCGGGACCGGGACGGGCCACGCGATCGCGATGTGGATCTGGGTCTGTGCGGCTGGATGGGCGGGAAGTCTTGCGGTGTCACTTGGGCATGTGCGTTTTGGCGCTCCCATCGTAGCCTGCGAATCACGTATACGGAGTCTTGTACCTTGCTTTGCAGGCCTTGTCGGCCGTGATGCGAGCGCCGCCGCACAGGTTACACTTTGGCGAGCATTGGTGTCCCTGGTCTGGGTTGCGAACTCCGCAACCCCTGCAAATAGGGTTGGCGGAATTTGGGCAAACGTCCATGCGGTGGCCGAAGCGTCCGCACTGGTAACAGATGTCAATTTGCTTGCGATACAACGTGCAACGGACGAGTGTTGCGCCGTACCTGACGAGGTTGGGCACTTTGAGTCCGTCGAATGCAATTACAACCGTGGTCGTAGTGCCTATGGGGTTGGCCGCCAGTGACAGTGGGTTTCTTGGGTTTACGATGTTCTCATCCAGTGCTCGGTGGCTGTCCTCAATGGGGATGCCACGAATCACTCCCTTGGTTGTATTATCGGGTGCCATTTCGTACGCGTTGACATCGTGCTATGTTCCTTGTGTGTGAATTAGCCGCATGTGGGCATAGCTGTTCGCATTCGTTCGTTTCGGTGTGCTGACGACGACGATGTTCTGGTGTAAGTTCGGACAGACCCTGTCTTCCGTACTTTCGTACCCCGTTATGCCGGCGGCCTCGAAGATTGCGGCGGTGACCGTGAGGGCGCCGACCTTAACGATGTCGAGGCCACCTTTTGGTCGAAACACGATTTTGATTTTCCCCTTCGGTAGTCTGGGCATGCGTCCTGCATTGATAACCTTTCCTTTGACATGCTTGGGTTTCGTACCTTGCTGGCCGATGCCAGGCGCGTTCGTTCTTGCATCGATGTCGTGCGTCGCATTCGCACCGCTGTCTCGGGGTCTCGAACGCCGCGCTCCGGCGGTCTTCCATCCGGCTTCTTCGGTAATTGCGTCGGCGGAAATGTCTTCCCCCATCACTTGCACGTTCATTCTTGAGTCACGTTCGTCGGCTTGGGCCGCTTCGTTGGAAAAAGTCCGTAAACGTGGCACCGCGTCCGTCGGCTACGCACAGCTGTTTCGCCGGCTAGGCCTAGCGTCTGGCGTACACGCCTAGACCTAGCGAGGCAACGGCGTGGCCGGAGCGCTGGAAGTTCAATATCTCTGCGAGGAGTAGTGTCCCACCTCAAAACTGGGTATCCATCGATGCCTCTCGACTTAACGGATCCGTTGGTGAAAGATTGGCGGTGAAATACAGTTGCCATCGCTGCGAAATCATGTGTAGAAAACAGAGCCGATGTGAACGCGTCCGCGCACCTCGGCGATTGTAGCACCATCGAAAAACCAGTGCTGTAGGCGTTACCGAAAAAAAGTAACTAAATACGTTACTCGTTACGTTAAAAAAAGGAACGCGTTACCACCGTACGCTACCTACAAGAAAAGGTAACTCGCGTTATCGTTACCGTTACCGAAAACAAGTACCGCATGTTACTTTGCCGTTACTTAATGGCCATAAATTTTAATTTTTCGTCACCTTAAGAACGTACGATAACAATTTTACAAAGCTCACATTTCACATATAACATCTAGCCCAAACAACTATTTTACGCGATATCCTGATTTAACGACAATACTTTGCACAAATGTGTAGGAGCTTAGCAATGTTATAATGGCGTAAAGTTGCCTGTAGAGTTACATGTGTTGGATTCTAACTGTGTGGCACATGATGAAGCCATCGTCTGAATGTGGTAGTGGCATTAAACACAAAATGACACTCCATCATCAATTCTAACTTCACAAAGAAAACATCGCTGAACTCTCAACAAATTTAGAGTAATTCTGAAAAAAGTTATGTTCCAAAATGCTCGGCATGCTTCCACTCTGTAGAGTGTTGTGTGTGTGAGTGGTTTGGGAAGGGGAGGTAGGTGAAGGCAAGTGTGTGAATGCGTGTTCGTGCACGTGTTTCGTGCTTTATGGCTATTCTGTCTTTTTTTTTAATTTGGTTCCGTTGTCAAGGGCAGCTGTTTTCTGGCATGCATGCGAGCCCCAACAAGTGTCGTCAGGACCACCTGTACATTTTATTTACATCACTTTAGGTGCTCTGCGCTTTTTTTTTCTAAAAAAGGGGGCAGAGTGGGTCACAACTGGAACAAAAAGTAACTAGTAACGTGACACCTCACGTTACCGAAAAATGTTAACGTGAGTACGTTACCCGTTACAGTTCCGAATGGGTAACGAGTACGTTACTAAGATATCGAAAAAAGTAACGCGTTACCGGTAACGCCGTTACTTATAACGCGTTACCGACAACACTGCCAAAAACGAATTTCAGATCCCCAGGTGGTCGAAATTATTCCGGAGCCTTCGACTACGGCACCTCTTTCTTCCTTTCTTCTTTCATTCCCTCCTTTATCCCTTCCCTTGCGGCGCTGCACAGGTGCCAGCCGGCATGTGAGGCAGATACTGTGCCATTTCCTTTCCCCTGTAGACCATCGGCGTTCATTGTGTTCATTGGCATTCATTGTGTTCGTTGGCGTTGACAATGTTCTATAGACTCCATTGATTTCAAGGAAAGGAAGGGTGCATGGCTCTCTGGGTCCACCCTGTGAAAAATTGAAAATATGCAGATTATTTCTCTTCCTCCATGCTGCAGATTCTCGCAGGGAGGCACACATCGCGCGCATAAAAACCACATTTCACTACAGAACAAGAAAATAAAACTATGAAAATGAGCTCACATTTTCAGCATTTCCGCTACGATATTTAGCGGCTCTCAGTAGTTCGTTTGACCGCTGTAAGTGGCGTGAGAGTCGCGTGACCGGCGCACGAGCGCTCCTCGGCCTCTCATTGGGCCAGCTCTTCCGCGTTCCGCCTTTTTCTGCCAATCGGAGCGCCAGATTTCGGACACCGCCGTTTGCCGATGCCCTCGCGAGTCGCCTCACGTTCGCAGCGTTCGCAGTTCTGGTGATACCGGCGAGAGATTCGCAGTGAGTGCCACGTGTTAGTTCTGTGATCGTTTGCTATACGCCGAGCCACGTAAAGCTGCCTGCGAGTTTTGCTGAGTATGGCGGCTGAAGGCAAGCAACTCGAGGGCGACTCGAATGATCGTGAGCAGTCCCAGCTGGATCGCACAAGCGCGTCGCTCAGCAGGCCGTTGAAACACCCACTCGAACATCGCTGGAGCCTCTGGTTCTACAGGAACGACAAAAGCCGCAGCTGGGAGGAGAACCTTCTGGAGATCTCATCGTTCGACACAGTCGAGGACTTCTGGGCCCTCTACAACCACCTCGAGTTTCCCAGCAAACTGCCTTCCGGCTGCGACTACTCGCTTTTCAAGACCGCCATCAAGCCCATGTGGGAAGACCCCCGCAACAAGCAAGGCGGTCGGTGGCTCTTCAACATGAGCAAGAACGAGGGGTCAACAGTCTTGGATGACTACTGGCTCGAAGTTCTGCTGTGCCTGATAGGGGAAGGCTTCGGCGAGTTCAGTGATGACGTGTGCGGTGCTGTCGTCCAGATCCGGAACAAGATTGACAAGATTTCTGTGTGGACTGCCGACGTTAGCAGAGTCGACGGAAACGTGAAGATTGGGAAAACTCTGAAGGAAAGGATGAACCTGCATCCACGGTACATCGTCCCGTATCATGCCCATGCTGACACCCAGTCCAAGCACGGCTCCACGGCGAGGGTTAGATATGAAGTTTAGTGCAGATTGGGACCAGCAGCTAAACAGGAACGTGACTTTAAAGGAAGGCACATCAACCCATGACGGTATTCTGACGCCGAATGGACTTGTATCCGGAGTACTGAGGCATGGAGAAGGTGAAGATTCCTTCAAGAGATATGACCCAGCCCGGTGCGTGTATATTTGTGCCGTTTCTTTTTTTCGCTTGTCTATGTGTGCTGCTGTTGGAAAAAAATTACAATAAAATTTTATTTCAGTTTTTGCTTGAGTGATTGGTTGTGCGAATCTTCGGCGCTGCGATTTGGCGCCGAAGTTTTAACATAACAACCGACCGAGGGGCTCGCCTTCAGCGGTTTGATTTTTTTTGTTTTTAACTGGTAAGAAAATTAATTGGTTTTTAATTGTTTTTATTGGGAGGGGGAGGAAATGCCGCAGTATTTGTCACATCTCGGCGGGCGCCGGAACCGTGTCGTAAGGGAAGGGATAAAGGAGAGACTGGGAGAAGAAAGGAAGTAGGAGGTGCCGTAGTGGAGGGCTTCGGAATAATTTCGACCACCTAGGGATCTTTAACGTGCACTGACATGGCACAGCACACGGGCGCCTTTGCGTTTCGCCTCCATCGAAACGCTGCCGCCGTGGTCGGGATCATTTAATTGAAATTGGTTTTGAGGTAAGCAAATGACGCAGTAACTGTGTCACGTATAATAGGGAGCCTAAATTAAATTATGATCGAAAGAGTTTTGAAGACGACGACGAGGTTGGCGATAAGGATGACGTGGATTAACCGAAAACTAGAGGTTGAAGAAAAAGAAGCGTTCGGTGAGGTGGGAAGATATGATTGGTGGAGGAGAGAAGCAGAGGACGAAGCTTGTGCGACGTAGCCAACGACGCCGGCCTGAGCACGTCGAACGCCATATCGACGCCGCCTACTGGACCCATACAACGCCGCAACCGTACCAAACCAACTGTGAGCACGAAGGCCGACCGCTTACAGTAGAACGCTGGTAGTACACGCTGGTAGCAGTGTTCCCGGGTCGTGTGTATTTATAGTCTGTGTTTTGTGTTAGTTTTGTTAGTTTTGTGTTCTAGTGTGTGTGTCACTTAGGGTGTATTAAAGGTGCGTCTGTGTGTGTTCACCTGTCGCCTAGTCAATTCTTTCGGAACGCCAGTAGTAGACGCTGGTAGCAGTGTTCCCGGGCCGTGTGTACTTATAGTCTGTGTTTTGTGTTAGTTTTGTTAGTTCTGTGTTCTAGTGTGTGTGTCAGGGTGTATTAAAGGTGCGTCTGTGTGTGTTCACCTGTCGCCTAGTCAATTCTTTCGGAACGCCAGTAGTAGATGCTGGTAGCAGTGTTCCCGGGTCGTGTGTATTTATAGTTAGTGTTTTGTGTTAGTTTTGTTAGTTTTGTGTGCTAGTATGTGTGTCACCTATGGTGTATTGAAGGTGCGTCTGTGTGGGTACACGTGTCGCCTAGTCAATTCTTTCGGAACGCTAGTAGTAGACGTTGGTAGCAGTGTTTCCGGGTCGTGTGTATTTATAGTCTGTGCTTTGTGTTAGTTTTGTTAGTTTTCTGTGCTAGTATGTGTGTCACTTATGGTGTATTAAAGGTGCGTCTGTGTGGGTACACCTGTCGCCTAGTCCATTCTTTCGGTCCGAGTGTTCTCCGGAAAGATCCGTGACAAAGATAAGTGGCGAGCCTGTGCCAGGATTCATTTCCCTTGTTTCCCTTTGCTTTGTCTGGGATCTTTCCGGTTTCTCGATGGTTGAAAGTATGGATTTGGAAAAAACGTTAGAACTCGCGCTCAAGCTAGGTTTAAGCAAGGAAGAGGCGATGCGTCTCTGTGACAAGGAGAACGAACAGGCAAAAAGGCAGAGAGGAAAGGGCGCAAGCACGCGTAGACGCTCGCGTAGCCGAAGAGCGGGAGACAAGAAGAGCTCGCGAGGCAGAACAGGAGAAAAGGATAGAACGGCAGAAGGAGTTTCTTTTGTGGAAACAGGCGCATATCGCGGGAGGATACAATGATCATCGTTCCTTAACGGGCACGGAATCTCCTAGACTGGCCAGAGTTTGTCGAAGAAAGCTGATGGCTCCTTTTGGTGACAAAAGAGATGATCTGGACGCATATCTGCAACGATTCAAGCGGTTAGCTTTGGGGTAAGGCTGCGAGCGCAGTGAATGGGCCACGGCATTGAGCATGTGTTTTGTCGTGGAGGCTCTGAATGTGTGGAAGGATTCCTGCTGCTGAATCCATGGACTATGAGAATGTCAAGAAGGCACTCCTCCAAAGATTCAGGCTTATGGCAGAGGGTTTTCGAGAGAGATTTCGCACCGCGACACCTGGGGATTCTGAAACCGCGAATCAGTTTTCCTGCAGGCTGACCAACTATTTTGATAGGTGGCTTGATATGTCAAACACAGAAAAGACTTTTGAAGGGGTGCGTGACAAGCTGGTCACAGAACATTTTTTAGCGTGTTGCAGCTCAAAGCTAGCGCTATTCCTAATAGAAAGTTGTGTTCACTAGAAAAGTTTGCCGACACCGCAGACCAATTTTTCGAGGCTCAAGGGCTGAGAAATATGAGTAAGGCAAGGGAGGAAACATAAAAGGTCCCAGAGACAGATGCGGCAAGACCAAGAGCATATGGCGCTGCATCTAAGGCGCCAGTAAGGTGTTTTCTCTGCGGCAAGGTGGGACACCATGCAGTTTACTGTTGGACTAGTAGAGTTGCTCAAAAGACACAGTTTGTGTGTCGCGGTTGTAAGAGGAGGAGTAATACTCTGGATGAGTGCCGATACAGAACGCAGGACCGAGCTGCATGCGTTGTCGACTCTCAGTCAGAACTTGTCATGCCTCCTGAAGTTCCACAGCTGAAGGGAAAGCAAACTCCGCTGGAAAATGAGGCGGTGAGTAGAACAAACAAGTCGAAAGCAACAATGCCGGTTGTGGTTAGGCAAATAGGAGACCGCCCTATATTGGTGCTTAGAGACAGCGGACCCAACACAGTTTTGGTTCGGAGAAGCCTGGTGAAGGACGAGGATCTTTCTTACAGGGGAAGCGTCGGCCGTCACTCTTGTAGATAGCACAGTAAGGTACCTTCCTGAAGCCAGGAATCTAGTGTCCACGCCATACTATACTGGGCAGATAGAGGCAAAATGCGCAGACCAACCCATCTACGATCACATCTTGGGAAACATTTCGGGTGCAATTAGTGTCGACGACCCAGATCCCGAGTGGAGGATGCTCGGCGTTGAAGAACATTCAATGGTCCTACGTGCCAAGGATTACACGCCGCTGCCACCGTAAACAGACGAACTTGTGAGTCCCGTTGCAAGCCTCGATTTCCATGTTGGCTATCACAACTCCGCGAGTGACGTGATGAGAATAATTTAAGGACTATAGGAAGAAAATGCAAGAGAGGCAATCGGTCCACGACAATGCGGCATGTCACCCGCAACCTCGGAAGTGAATGCAGCGCGGAGGCTAGAAAAGCGAGTGCGTCTTTTGCGCTGTATGCGTCTCAATATGCGGCGCACAATAACACGAGAGGGCGCCTCAGACGAACCACGTGCACGAAACTGCTCCTTTTTTTTTTTTCACTGCGGAACAGGCGTGTGGTTGGGGCGGTGAAATGACGAGCGTGCTCGTGCGGGATTGGTGCCAATTTCGGATCGGATCGGTACCGTTAACTGCTTCGTTTAAGGACCCAACTTATTTCTGCACGTTCCACCGTTGCCATCGGCCAGCAAGAGCAAACTGAGGTCATGTAAATAATTGTGTTTAAGAGTCAAGTCTGCCTCTTCATGTTATTAATTTATTTATACTACATTTCATGGTTCGAAAGGCCGTTGAATAATAAATACAAAAATTCCTTTTATTTATTTTGCACGGATGAAGACTAGCCTGCTCGTTCACTTCAAGCCTTATGTTAAATCTAAAAAACAATTTTTCGTTTTAATGCCAGAGACACCTAGATATCAAACCACCAGCCTGCAGCCAGCCCGTTCTTTTCGGTAATGAAGTCGTGAGTCTGAATCGAGTGGCGGGAAGATGTTATGTTTTACAATCAATATTTATTAAATCCAACTTTCTCGCCGATAATTGCGCCTTTTGTTAGCGGACAGAACGTCAGCGTACCCGAAACGAGCCAGATAATACTTCTTTTTTTACTAAGAACGATAAATACATACAATTGTTCTCCAAGTCCCTTAATTCCTGAGCCTGTTATACGTAAATGGTGCCGCAGGACCTTATTATTTTTCATTCTTTTAGGCCGCCTACTGACTGTCCTTTACAGTACATTCCTCTCCATTTAGTTACGTGCACTGGCGAGGTTCCTTTGCCTGCAAGCTACTCGAAAGCGCATGAATTTTGGCGCGATGCAGCCAGAATTTGTAGGGCCACAGCGCCGAGGAACCGCGTTTTCGAAATTCCAAAAGCTGAAATCGATATTACTTTCGGCGCGGCTACACGTTTCTCAGTGATTAAGGAACCTAACAGCAATAGTTTAAACGTTAACTATTCAATAATAGTTAACCAGCCTGCTAGGTAGCACGCCTGTATACTGATGTATTACACTGCTAACAATGCTATGCCGAAGAAAACGCTTTTCTAACACAAAAAAAGTCTACTTTTAAAAATTGTGTAGTCTTATAGGAGAAACAGCCTGCATACCGGCTTGATCCTGTAGCCCAAGTCCAGTTCTATGTTCCCGCATTGCAAAGTTTCTGTTCGCTACTACCCGCCGCGGTGGCTCAGTGGTTAGGGCGCTCGGCTACTGATCCGCACTTCCAGGGTTCGAACCCGACCGCGGCGGCCGTGTTTCGATGGAGGCGAAACGCTAAGGCGCTCGTGTGCTGTGCGATGTCAGTGCACGTTAAAGATCCCAAGGTGGTCGAAATTATTCCAGAGCCCTCCACTACGGCACCTCTTCATTTTTTTCTTAGTCCCTCCTTTATCTTTCCTTTACGGCGCGGTTCAGGTGTCCACCGATATGTGATGAAGATACTGCGCCATTTCCTTTCCCAAAAAAAACAATTCCCAATTCCAATTTCTGTTCGCTACAAGCAAAATGCAGAAAATGTCGAGTACGCGGAGGCTGCGCTGGGCGTTTTTTTAACGCGCACCACCGTGTGGCCGAAACCATGCTGTCGGAGGTATTACCGCGTTCGAAACTAAGTTCCGGACCCCTCCACTACCGCGCATACTACGTTACGCAGGTTTAGTTTTGTGTTACAAAAACAAGAAACTTAAAAAAAATTTTTGAGGAAGCTCAAGCTTCACCCTTAACAGTAAGACGCGACAGCGTGTCCCAGCGTTGCCAAGGAATCCACGGAACGGCATCGCACGCTCGGCCCGTTGGACAATTTAAGGAAAGGACGCCTGTCTCACATATCTCGGCGGACACCCGAACCGGGCCGTAAGGGAAGGAAAATGAAATGAACAATTGCTTTTAAGGAATGGAAATGACGCCTGTCTCACATTTCTCGCTGGACAACCGGATCGTGCCGTAAGGGAAGGAAAAATCTATCGATCGATCAATAAATTAATCAATTGATCGATAAATCTATCAATTCATCAATTGTTCCATCAATCGATCGAGCCATCGATTGGTCAATCAATCATTCCACCAATCAATCAACCAATCTGTCAATCCGCCGACGTCACCGGCTTTTCTGCGACACGAGCTCCTTAACGCTGTCGCGTTAAATGTGACCTTGCCGAGCAGCGCCCAGTCGCAAGTCGGCGACGGCGCGTTCACATCGGCTCGCCAATAAAATATAAGAAATCAGCACGCTCTGTTATCGCATACCATCACAGTTTCTACAAATATATTGGACGATTCGTTCCTCACGAGGCGTTGCCCTCGAATTACCTTGTCGCTCTTATACTGGCGCTAGCCTCAGCGACTCCAAGTATGTATACGCCCCCGAGATCGACAGTACGGCTGTTCAGTGCGCCTCTTTATCTATACGCCCGTATCATGCCCATGCTGACACCCAGTCCAAGTATGGCTCAACGGCGAGGGTTAGATACGAAGTTTGACTGCAGCTTGGGAGCGGTTGCTCAACTGGAACCTGACTTTAAAGAAAGGCACATCAACCCGTCACGGTATTTGACGCCGAATGGGCTTGTATCGAGAGTTTTGGGACATGGAGAAGGTGTATTCCGTCAAGAGAGATGACCCAGCCCGGCGTGTGTGTGTGCCGTTTGTTTTCTCAGTGTGTGCTGCTTTTGAAGAAAGTTTTAAAACAAAGGTTTACTTTTTGCTGGAATGGTTGGTTGTCCGAATTTACTGCGCACTGACTTGGAGCCGAAGTTTGAAATGATTAACCCACTGGCTTTTCCAAGACACAAACGTCTCGTGGGTAGGGGCTCGCCTTCATGTTTTTTAACTCGTAGAAAATTTAATTCGTCGGATTTGAGGAAAGGAAATGACGCAGTAACTGTCTCGCGTGTCTCTGTGGACACACGAGCCGCGCGGTAAGGGAAGGCATAAAGAAAGGACTATAGGAGAATAACGGAAGAAAGAGGTGCCGAATTGAAAGATGTTAGAGCTCTGAGCGAGCAAACAAATCGCTGGAAAAGGTGAGCACGTAACATTTTGTTCGGCTACTGATCCGGAGTTCCTGGGTTCGAACTCGACCGCGGCGGCTGCGTTTTTATGGACGAAAAACGCTAAGACGCCCGTGTGCTGTGCGATGTCAGTGCACGTTAAAGATCCCCAGGTTGGTTCGTTGGTTGGTTGGTTGGCAACTACTTTATTTAAGGTCATGCAGAGCTTTCGACGGCGCGGCCTTAGGTCTCCCACGTGGGGACGTGGAGGTGTTGCCTCGCCGTCGCCTCGGGGGCCTGATGGACGACCCAGGGTTGGTCACCGAGGTTGGGGCTTCGCAAGGCAGCGGCCCACCGCGGCGGGAGGGTTCCGGAGTTAGCACCGTGCGGGTTTTTGTTACAGTCTAAGAGCATGTGTGTTAAAGTGGCGATATCCGTGTGGAAGACCTTGCATATGTTTCCCGGGTATGTGCCGAGGTAGAGTCTGTGGTATTGTGCCGGGTTGGGGTGCGTGAGCGTCTGCAGTTGTCCGAGTGCCACCGCGTCGGCCCTGTCCAGCTTGTCGCTGGGCGGAGGGAAGGTTCGGTGGGCCATGCAGAGGGCCTTGGTAATTTCGTTGTAGCTGGTCAAGCGGTCTTTGGTGCTGTCCCATTGACGACGGTTGGCGGCGCGATTCGTGAGCTCGCGCGCCTTGGCGTGTGCCGTCTTGTTTCGGTTGCGATATGGCTTCGATACTTCTCCCATCTGCGCAGGGAACCACTGAATTCTGGTTTGAAAATCTACCTCCCGCTGGACTTGTCGATTGCTAAGGAATTGGGCCGCGCTCTCTGAGATCCATCCTTTGGCGGTTTCGGACCGTTTGTCGCGAGTCACAAGAACCGTGGTGCACGTCGGACCCTGAGGGCGAGTGCCACCGCCGCTTCCTCCGCTTCTTATAGGCGCTTGCTCGCTACACTTGCCGTTATGCGCGTTTCGCCACTCGAATCGACGACCGCAACCGCGAATCGTGAGCGTTCTCCGCAATCAGCGGCGTCAACGAACCTTGTCCCCGTTTCGTCTCCGTGGCTGTGTAGGAGAGCTCTGGCCCTGGCCACTCTTCTTCCCCTGTTGTGTTCCGGGTGGACATTCCGTGGAATCGGGTCGACTCTTATCGTTTGTCTGATCGCGTCCGGAACGGTGACTTTCCGGCCTTGTTGTGTGTGGTAACGGATGCCGAGACTTTCCTTGATCTGGCGTCCTGCAGTCTCGTGCCCGCTAATCTTTCTAGTTGTGAAGTGCGCTGCGCCTCGGCGATTTCGCTAAGCGTGTTGTGAAGCCCGAGCTGGAGCAATCGGTGCGTGCTGGCGGACTCGGGTAGACCCAGTGCTATCTTGTACACCCTGCGGATGAGGCTTCTTCGCGCTTGTACGAGTTGTGGAATGCCGCGACGTGCGCAATATGACTCATGACTAAAGAGTGTATGAGTCGTGTGACACTCGCCTCCCTCATTCCGTTTCTTTTGCTTGTGACCCTCTTGAGGATTCGCATGGCGTTAGCCGTCTTGTGCTTTAATTTAGTGATCGTTTCGCGGGTGACGCCGTTGGCCTCGATTACCATGCCGATGATCCTAATTCTTTGGCTATCGGGATGGTTGCTCCGTTGCTCGTGCTTAGTTTGATCTCTTCGTATTCTCGTCTGGTCGTTGCCGCATTCCCACCACTCCCGGGTGGTCTGCCCCTCTGCGTAGGGCGGTATAGAGTAGGAGTTCCGACTTTTTCGGCGAACATCGTAATCCCGTACCCACAAGGTAGTCCTCTATTGTCTCGATTGCTAGTTGCAGTGCCGTTTCTATGTGACCGTCGCTGCCTTCGTGCACCCAGAGTGTTATGTCGTCGGCGTATGTGGCGTGCCGGACGTCTTCGAGTTCTTGTAGCTTTTCTACTAGCCCGATCGTGACCAGGTTGATGAACGTGGGCGAGATGACGGAGCCCTGCGGGGTGCCGGTAGTTCCCAGCGTTTGCTTTGCTAGCTGGAGGTCCCCTGCCACTAAAACAGCTCGCCTGTCTGTCAAGAAATCTTTTACGTATGGTTGTACGTGCGTACACCTAGGTTTTGCCGCGATACCTGGTGTAAGATCGCCGAGTGCGCGATTCTGTCGAACGCGCTTTCAAGGTCGAGGCCGAGAATTGCTCTGGTGCCTCTCGTCGTGCCGTCAAGCACCTGGTGCTTCAGTTGTATCATTGCGTCTTGCGTGGACAATTGTGGGCGGAATTTTATTATGGGCGGTGGGTATGCCCCTTTCTGCTCTAAGTGGGCTGGCCAGCGGTTAAGCAGTGCGTGCTACATGGTCTTGCGACGCACAACGTTAGCGATATGGGGCGAAGGTTGTCGTGGCTCGGCGCTTTTCAGAGTTTCGGGATTAGTATCATTATCGCAGTTTTCCACTGTTGCGGGAGGCTGCCGCGCTACCAGCAGTCATTGATCAATCCCATTAACTGTTCCACGGATCGGTCCTCGAGATTCTTCAGGGCGCGATTCGACAACCCGTGAGGGCCCGGCGCCGATCTGCTGTGGAGGTTGTGCATGCAGCGCCGTCCTAATGTCTTCGGCGCTGAAGTCCTTATCTAGTTTGGCGTTCGGATCCCCCTCATATTGGCCGTGTTGTGCGGTCGAATTGTGTGCGGCATGTACTTCGCTCGTAACCGGACGGTCACTGCATCTTCACCGTGCTTCTCGAGCTCCTTGTGTAATAGATGTGAGAAGCAGTTCCTCTGGTGGGACTTGGTCTTCGTTTCGTCCAACAGATACCTGAGCAGGTTCCACTTTCCCGTTGTGTAGGTGGCCGTCGACAGCACTGCATAACTCGTCCCATTGCTGGCGGTTGAGCGTCCGGCAGTGCTTTTCGATGTTGCGGTTGATCTCCGCTATTTTCTTTCCGAGTCTCCGATTTAGTATCTGTCTCCCTTCCACCTAGCCATGACCGAGTTCTTCGCCTCGATGAGATGCGCCAGGCGGCTGTCCATCTTGTCAGTTTCAACTTCTGTTTCGACGGTCTTGGTTGATGCTTGGGCGTCTGCAACCAGCGAGCGGGTCCAGGCTTCGATGTCCGTGATCGTATCTCCTGAAGACTGTCGTTGGTCTCGTTTCTTTCTGAAATCTTCCCTATCGGTCCATTTGAATTTTTGTTTACTGCAGTGCGCCTTGTCCGGAGTGTGTACGTGTATTTCGACGATCATGTGGTCGCTCCCCAGGTCGGTCTACGTGTTCTGCCGCGTTGTGGCCGTCTCCCCGGCATTTCGGATGAACGTCAGGTCCGGGGTTGTGTCCATGGTAGTGGAGTTACCTATTCTAGTCGGGTGCGCCGGATTTGTAAGTAAAGTGGAGTTCCTGCGCATCTTGCCAGAGTTGGAAGACCTTGGTCGTGCTGTAGCCGTAACCCCACGCCGTGTCTGCCGCGTTGAAATCTCCCCCTGCAATCAGCGTCCGGGACCCGGCAATCTTGAGCGTCTTCTGAAACAGCGCACGGAAGCGTTGGCGGTGTTTCGACGAGCTGCTGTATACGTTCAGTATGAATATACTTTGTTTCCTCTGCTTGGTGGGTATCAGTTCGATGAGAACGTGTTCCATTTGGACGCCGCTTAGTTCGTGGGCAACGAATGTGAGACGCTTCCTAACGAGCGTGCATACACCCCTCCCCTCGATTTTGCTGCCGTGCGTTTTGTAGCCTGTTAAGGTAGCCGCGTTGCTGAGTTTCTTGGAGTAATATTACGTCCGATTTACGTGTTGCGTGCCTGATGTGTTGCTGTAAAACCGCCTTTTTGTCGCCGAAGCCGCGACAGTTCCACTGCCATATTACTATCCCTTGATTATCTTTGGCCATGTAGATGCTGATGCAAGTTACCCGGCTGCCCTTGATGGTGGCTCGGTCCCGCATCACTGCTCGCCGGTGCGTGTCCGTGTTGCGTGAATACGCAGGGATTCATTATTATTTGCATGTTTCCTTCGAGGTTAGTGGTCTTGTTTGCGAGTCCGAGGACTGTTGCATGTAGGGTCTCAATGGTACTTTGCATGGTGCATAGGAATTTCTTTTCTGTAATTTCCGCTCGCACCTGGCTCTCGAAACCGTTCTCGTGCTGCTGCTGTTGGTGTATCGCCCGTTTCTTCAGGGCGGATGCGTCCGCTTCAGGAACGCTCGCCGGTACCTATTGTTGTGCGTTCTGATTGCTTTGTTCCACCACGACGCGCTCGCGTCTGAGTTCTCGCATCTCTCGCATTGCTTTTGTATTTGTTCGCGAATTACCGCGTTCTCTTTCCTTAGTGCCGCTAAAATGCCATTATCGGCTTTTTGATTTTTGCTCTGGGACTGCATGTGCTGTTACGACCCCCTCCCGCGCGATGTCCCGGACAGTGTCCGCCCAGCTAACTTCTCTCCGGGAGTTGGTGTCCTTGATCTCGATCTTGTCGGAACGCGGCTGTGTCTTTGCCGGCTGCGGGACCGGGACGGGCCACGCGATCGCGATGTGGATCTGGGTATGTGCGGCTGGATGGGCGGGAAGTCTTGCTGTGTCACTTGGGCATGTGCGTTTTGGCGCTCCCATCGTAGCCTGCGAATCACGTATACGGAGTCTTGTACCTTGCTATGCAGGCCTTGTCGGCCGTCATGCGAGCGCCGCCGCACAGGTTACACTTTGGCGAGCATTGGTGTCCCTGGTCTGGGTTGCGAACTCCGCAACCCCTGCAAATAGGGTTGGCGGAATTTGGGCAAACGTCCATGCGGTGGCCGAAGCGTCCGCACTGGTAACAGATGTCAATTTGCTTGCGATACAACGTGCAACGAACGAGTGTTGCGCCGTACCTGACGAGGTTGGGCACTTTTGAGTCCGTCGAATGCAATTACAACCGTGGTCGTAGTGCCTATGCGGTTGGCCGCCAGTGACAGTGGGTTTCTTGGGTTTACGATGTTCTCATCCAGTGCTCGGTGTCTGTCCTCAATGGGGATGCCACGAATCACTCCCGTGGGTGTATTATCGGGTGCCATTTCGTACGCGTTGACATCGTGCGATGTTCCTTGTGTGTGAATTAGCCGCATTTGGGCATAGCTGTCCGCGTTCGTTCGTTTCGGTGAGCTGACGACGACGATGTTCTGGTGTAAGTTCGGACAGACCCTGTCTTCCGTACTTTCGTACCCCGTTATGCCGGCGGCCTCGAAGATTGCGGCGGTGACAGTCAGGGCGCCGACCTTAACGATGTCGAGGCCACCTTTTGGTCGAAACATGATTTTGATTTCCCCCTTCGGTAGTCTGGGCATGCGTCCTGCATTGATAACCTTTCCTTCGACATGCTTGGGTTTCGTACCTTGCTGGCCGATGCCAGGCGCGTTCGTTCTTGCATCGATGTCGTGCGTCGCATTCGCACCGCGGTCTCGGGGTCTCGAACGCCGCGCTCCGGCGGTCTTCCATCCGGCTTCTTCGGTAATTCCGTCGGCGGAAATGTCTTCCCCCATCACTTGCACGTTCATTCTTGAGTCACGTTCGTCGGCTTGGGCCGCTTCGTTGGAAAGAGTCCGTAAACGTGGCACCGCGTCCGTCGGCGACGCGCAGCTGTTTCGCCGGCTAGGCCTTGCGTCTGGCGTACACGCCTAGGCCTAGCGAGGCTGCGGCGTGGCCGGAACGCAGGATGTTCAATATCTCTGCGAGGAGTAGTGTCCCACCTCAAAACTGGGTATCCATCGATGCCTCTCGACTTAACGGATCCGTTGGTGAAAGGTTGGCGGTGAAATACAGTTGCCATCGCTGCGAAATCATGTGTAGAAGACAGAGCCGATGTGAACGCGTCCGCGCACCTCGGCGATTGTAGCACAATCCAAAAACCAGTGCTGTAGGCGTTACCGAAAAAAAGTAACTAAATACGTTACTCGTTACGTTAAAAAAAGGAACGCGTTACCACCCTACGCTACCTACAAGAAAAGGTAACGCGTTATCGTTACCGTTACCGAAAACAAGTACCGCATGTTACTTTGCCCTTACTCAATGGCCATAAATTTTAATTTTTCGTCACCTTAAGAACGTACGATAACAATTTTACAAAGCTCACATTTCACATATAACATCTAGACCAAACAACTATTTTACGCGATATCCTGATTTAACGAGAATACTTTGCACAAATGTGCAGGAGCTTAGCAATATGTTATAGTGGCGTAAAGTTGCCTGTAGAGTTACATGTGTTGGATACTAACTGTGTGGCACATGATGAAGCCATCGTCTGAATGTGGTAGTGGCATTAAACACAAAATGACACTCCATGATCAATTCTAACTTCACCAAGAAAACATTGCTGAACTCTCAACAAATTTAGAGTAATTCTCAAAAATGTGATGTTCCAAAATGCTCGGCATGCTTCCACTATGTAGAGTGTTGTGTGTGTGAGTGGTTTGGGAAGGGGAGGTAGGTGAAGCCAAGTGTGTGAATGCGTGTTCGATCAGGTGTTTCGTGCTTTATGGCTATTCTGTCTTTTTTTTTTAGTTGGGTGCGTTGTCAAGGGCAGTTGTTTTCTGGCATGCATGCGAGCCCCAACAAGGGTCGTCAGGACCACCTGTACATTTTGTTTATTTACATCACTTTAGGTGTTCTGCGCTTTTTTTTTATAAAAATGGGGCGGAGTGGGTCACAACTGGAACAAAAAGTAACTAGTAACGTGACACCTCACGTTACCGAAAAATGTTAACGTAAGTACGTTACCCGTTACAGTTCCGAATTGGTAACGAGTACGTTACTAAGATATCGAAAAAAGTAACGCGTTACCGGTAACGCCGTTACTTGTAACGCGTTACCGACAACACTGCCAAAAACCAATTTCGGATACCCAGGTGGTCGAAATTATTCCGGAGCCATCGATTACGGCACCTCTTTCTTCTTTTCTTCTTTCACTCCCTCCTTTATCCCTTCCCTTGCGGCGCGGCACAGGTGTCAGCCGACATGTGAGGCAGACACTGTGCCATTTACTTTCCAGAAAAACCAATTTTCTCTTTTCTGTACACCATCGGCGTTCATTGTGTTCGTTGGCGTTGACAATGTTCTTTAGACTCCAATGATTTCAAGGAAAGGAGGGGTGCATAAGTGGCTCCCTGGCTCCCTGGGTCCCCTCTGTTAAAAATTGAAAATTGCACATTATTTCTCTTCCTCCAAGTTGCAGATTCTCGCAGGGAGGCACACATCGCGCGCATAAAATGCACATTTCACTACAGAAAAAGAAAATAAAACTATGAAAATGAGCTCACATTTTCAGCATTTCCACTACGATATTTAGCGGCTCTCAGTAGTTCGTTTGACCGCTGTAAGTGGCGTGAGAGTCGCGTGACCGGCGCATGAGCGCTCCTCGGCCTCTCATTGGGCCAGCTCATCCTCGTTCCGCCTTTTTCTGCCAATCGGAGCGGCAGATTTCGGACAACGCCGTTTGCCTATGCCCTCGCGAGTCGCCTCACGTTCGCAGCGTTCGCAGTTCTGGTGATACCGGCGAGAGATTCGCAGTGAGTGCCACGTGTTAGTTCTGTGATCGTTTGCTATACGCCGAGCCACGTAAAGCTGCCTGCGAGTTTTGCTGAGTATGGCGGCTGAAGGCAAGCAACTCGAGGGCGACTCGAATGATCGTGAGCAGTCCCAGCTGGATCGCACAAGCGCGTCGCTCAGCAGGCCGTTGAAACACCCGCTCGAACATCGCTGGAGCCTCTGGTTCTACAGGAACGACAAAAGCCGCAGCTGGGAGGAGAACCTTCTGGAGATCTCATCGTTCGACACAGTCGAGGACTTCTGGGCCCTCTACAACCACCTCGAGTTTCCCAGCAAACTGCCTTCCGGCTGCGACTACTCGCTTTTCAAGACCGCCATCAAGCCCATGTGGGAAGACCCCCGCAACAAGCAAGGCGGTCGGTGGCTCTTCAACATGAGCAAGAACGAGGGGTCAACAGTCTTGGATGACTACTGGCTCGAAGTTCTGCTGTGCCTGATAGGGGAAGGCTTCGGCGAGTTCAGTGATGACGTGTGCGGTGCTGTCGTCCAGATCCGGAACAAGATTGACAAGATTTCTGTGTGGACTGCCGACGTTAGCAGAGTCGACGGAAACGTGAAGATTGGGAAGACTCTGAAGGAAAGGATGAACCTGCATCCACGGTACATCGTCCCGTATCATGCCCATGCTGACACCCAGTCCAAGCACGGCTCCACGGCGAGGGTTAGATATGAAGTTTGAGTGCAGATTGGGACCAGCAGCTCAACGGGAACGTGACTTTAAAGGAAGGCACATCAACCCATGACGGTATTCTGACGCCGAATGGACTTGTATCCGGAGTACTGAGGCATGGAGAAGGTGAAGATTCCTTCAAGAGATATGACCCAGCCCGGTGCGTGTATATTTGTGCCGTTTCTTTTTCTGTCTGTGTATATGTGCTGCTGTTGGAAAAAAAATTAAAATAAAAATTTCATCTATTTTTTGCTTGAGTGATTGTTTGTCCGAATCTATGGCGCTGCAAGTTGGCGCCGAAGTTTTAACTGGCACAAACGTCTCGCGGGCAGGGGCTCGCCTTCAGCGGTTTTTTTTTGTTAACTCGTAATAAAATTAATTGGTTTTTAATTGTGTTTTTCTGTGGGGGGGAAGGAAATGGTGCCGTATTTGTCTCACCTCTCGGCGCACACCTGAACCGCGCCTTAAGAGAAAGTAGAAAGAGGTGCTGTCGTGGACGTCTCCGGAATAATTTCGACCACCTGGGAATCTTTAAAGTGCACTGACATCGTACAGCGCACGGGCGCCTTTGCGTTTCGCCTCCATCGAAACGCTGCCGCCGCGGTCGGGTTCATTTAACTAAAATTGGTTTTGAGGAAAGCAAATGACGCAGTAACTGCGTCACGTTTAATAGGGTCTAAAATAAAATTATGAACGAAAGAGGTTTGAAGAAGACGACGCGGTTGGCGATAAGGGTGACGTGGAATAACCGAAGACAAGAAGTTGAAGAAGAAGCGTTCGGTGAGGTGGGAAGAGATGATTGGTGGAGAAGAGAAGCAGAGGACGAAGCTTGTGCGACGCAGCCAACGACGCTGCCAGCGACGCCGGCCTTAGCACGTCGAGCGCCATCTCGACGCCGTCTATTGAACCCATACAACGCCGCATCCGCACCGAACCAACCGTTAGCACCAACGCCGACCACTAACAGTAGAACGCTAGTAGTAGACGCTGGTAGCAGTGTTCGCGGGTCGTGTGCATTTTTATTCTGTGTTTCGTGTTAGTTTCGTTAGTTTTGTGTTCTAGGGTGTGTGTCACTTAGGGTGTACTAAAGGTGCGTCTGTGTGGGTACTCCTGTCGCCTAGTCACTTCTTTCGGAACGCTAGTAGTAGACGCTGGTAGATGTGTTGCCATGCAGTGTGTATTTCTAGCCTGTGTTTTGTGTTAGCTTTGTTAGTTTTGTGTGCTAGTGTGTGTGTCACTTAGGGTGCATTAAAGGTGCGTCTGTGTGGGTACACCTGTCACCTAGTCAATTCTTTCGGAACGCTAGTAGTAGACGCTGGTAGCAGTGTTCCCGGGTCGTGTGTATTTATAGTCTGTGTTTTGTGTTAGTTTTTTTAGTTTTGTGTTCTGGTATGTGTGTCACTTAAGGTGTATTAAAGGTGCGTCTGCGTGGGTACACCTGTCGCCTAGTCCATTCTTTCGGTCCGAGTATTATCCGGGGAGATCCGTGACAAATATAAGAGGCGAGCCTGTGCCAGGATTCATTTCCCTTGTTTCCCTTTGCTTTGCCTGGGATCTTTTCGGTTTCTCGATGGTTGAAAGCATGGATTTGGAAAAAAAACGTTAGAACCTGCGCTAAAGCAAGGGTTAAGCAAGGAGTAGGTGATGCGTCTCTGTGACGAGGAGAACGAACAGGCAAAAAGGCAGAGAGAGGAAAAGGCGCAAGCACGCGTAGACGCTCGCGTAGCCGAAGAGCGCGAGGCGAGAAGAGCTCGCGAGGCAGAACAGGAGAAAAAGATAGAACGGGAGAAGGAGTTTATTTTGTGAAAACAGGCGCATGTCACGGGAGGATATTTGGTGGTCACGGACAATGATCAGTGTTCCTTAATGGACACATAATCTCCTAAACCGGCCAGAGTTTGTCCAAGAAAGCTGATGGCTCCTTTTGTTGACACAAGAGATGATCTGGAGGCATATCTGCAACGATTCAAGCGGTTAGCTTTGGGGTAAGGCTGCGAGCGCAGTGAATGGGCCACGGCATTGAGCATGTATTTGGCGTGGAGGCTCTGAATATGTTTGGAAGGATTCCTGCTGCTGAATCCATGGATTATGAGAATGTCAAGAAGGCACTCCTCCAAAGATTCAGGCTTACGGCAGAGGGTTTTAGTGAGAGATTTCGCACCGCGAAACCTGAGGAATCGGAAACCGCTAAGCAGTTTTCCTACAGACTGACCAACTATTTTGATAGGTGGCTTGATATGTCAAACGCGGAAAAGAGTTTTGAAGGGGTGCGTGACAAGCTGGTCACAGAACATTTTTTAGCGTGTTGAAGTTCAAAGCTAGCGCTATTCCTAAAAGAAAGTTGTGTTCACTAGAAAAGTTTGCCGACACTGCAGACCAATTTCTCGAGGCTCAAGGGCTGAGAAATATGAGTAAGGCAAGGGAGGAAACACAAAAGGTCCCAGAGAGAGATGCGGCAAGACCAAGAGCATATGGCGCTGCATCTAAGGCGCCAGTAAGGTGTTTTCTCTGCGGCAAGGTGGGACACCGTGCAGTTGACTGTCGGACTAGTAGCGTTGCTCAAAAGACACAGTTTGTGTGTCGCGGTTGTAAGACGAGGGGTCATACTCTGGATGAGTGCCGATACAGAACGCAGGACCGAGCTGCATGCGTTGTCGACTCTCGGGCAGAACTTGTCATGCCTCCTGAAGTTCCACAGCAGAAGGGAAAGCAAACGCCGCTGGAAAATGAGGCGGTGAGTAGAACAAACAAGTCGAAAGCAACAATGCCGGTTGTGGTTGGGCAAATAGGAGACCGCCCTATATTGGTGCTTAGAGACAGCGGAGCCAACACAGTCTTGGTTCATAGAAGCCTGGTGAAGGACGAGGATCTTTCTTACAGGGGAAGCGTCGGCCGTCACTCTTGTAGATAGCACAGTAAGGTACCTTCCTGAAGCCAGGATTCTAGTGTCCACGCCGTACTATACTGGGCAGATAGTGGCAAAATGCGTAGACCAACCCATCTACGATCACATCTTGGGAAACATTTCGGGTGCAATTAGTGTCGACGACCCAGATCCCGAGTGGAGGATGCTCGGCGTTGAAGAATATTCAAAGGTCCTACGTGCCAAGGATTACACGCCGCTGCCACCGTAAACAGACGAACGTGTGAGTCCCGTTGCAAGCCTCGATTTCCATGTTGGCTATCAGAACTCCGCGAGTGACGTGATGCGAGTAATTTAAGGACTATAGGAAGAAAATGCAAGAGAGGCAATCGGTCCACGACAATGCGGCATGTCACCCGCAACCTCGGAAGTGAATGCAGCGCAGAGGCTAGAAAAGCGAGTGTGTCTTTTGCGCTGTATGCGTCTCAATATGCGGCGCACGATAACACGAGGGGCGCCTCAGACGAACCACGTGCACGAAACTGCTCCTTTTTTTTTCACTGCGGAACAGGAGTGTGGTTGGGGCGGAGAAATGACGAGCGTGTCCGTACGGGATCGGTGCCAATTTCGGATCGGATCGGTACCGTTAACTGCTTCGTTTAAGGACCCAACTTCTTTCTTCACGTTCCGCCGCTGCCATCGGCCAGCAAGAACAAACTGAGATCATGTAAATAACAGTGTTTTACAGTCAAGTTTGCCTCTTCATGCTGTTAATTTATACTACATTTGAGGGTTCGAAAGGCCGTTGAATAACAAATAAATACAAAAATTCTTTTATTTCTTTAGCACGGATGAAGACTAGCCTTCTCGTTCACTTCAAGCCTTACGTTAAATGAAAAAAACAATTTTTCGTGTTTAATGCCAGAGACACCTAGATATTAAACCACAAGCCTGCAGCCAACCCGTTCTTTTCGGTAATGACGTCGCGAGTGTGAATCGAGTGGCGGGAAGATTTTATGTTTTACAATCAATGTTTATTAAATCCAGTTTTTTCGCCGATAATTGCGTCTTTCGTTGGCGGACAAAACGTCAGCATACCCAGAAAGAGCCAGATAATCCGTTTTTTTTTTTGTTATCAGGAACAATAAATATATGGAATTGTTCTCAAAGGGACACTTTATTTTTCATTGTTTTTATTTTCCCACAATAATTTTCGTCCCTGAAGTGTTGAGCCTTTTATATGTAAATGGTGCAGGAAGGAGCTTATTACTTTTCATTCTTTTAGATCGCCCCTACCTACTAGCTATCCCTTACGTCACGTTCCTCTCCATTCATTTACGTGCACTGGAGAGGTTGCTTTGCCTGCAAGCTACGCGAAAGCGCATGAATTTTGGCGCGATGCAGCCAGAATATGTAAGCTGACAGCGCCGAGGAACCGCGTTTTTGAAGTTCCAAAAACTGACATCGATATTACTTACGGCGCGGCTACACGTCTCTCAGTGATTAAGGAACCTAACAGTAATAGTTTAAAAGTTAACTATTCAGTAATAGTTAACCAGCCTGCTAGTTATCACGCCTGTATACTGATGTACTACACTGCTAACAATGATATGCCGAAGAAAACGGTTTTCTAACCAAAAAAAAGTATCTTTAAAAATTGTGTAAAGTCTTAGGTGAAACAGCCTGCATACCGGCTTGATCCTGTAGTTCAGCTCCAGTTCTATGTTCCCGGATTGCAAAGCTTTTGTTCGCTACTACCCGCCGCGGTGGCTCTGTGGTTAGGGCGCTCGGCTACTGATGCGCATTTCCCGGGTTCGAACCTGACTGCGGTGGCCGCGTTTCGATGGAGGCGAAACGCTAAGGCGCCCGATTTCAGTGCACGTTAAAGATCCCCAGATGGTCGAAATTATTCCGGAGCCCTCTACTATACGGCACCTCTTTTTTCCTTTCTTCTTTCACTCCCTCCTAATACCTCTCACTTTACGGCGCGGTTTTTAGGTGTCCGCCGATATGTGAGGCAGATACTGCGCCATTTACTTTCCCCAAAAACCAATATTCAATTTACCATTTCTCTTCGCTACAAGCAAAATGCAGAAAATCTCGAGTACGCGGAGGCTGCGCTGCACGTTAAAAAAATAACCTTGTGGCCTAAACCAAGCTGCCGGAGGTACTAGTACCCTGGTCGGAACTAAGTACCGGACCCCTCCACTACCGCGCATACTACGTTACGCAGGTTTGGTTTTGTATTACAAAAACAAGAAACTTTGACAAAATTTGGAGGAAGCTTAAGCATCATATTCAAGAGTGAGACGCGTCAGCGTGTCGCAGCGTTGCCAAGGGGTGCACGGAACGCCATCGCCCGTTCGGCGCGACGCGTGTCCCGTTGGAAAATTTAAGGAAAGGACGCCTGTCTCACATATCTCGGCGGACACCCCAACCGGGCCGTAAGGGAAGGAAAATGAAATGAACAATTGCTTTTAAGGAATTGAAATGACGCCTGTCTCACATTTCTCGCTGGACACCCGGATCGTGCCTTAAGGGAAGGAAGAATCTATCGATCGATCAATAAATTAATCAATCAATTGATCGATCGACCAGTGAGTCAGTCCATCAATTAATCAATCAATTGATCGATCCACCGATTGATCAATCAATCATTCCACCAATCAATCAACCAATCTATCAATCCGCCAACGCCGACGACACCGGCTTTTCTGCGACACAAGCTCCTTAACGCTGTCGCGTTAAAAGTGAACTTGCCGAGCAGCGCTCAATCGCAAGTCGGCGACGGCGGGTTCGCATCGGCTCGCCAATAAAATATGAGAAATCAGCACACTCTGTTATCGCATATCATCACAGTTTCTACACATATATTGGACGATTCGTTCCTCCCGAGGCGTTGCCCTCGAATTACCTTGTCGCTCTTATACTGGTGCTAGCCTCAAAGACTCCAAGAAGGTACGCGCTCCCGAGATCGACAGTATGGCTGTTCTTTTATCTCTTCATTCGAGTGTGCCTCTTTATCTATACGCCCGTATCATGCCCATACTGACATTCAGTCCAAGTATGGCTCAACGGCGAGGGTTAGATACGAAGTTTGACTACAGCTTGGGCGCGGTAGCTCGACGGGAACTTGACTTTAAAGAAAGGCAAATCAACTCATCATGGTATTTGGCGACGAATGGACTTGTATCGAGAGTTTTGTGACATGATGGTGATGATTCCGTCAAGAGAGGTGACCCAGCCCGGCGTGTGTGTGTGTGCCGTTTTTTTCTTCTCTGTGTGTGCTGCTTCTGAAGAAAGTTTTAAAATGAAGGTTTATTTTTTGCTGGAATGGTTGGTTGTCCGAATTAACTGCGCACTGACTTGGAGCCGAAGTTTGAAATGAACAACCCACTGGCTTTTCCAAGACACAAACGTCTCGTGGGCAGGGGCTCGCCTTCATTTTTTTTAACTCGTAGAAAATTTAATTCAAGTTGGAATTGAGGAACGGAAATGACGCAGTACCTGTCTCACATGTCTCTGTGGACACACCAGCCGCGCGGTAAGGGAAGGCATAAAGAAAGGACTATAGGAGAATAAAGGAAGAAAGAGGTGCCGAATTGAAAGATTTTAGAGCTCTGAGCGAGCAAACAAATCGCTGGAAAAGGTGAGCACGTAACATTTGGTTCGGCTACTGATCCGGAGATCCCGGGTTCCAACTCGACTGCGGCGGCTGCGTTTTATGGAGGCAAAACGCTAAGGCGCCCGTGTGCTATGCGATGTCAGTGCACGCTAAAGATTCCCAGGTTGGTTGGTTGGTAAAAACTTTAAGGACCTGCAGAGCTTTCGAGGACTGGGCCTTAGGTCTCCCACGTGGGGACGACGAGGTGTTGCCTCGCCGTCGCCTCGCGGGCCTGCTGGACGGCCCAGATTTGGTCACCGAGTCTGGGGCTGCGCAAGGCAGCGGCCGATCGTGGCGGGAAGGTTCCGGAGTTAGCACCGTCAGGGTTTTTGCTACAGTCCCAGAGCATGTGGGTTAAAGTGGCGATATCCGTGTGGCGGACCTTGCGTATATTTGCCGGGTATGTGCCGGGGTAGAGCCTGTGGTATCGTTCCAGGTTGGGGAGCGTTAGCGTCTGCAGTTGTCTGAGGGCCACCGCGTCCGCCCTGTCCAGCTTGTCGTTGGGCGGAGGGAAAGTTCTGTGGGCCAGGCAGAGGGCCTTGGTAATTTCGTTGTAGCTGCTCAAGCGGTTTTTGGTGCTGTCCCATGGACGACGGTCGCCGGCGCGGTTCCCGAGCTCGCGCGCCTTGGCGTGGGCCGTCTCGTTTCGGTTGCGAAACATCTTCGATACTTCTCCCATGTGCGCCGGGAACCACTGGATTCTGGTTTGAAAATCTACCTCCCGCTGGACTTGTCGATTGCTAAGGACTCAGGCAGCGCTCTGTGAGATACATCCTTTGGCGAAGTTTCGGACCGCTTGTCGCGAGTCACAAGAACCGTGGTGCACGTCGGATCCTGAGTGCGAGTGCCACCGGCGCTTCCTCCGCTTCTTCTGGGCGCTTGCACGCTACACTTGCCGTTATGTGCGTTTTGCCACTCGAATCGACGACCGCAACCGCGAATCGCGAGCGTCCTGGGAATTCCGCGGCGTCAACGAACCTTGTCCCCGTTTCGTCTCCTTGGCTGTGTAGGAGAGCTCTGGCCCTGGCCACTGTTCTTCCCCGGTTATGTTCTGGGTGGACGTTCCGTGGAATCGGGTCGACCCTTATCGTTTTTCCGATCGCGTCCGGAACAGCGACTTTCTGGCCTTGTGCGTGGTAACGGATGCCGAGACTTTCTATGGTCTGGCGTCCTGCTCTCGTGCCCGGTAATCTTTCTTGTTGTGAAGTGCGCTGCGCCTCGGCGATTTCGCTAAGCGTGTTGTGAGGCCCGAGCTGGAGCAATCGGTGCGTGCTGGTGGACTCGGGTAGACCCAGTGCTATCTTGTACACCCTGCGGATGAGGCTTCTTCGCGCTTGTACGAGTTGTGGAATGCCGCGACGTGCGCAATATGGCTCATGACTAAAGAGTGTATGAGTCGTGTGACACTCGCCTCCCTCATTCCGTTTCTTCTGCTAGTGACCCTCTTGAGGATTCGCATGGCGTTAGCCGTCTTGTGCTTTAATTTAGTGATCGTTTCGCCGGTGACGCCGTTGGCCTCGATTACCATGCCGAGGATCCTAATTCTTTGACTATCGGGATGGTTGCTCCGTTGCTCGTGCTTAGTTTGATCTCTTCGTATTCTCGTCTGGTCGTTGCCGCATTCCCACCACTCCCGGGTGGTCTGCCCCTCTGCGTAGGGCGGTATAAAGTAGGAGTTCCGACTCTGTAGGCGAACATCGTAATCACGTACCCACAAGGTATTCCTCTATTGTCTCCATTGCTAGTTGCAGTGCCGTTTCGATGTGACCGTCGCTGCCTTCGTGCACCCAGAGTGTTATGTCGTCGGCGTATGTGGCGTGCCGGACGTCTTCGAGTTCTTGTAGCTTTTCCGCCAACCCGATCGTGACCAGGTTGATGAGCGTGGGCGAGATGACGGGGCCCTGCGGGGTGCCGGTAGTTCCCAGCGTTTGCTCTGCTAGCTGGAGGTCCCCTGTCACTAAAACAGCTCGCCTGTCTGTCAAGAAATGTTTTACGTATAGTTGTACGTGCGTACCCCTAGGTTTTGCCGCGATACCTGGTGTAAGATCGCCGAGTGCGCGATTCTGTCGAACGCGCTTTCAAGGTCAAGGCCGAGAATTGCTCTGGCACGTGCCTCTCGTCGTGCCGTGAAGCACCTGACGCTTCAGTTGTATTATTGCGTCTTGCGTGGACAATTGTGGGCGGAATCCTATTATGAATGGTGGGTATACCCCTTTATGCTCTAAGTGGGCTTGCCAGCGGTTAAGCAGTGCGTGCTCCATGGTCTTGTCGACGCACGACGTTAGCGATATGGGGCGAAGGTTGTCGAGGCTCGGCGCTTTTCCGGGTTTCGGGATTAGTATCATTCTCGCAGTTTTCCACTGTTGCGGGAGGCTGCCGTGCTGCCAGCAGTCATTGATGAATGCCATTAACTGTTCCACGGATCGGTCGTCGAGATTCTTCAGGGCGCGACTCTACACCGCGTCAGTGCCCGGCGCCGATCTGCTGCGGAGGTTGTGCAGCGCCGTCCTGATCTCTTCTGCGCTAAGTCCTTGGCGTTCGGATCCCCCTCATATGGGCCGTGTTGTGCGGTAGAAGTGTGCGGCAAGTACTTCGCTCGTAGCCGGACGGTCACTGCATCTTCAGCATGTTTCTCGAGCTCCTTGTGTAATAGGCGTGCGAGGCAGTTCCTCTGGTGGGACTTGGTCTCGTTTCGTCCAACAGATACCTTTGCAGGTTCCACTTTCCCGTAGTGTAGTTGGCCATCGACTGCATTGCATAACTCGTCCCATTGCTGGCGGTTGAGCGTTCGGCAGTGGTTCTCGATGTTGCGGTTGATCTCCGCTATTTTCTTTCTGAGTCTCCGATTTAGTATCTGTCCCTTCCACCTAGCCATGACCGAGTTCTTCGCCTCGATGAGATGCGCCAGGCGGCTGTCCATCTTGTCAGTTTCAACATCGGTTTCGACGGTCTTGGTTGACGCTTGGGCGTCTGCAACCAGCAAGCGGGTCCAGGCTTCGATGTCCGTGATCGTATCTCCTGAAGACTGTTGTTGGTCTCGTTTCTTTCTGAAATCTTCCCAATCGGTCCATTTGAATTTTTGCTTACTGCCGTGCGCCTTGTCCGGAGTGTGTACGTGTATTTCGACGATCATGTGGTCGCTCACCATGTCGGTCGACGTGTTTTTCCACGTGGTGGCCGTCGCCCCGGCATTTCGGACGAACGTCAGGTCTGGGGTTGTGTCCCTGGTAGTGGAGTTACCTATTCTAGTCCGGTGCGCCGGATCCGTAACGTGGAGTTCCTGCGCATCTTGCCCGAGTTGTCTTCCCTTGGTCGTGCTGTAGCCGTAACCCCATGCCGTGTCTGCCGCGTTCAAATCTCCCCCTGCAATCAGCGTCCGGAGCCCGGCAATCTAGAGCGTCTTCTGAAACAGCGCACGGAAGCGTTGGCGGTGTTTCGACGGGCTGCTGTATACGTTCAGTATGAATATGCTTTGTTTCCTCTGATTGGTGGGTATCGGTTCGATGAGAGCGTGTTCCATCTGGACGCCGCTTAGTTCGTGGTCAACGAATGTGAGACGCTTCCTAACGAGCGTGCATACACCCCTCCCCTCGATTTTGCTGCCTTGCGTTTTGTAGCCTGTTAAGGTAGCCGCGTTGGTGAGCGTTTCTTGGAGTAATATTACGTCCGGTTCACGTGTTACGTGTCTGATGTGTTGCTGTAAAACCGAATTTTTGTCGCCGAAGCCGCGACAGTTCCACTGCCATATTACTATCCCTTGATTATCTTTGGCCATGTAGATGCTGATGCAAGTTACCCGGCTGCTCTTGATGGTGGCTCGGTCCCGCATCACTGCTTGCCGGTGCGTGTCCGTGTTGTGTGAATACGGAGTGATTCATTATTATTTGCATGTTTCCTTCGAGGTTAGTGGTCCTGTTTGCGAGTCCGAGGACTGTTGCATGTAGGGTCTCAATGGTACTTTGCATGGTGCATAGCAATTTCTTTTCTGTAATTTCCGCTCGCACCTGGCTCTCGAAACCGCTCTCGTGCTGCTGCTGTTGGTGTATCGCCCGTTTCTTCAGGGCGGATGCGTCCGCGTCAGGAACGCTCGCCGGTACCTACTGTTGCGCGTTCTGTTTGCTTTGTTCCACCACGACGCGCTCGCGTCTGAGTTCTCGCATCTCTCGCATTACTTTTGTATTTGTTCGCGAATTACCGCGTTCTCTTTCCTTAGTGCCTCTAAAATGCCATTATCGGCTTTTTGATTTTTGCTCTGGGACTGCATGTGCTGTTACGACCCCCTCCCGCGCGATGTCCCGGACAGTGTCCGCCCAGCTAACTTCTCTCCGGGAGTTGGTGTCCTTGATCTCGATCTTGTCGGAACGCGGCTGTGTCATTGCCGGCTGCGGGACCGGGACGGGCCACGCGATCGCGATGTGGATCTGGGTCTGTGCGGCTGGATGGGCGGGAAGTCTTGCTGTGTCACTTGGGCATGTGCGTTTTGGCGCTCCCATCGTCGCCTGCGAATCACGTACGCAGTGCTGTGCCTTGCTTTGTAGGCCTTGTCGGCCGTCATGCGAGCGCCGCCGCACAGATTACACTTTGGCGAGCATTGTTGTCCCTGGTCTGGGTTGCGAACTCCGCAACCCCTGCAAATAGGGTTGGTGGAATTTGGGCAAACGTCCATGCGGTAGCCGAAGCGTCCGCACTGGTAACAGATGTCAATTTGCTTACGATACAACGTGCAACGGACGAGTGTAGCGCCGTACCTGACGAGGTTGGGCACTTTTCAGTCCGTCGAATGCAATTACAACCGTGGTCGTAGTGCCTATGCGGTTGGCCGCCAGTGACAGTGGGTTTCTTGGGTTTACGACGTTTTCATCCAGTCCTCGGGGTCCGTCCTCAATGGGGATGCCACGAATCACTCCCTTGGTTGCATTATCAGATGCCGTTTCGTACGCGTTGACATCGTGCGATGTCCCTTGTGTATGAATTTGCCACATTTTGGCATAGCGGTCCGCGTTCTTTCGTTTCAGTGTGCTGACGACGACGATGTTCTGGTGTAAGTTCGGACAGACCCTGTCTTCCGTACTTTCGTACCCCGTTTTGCTGGCGGCCTCGAAGATTACAGCGGTGACCGTCGGGGCGCCGACCTTAACGATGTCGAGGCCACCTTTTGGTCGAACCACGATTTTCATTTCCTCCTTCGGTAGTCTGGGCATGCGTCCCGCTTTGATAACTTTTCTTTTGACGTGCTTGGGTTTCGTACCTTGCTGGCCGGTCCCAGACGCCTTCGTTCTTGCATCGATGTCGTGCGTCGAATTGGCACCGCGGTCTCGGGGTCTCGAACGCCGCGCTCCGGCGGTTTTCCATCCGGGTTCTTCGGTAATTGCGTCGGCGGAAATGTCTTCCCCCATGACTTCCACTTTCATTCTTGAGCCACGTTCGTCGGCTTGGGCCGCTTCGTTGGAAAGAGTCCGTAAACGTGGCACCGCGTCCGTCGGCGACGCGCAGCTGTTTCGCCGGCTAGGCCTAGCGTCTGGCGTACACGCCTAGGCCTAGCGAGGCTGCGGCGTGGCCGGAGCGCAGGAAGTTCAATATCTATGCGAGGAGTAGTGTCCCACCTCAAAACTGGGTATCCATCGATGCCTCTCGACTTAACGGATCCGTTGGTGAAAGATTGGCGGTGAAATACAGTTGCCATCGCTGCGAAATCATGTGTAGGAGACAGAGCCGATGTGAACGCGTCCGCGCACCTCGGCGATTGTAGCACCATCGAAAACCAGTGCTGTAGGCGTTACCGAAAAAAAGTAACTAAATATGTTACTCGTTACGTTAAAAAATGGAACGCGTTACCACCCTACGTTACCTACAAGAAAAGGTAACTCGCGTTATCGTTACCGTTACCCAAAACAAGTACCGCATGTTACTTTGCCCTTACTCAATGGCCATAAATTTTAATTTTTTCTTCACATTAAGAACGTACGATAACAATTTTGCAAAGCTCACATTTAACATATAACGTCTAGCCCAAATAACTATTGTATTCGATATTCTGATTTGACGAGAATACTTTGCACAAATCTGCAGGAACTTAGCAATGTTACAGTGGCGTAAAGTTGCCTGTAGAGTTACATGTGTTGGATTCTAACTGCGTGGCACATGATGAAGCCATCTTCTGAATGTGGCATTAAACACAAAATGACACTCCATCATCAATTCTAACTTCACAAAGAAAACATCGCTGAACTCAGCAAATTTAGAGTAATTCTCAAAAATGTGATGCTCCAAAATGCTCGGCATGCTTCCACTCTGTAGAGAGTTGTGTGTGTGAGTGGTTTGGGAAGCGGAGGCATGCAGGTGGAGGCAAGTGTGTGAATGCGTGTTCGATCAGGTGTTTCGTGCTTTATGACTATCCTTTTTTTTTTAGTTAGGTGCGTTGTCAAGGGCAGCTGTTTTCTGGCATGCATGCGAGCCCAAACATGGGTCGTCGAGAGCACCTGTACATTTTGTTTATTTACAACACCACTTTAGGTGCTCTGCGCTTTTTTTTTTCTAAAAAAGAGGGCGGAGTGGGTCACAACTGGAACAAAAAGCAACTAGTAACGTGACACCTCACGTTACCGAAAAATGTTAACGTAAGTACGTTACCCTTTGCAGTTACGAATTGGTAACGAGTACTTCAGTAAGTTATCGAAAAAAGTAACGCGTTACCGGTAACGCCGTTACTTGTAACGCGTTACCGACAACACTGCCAAAAACCAATTTCAGATCCCCAGGTGGTCGAAATTATTCCGGAGCCCTCGACTACGGCACCTCTTTCTTCCTTTCTTCTTTCATTCCCTCCTTTATCCCTTCCCTTGCGGCGCGGCACAGGTGTCAGCCGGCATGTGAGGCAGATACTGTGCCATTTCCTTTCCCCCGTAGACCATCGGCGTTCATTGTGTTCGTTGGCGTTGACAATGTTCTATAGACTCCAATGATTTCAAGGAAAGGAAGGGTGCATGGCTCTCTGGGTCCACCCTGTGAAAAATTGAAAATATGCAGATTATTTCTCTTCCTCCATGCTGCAGATTCTCGCAGGGAGGCGCACTCGCGCGCGTAGAAAGCACATTTCACTACAGAAAAAGAAAATAAAACTATGAAAATGAGCTCACATTTTCAGGATTTCCACTACGATATTTAGCGGCTCTCAGTAGTTCGTTTGACCGCTGTAAGTGGCGTGAGAGTCGCGTGACCGGCGCATGAGCGCTCCTCGGCCTCTCATTGGGCCAGCTCATCCGCGTTCCGCCTTTTTCTGCCAATCGGAGCGGCAGATTTCGGACAACGCCGTTTGCCTATGCCCTCGCGAGTCGCCTCACGTTCGCAGCGTTCGCAGTTCTGGTGATACCGGCGAGAGATTCGCAGTGAGTGCCACGTGTTAGTTCTGTGATCGTTTGCTATACGCCGAGCCACGTAAAGCTGCCTGCGAGTTTTGCTGAGTATGGCGGCTGAAGGCAAGCAACTCGAGGGCGACTCGAATGATCGTGAGCAGTCCCAGCTGGATCGCACAAGCGCGTCGCTCAGCAGGCCGTTGAAACACCCACTCGAACATCGCTGGAGCCTCTGGTTCTACAGGAACGACAAGAGCCGCAGCTGGGAGGAGAACCTTCTGGAGATCTCATCGTTCGACACAGTCGAGGACTTCTGGGCCCTCTACAACCACCTCGAGTTCCCCAGCAAACTGCCTTCCGGCTGCGACTACTCGCTTTTCAAGACCGCCATCAAGCCCATGTGGGAAGACCCCCGCAACAAGCAAGGCGGTCGGTGGCTCTTCAACATGAGCAAGAACGAGGGGTCAACAGTCTTGGATGACTACTGGCTCGAAGTTCTGCTGTGCCTGATAGGGGAAGGCTTCGGCGTGTTCAGTGATGACGTGTGCGGTGCTGTCGTCCAGATCCGGAACAAGATTGACAAGATTTCTGTGTGGACTGCCGACGTTAGCAGAGTCGACGGAAACGTGAAGATTGGGAAGACTCTGAAAGAAAGGATGAACCTGCATCCACGGTACATCGTCCAGTATCATGCCCATGCTGACACCCAATCCAAGCACGGCTCCACGGCGAGGGTTAGATATGAAGTTTGAGTGCAGATTGGGACCAGCAGCTCAACGGGAACGTGACTTTAAAGGAACGCACATCAACCCATGACGGTATTCTGACGCCGAATGGACTTGTATCCGGAGTACTGAGGCATGGAGAAGGTGAAGATTCCTTCATGAGATATGACCCAGCCCGTTGCGTGTATATTTGTGCCGTTTCTTTTTTTCGCTTGTCTATGTGTGCTGCTGTTGGAAAAAAATTACAATAAAATTTTATTTCAGTTTTTGCTTGAGTGATTGGTTGTGCGAATCTTCGGCGCTGCGATTTCGCGCCGAAGATTTAACATAACAACCGACTGGCTTTCCCAAGGCACAAACGTCTCGCGGGCAGGGGCTCGCCTTCAGCGGTTTGATTTTTTTTTGTTTTTAACTCGTAAGAAAATTAATTGGTTTTTAATTGTTTTTTATTGGGAGGGGGAGGAAATGCCGCAGTATTTGTCACATCTCGGCGGGCGCCGGAACCGTGTCGTAAGGGAAGGGATAAAGGAGAGACTGGGAGAAGAAAGGAAGTAGGAGGTGCCGTAGTGGAGGGCTTCGGAATAATTTCGACCACCTAGGGATCTTTAACGTGCACTGACATGGCACAGCACACGGGCGCCTTTGCGTTTCGCCTCCATCGAAACGCTGCCGCCGTGGTCGGGATCATTTAATTGAAATTGGTTTTGAGGTAAGCAAATGACGCAGTAACTGTGTCACGTATAATAGGGAGCCTAAATTAAATTATGATCGAAAGAGTTTTGAAGAAGACTACGAGGTTGGCGATAAGGATGACGTGGATTAACCGAAAACTAAAGAGGTTGAAGAAAAAGAAGCGTTCGGTGAGGTGGGAAGATATGATTGGTGGCGGAGAGAAGCAGAGGACGAAGCTTGTGCGACGTAGCCAACGACGCCGGTCTGAGCACGTCGAACGCCATATCGACGCCGGCTACTGGACCCATACAACGCCGCAACCGTACCAAACCAACTGTGAGCACGAACGCCGACCGCTAGCAGTAGAACGCTAGTAGTAGACGCTGGTAGCAGTGTTCCCGGGTCGTGTGTATTTATAGTCTGTGTTTTGTGTTAGTTTTGCTAGTTTTGTGTTCTAGTGTGTGTGTCAGTTAGGGTGTATTAAAGGTGCGTCTGTGTGTGTTCACCTGTCGCCTAGTCAATTCTTTCGGAACGCCAGTAGTAGACGCTTGTAGCAGTGTTCCCGGGTCGTGTGTATTTATAGTCTGTGTTTTGTGTTAGTTTTGTTAGTTTTGTGTTCTAGTGTGTGTGTCAGGGTGTATTAAAGGTGCGTCTGTGTGTGTTCACCTGTCGCCTAGTCAATTCTTTCGGAACGCCAGTAGTAGATGCTGGTAGCAGTGTTCCCGGGTCGTGTATATTTATAGTCAGTGTTTTGTGTTAGTTTTGTTAGTTTTGTGTGCTAGTGTGTGCGTCACTTACGGTGCATTAAAGGTGCGTCTGTGTGGGTACACCTGTCGCCTAGTCAATTCTTTCGGAACGCTAGTAGTAGACGTTGGTAGCAGTGTTTCCGGGTCGTGTGTATTTATAGTCTGTGCTTTGTGTTAGTTTTGTTAGTTTTGTGTGCTAGTATGTGTGTCACTTATGGTGTATTAAAGGTGCGTCTGTGTGGGTACACCTGTCGCCTAGTCCATTCTTTCGGTTCGAGTGTTATCCGGGGAGATCCGTGACAAAGATAAGTGGCGAGCCTGTGCCAGGATTCATTTCCCTTGTTTCCCTTTGCTTTGCCTGGGATCTTTCCGGTTTGTCGATGGTTGAAAGTATGGATTTGGAAAAAACGTTAGAACTCGCGCTCAAGCTAGGTTTAAGCAAGGAAGAGGCGATGCGTCTCTGTGACAAGGAGAACGAACAGGCAAAAAGGCAGAGAGGAAAGGGCGCAAGCACGCGTAGACGCTCGCGTATAGCCGAAGGGCGGGAGGCGAGAAGAGCTCGCGAGGCAGAACAGGAGAAAAGGATAGAATGGGAGAAGGAGTTTCTTTTGTGGAAACAGGCGCATATCGCGGGAGGATACAATGATCATCGTTCCTTAACGGGCACGGAATCTCCTAGACTGGCCAGAGTTTGTCCAAGAAAGCTGATGGCTCCTTTTGGTGACAAAAGAGTTGATCTGGACGCATATCTGCAACGATTCAAGCGGTTAGCTTTGGGGTAAGGCTGCGAGCGCAGTGAATGGGCCACGGCATTGAGCATGTGTTTTGTCGTGGAGGCTCTGAATGTGTTTGGAAGGATTCCTGCTGCTGAATCCATGGATTATGAGAATGTCAAGAAGGCACTCCTCCAAGGATTCAGGCTTATGGCAGAGGGTTTTCGTGAGAGATTTCGCACCTCGACACCTGAGGATTCTGAAACCGCGAATCAGTTTTCCTGCAGGCTGACCAACTATTTTGATAGGTGGCTTGATATGTCAAACACAGAAAAGACTTTTGAAGGGGTGCGTGACAAGCTGGTCACAGAACAATTTTTAACGTGTTGCAGCTCAAAGCTAGCGCTATTTCTATAAAAAAAGTTGTGTTAACTAGAAGAGTTTGCCGACACTGCAGACCAATTTCTCGAGGCTCAAGGGCTGAGAAATATGAGTAAGGCAAGGGAAGAAACACAAAAGGTCCCAGAGACAGATGCGGCAAGACCAAGAGCATATGTCGCTGCATCTAATGCGCTAGTAAGGTGCTTTCTCTGCGGCAAGGTGGGACGCCATGCAGTTGACTGTCGGACTAGTAGCGTTGCTCAAAAGACACAGTTTGTGCGTCACGGTTTTAAGATCAGGGGTCATACTCTGGATGAGTGCCGATACAGAACGCAGGACCGAGTTGCATGCGTTGTCGACTCTCGGGCAGAACTTGTCACGCCTCCTGATGTTCCACAGCTGAAAGCAAACGCCGCTGGAAAATGAGGCGGTGAGTGGAACAAACAAGACGAAAGCAACAATGCCGGTTGTGGTTGGGCAAATAGGGGACCGCCCTATATTGGTGCTTAGAGACAGCGGAGCCAACACAGTTTTGGTTTGGAGAAGCCTGGTGAAGGACGAGGATCCCACAGGGGAAGCGTCGGCCGTCACTCTTGTAGATAGTACAGTAAGGTACTTTCGCGAAGCCAGGATTCTAGTGTCCACGCCATATTATACTGGACGGGTAGTGGCAAAATGCGTAGAGCAACCCATCTCATCTTGGGAAACATTACGTGTGAAAGAAGTGTCGAGGACCCGGATCCTCAGTGGACAATGCTCGACGCGTAAGAAGACCTAAAGGATGGAAGGCCCACGACAGCTCAGGCGGGTGATGGGGCAGTCAGTGTCTCGTCAGCAGTAGAGACAACAGCTCAAGCGACAGCCCGAGCAACGCAGCGCCCGCTCTCGACTCCCGTTACGATGTGTCTGAGCGTAACACCGGGCGAAATTGCAATTAGGCAAAGACCCGAGCTTGAAAGCCTGCTTCGAAAGAGTCGGGGAAAAAATTGGCTGGGGCTTATCCGAGGTTAAGCCTGGATATCTCGAAGCGAAAAAGGTTCGGTGATGCTTATGGTTTAGCTTATGGTTATATGCTTTATGATTTAGCCTATGGTTAGGCTTATGGCCTTTTCATTCTTCCTTCGCGACTGCTCAGCAATTCCCGAACTTTCACCATCTTGGCTACTCTCAGCTGACATCACTGTTCTGCTTCCGTTTCACGCCGTTTAGCGAGACGTGCCTGTCGTACTTCTGGCGTTTCAGACTTGGCTTGCTGCGTCGTTTAGCGAGACGTTCTTCTCGTTGTTCGGGTGTCTCGGACGCTCGTTGAGCTGTCAGCCTTTCATTTCTCCGCTCCTTTTCAGCCAACTCCCGTGGTAGCACTTCTGTACGTGTCAGTAGTATCACTCTCTTCTCCTTCCATGTTGAATGCGCACGCCTATTCTCTGGCAAGCGGTTATATAGTCGGACTTTGCGATGAACACGCGCTTGCGGCGAAAGGTCAGGCGACGTAGTCGGCGGCGGCCACCTGCGCAGTGCGTGACGTCACTCCTCCGACATACGCCGGCTCTCGCGAAGCGCGGTGTTGACTAGCGTAGTGAAGCTTTTCGCTTCAAAACCATCTGGGACAGGGAAAGTACACTGCAGAGCAAGTAGGCGGCCAGCGAACGCGGACAAACTTGAACAAGTACAAGCGATGAGCAGTGAAGCTCGAAGAGGAGGTGAAAGAAGATCGGCTAAATGAAATGGACTCAAGAAACAACTCGGCAATAGCACGAAACGACGGTAAAGCAAGAATGGAATGTTGTGGACAAAGAGTAAAAGGAACGAACGGAGGAGATGGAGAAGATAAAGTGAAACATTTGGATCGGTTTGATGGAGTTCAACCTGGGGTTTAACCTCGTATATACTTGTCCTTTATGTTATATCGCGCACTTAGTTTGTGTTTCCGCTGTTCATTCATAGCTTGTGAATTATGCCTTAGGTTTATGTATGCCTTTCTTGTTTGCATGTGACCAATGATGCCACTGTTGCTGGATGTTGTGGGCTACGGGAGCTTCTCAAGCTACGGCTTTTTTTTCCCGGGTCCACTGCACTCTGTAGCAAGAAATAAACTGAAACTGAAACTGAACCTGAGTCGCTATTGGGACAAGTGACTCGGGTTACGAAGGACGCCGTAGCCACTGTGGATAATTTCGAACCGCTGTGGTACGTTCTTTAATGTGCACTGATATCGCACAGTACACGCGTACCTTTATAGCACTTCGCCTCCATCTGAATGCGACCGCGATCCAACTCGAATCTTTCGGGTCAGCAGCCGAGCGCGCTCTACAGCCATTGATCAGTCGTCACGGCGACGAAAGAAAAGGGAAGCGCGAAAAAAAATACAATAAAGCAAGTGCTCATTAAACAGAAAAAAGAAGGCGATGAATAAAACTATGGGAAGAGACAAACAGATTAGAGGCCTGCATCCGCCGACGCGGACAGAAACGACATTTCCATTTCTGTGAGAATAGGAGTGCGCTCGCTGATGCGGCAGAAGTAATTTGAACGGTTTCAGTTATTTCTTTTGGTAAGGCGGCCACTATTCGTGATCACTGAGCAGCTCTCAAAGACTGGCAGTCAAGCGCAGTCCCTGCTGTGACATCATTAAGGCGTCCGCCACGGTATCTTTGAATTACTCTTTCCATCGCTTGAGAACAAGTACAAAGTGGAAACTGGGCAGTTTTCTGCATATATGTATCATGTGAACATAACAGCTGTTATTTTATTAGTGAATATGTCCCATCTGAGAATGTACGTCCAAGCCCTAAATGAATGTTCTATATTAAAAGCGGAAGTTCGTTGCGTTGCTAACTTCATCAAAATTAGCAATATATAATTCTAAAATTGCACTTATTTGGCTTGTGGTTACGTTAACGTTAAACTTATCTTTGAAAAATAGACATTTCTAAGATTAGGCAGGAGCGACATAGAACTCAATTATAAGGTCTGCATTAATTAATTAGTAGCGAAAAACAATGCTTTGAGAAGCGAGTATCCGCCGCGGTGGCTCAGTGGTTAGGGCGCTCGGCTACTGATCCGGAGTTCCCGGGCTCGAACCCGACCGCGGCGGCTGCGTTTTTATGGAGGCAAAACGCTAAGACGCCCGTGTGCTGTGCGATGTCAGTGCACGTTAAAGATCCGCAGGTGATAATAATTGGTTTTGGGGGAAGGAAATGGCGCAGTATCTGTTTCATATATAGTTGGACACCTGAACCGTGCCGTAAGGGAACGGATAAAGGATGGTGAGAATGAAGAAAGGAAGAGAGAGGTGCCGCAGTGGAGGGCTCCGGAATAATTTCGACCACCTGGGGATCTTTAACGTGCACTGACATCGCACAGCACACGGGCGCCTTGGCGTTTTGCCTCCATAAAAACGCAGCCGCCGCGGTCGGGTTCGAACCCGGGAACTCCGGATCAGTAGTCGAGCGCCCTAACCACTGAGCCACCGCGGCAGGTGGTGGAAATTGCTGTTTTCGTTGTTGCCTTCGTGACATTATTCCGGAGCCCTCCACTACGGTACCCCATTCTTTCTTTATTCTCTCAGTCCCTCCTTTATTTATCCCTTCGCTTACTGCGCGGTTCGGGTGTCCACCGAGATGTGAGACAGATACTGTGCCATTTCCTTTCCTCAAAAACCAATTTCCCAATTTTTTCTTCAACGTATCTTTCAGCTTTCGGACGTCGCCACGCGAGTATTGGCCAGTATCCAGCAATTTTTCATTTTACGTCATTAACAACAACGTCTTCAAGCGTCGAAGACGAAGACGACGGTCAATCTCGACGGTTGTTCCTGCCGCACAGGCACAACATCGATTTACGTGTTCGGCCTCTTCCTGCGTGACGTCAGGAAAACGAGCAGCACGGTGACCAGCAGCAGTCTTTTCGTGCAGGCTGACGTGCCCAGAAGCGCGACCAGCATCGGCGACATGTCCAAGAAGGGCGAAGCCGGAAGCCGGGCCCCGGCGCGGGCCAAGTTCATCAATACCCCGGAGACGTGCGTGGCTGACAACCTGGCCGGGTTTGTGGCCGTCAACCCTGGCGTGCGCGTACTCAAGGGCTGCAGCGCCGTGGTGCGGCACGACTACCAGCGGCTCGCCAGCGAAGGAACCGTGGCTCTACTCTCTGGAGGAGGCTCCGGGCACGAGCCGGGATTCGCCGGTAATTGTGGTGGTGGTAGTGGTTGTTTATTAAACTAATAGTAAAAAGGAAGGAAAATATTTCTGCTAGCCGCGACATCTGCCATCGATACTGAAGCACCTGAGTTGCGGCAGCGGAAGTAAAGGACAACAGGCAGAATGGAGAAATGAAATGAAAGAGGTGAGGGGACAGGAAGAGAGGATAGGGGGTGGTAGTGGTTGTTTATTAAACTAGTAGTAAAAAGGAAGGAAAATATTTCTGCTAGCCCCGGCATCTGCCATCGATACTGAAGCACCTCAGTTGCGGCAGCGGAAATAAAGGGCAGCAGGCAGAATGGAGAAATGAAATGAAAGAGGTGAGGGGACAGGAAGAGAGGATAGGGGGTGGTAGTGGTTGTTTATTAAAACAACAGTAAAAAGGAAGGAAAAGATTTTTGCTAGCCCCGACATCTGCCATCGATACTGAAGCACCTGAGTTGCGGCAGCGGAAATAAAGGACAACAGGCAGAATGGAGAAATGAAATGAAAGAGGTGAGGGGACAGGAAGAGAGGATAGGGGGTGGTAGTGGTTGTTTATTAAAATAACAGTAAAAAGGAAGGAAAATATTTCTGCTAGCCCCGACATCTGCCATCGATACTGAAGCAGCTGAGTTGCGGCAGCGGAAATAAAGGACAACGGGCAGAATGGAGAAATGAAATGAAAGAGGTGAGGGGACAGAAAGAGAGGATAGGGGGTGGTAGTGGTTGTTTATTAAAATAACAGTAAAAAGGAAGGAAAAGATTTTTGCTAGCCCCGGCATCTGCCATCGATACTGAAGCACCTGAGTTGCGGCAGCGGAAATAAAGGGCAGCAGGCAGAATGGAGAAATGAAATGAAAGAGGTGAGGGGACAGGAAGAGAGGATAGGGGGTGGTAGTGGTTGTTTATTAAAACAACAGTAAAAAGGAAGGAAAAGATTTTTGCTAGCCCCGGCATCTGCCATCGATACTGAAGCACCTGAGCTGGGGCAGCGGAAATAAAGGATAGCAGGCAGAATGGAGAAATGAAATGAAAGAGGTGACGGGACAGGAAGAGAGGATAGGGGGTGGTAGTTGTTGTTTATTAAACTAATAGTAAAAAGGAAGGAAAATATTTCTGCTAGCCCCGGCATCTGCCATCAATACTGAAGCACCTGAGTTGCGGCAGCGGAAATAAAGGACAGCAGGCAGAATGGAGAAACGAAATGAAAGAGGTGACGGGACAGGAAGAGAGGATAGGGGGTGGTAGTTGTTGTTTATTAAACTAATAGTAAAAAGGAAGGAAAATATTTCTGCTAGCCCCGACATCTGCCATCGATACTGAAGCACCTGAGCTGGGGCAGCGGAAATAAAGGATAGCAGGCAGAATGGAGAAATGAAATGAAAGAGGTGAGGGGACAGGAAGAGAGGATAGGTGGAGAAGTAATATATACAAACTGCGAAAAATTTAGTTTCAAAGTAAATTAGTAGTTAGAAAGTTTGGTGGCCGGATGAGATTAAGAAGTTTGCAGGCATAGGGTGGGTACAGCTGGCAAATGACAGTGTTAACTGGAGAGACATGGGAGAGGCCTTTTCCCGGCAGTGGGCGTAGTCAGGCTCATGATGGTGATGATGATGACGCGCTATAACTAACTTTCACCGCCATTTTAATGGTCTCCTTCTTCGAGACCAGGAGCATGGTCAAGTTCTGCAGCTGTTTCAGTTAGTGCTGTGGAATCTGCGCCGGGTGCTCCATCATGGTTTCCGTGACGTCATGTGCTACCATCGACGGCTCTGTATGTAGCGTAGGGTCGCATTGTGTGCCCATTATTTTCGCGGTTCATTATTGATGCGAAAGCATTGACTTTCCCACTAGCACAGAAGTCGCCGTCCATGGCATGAAATTCCTCAGTAACGCCAGCATGCTCTCGCATGACGTCAGCAGTGGACGACGTTTGCAGCAAGGGGGCAATCTCCTTCCGCGCCCTGAATCCGCCACTGGTTCTAACATCATCCGCACATTGCTAAGAGCGGCAATGAGTCTCTCCTGCAAAGTCTGTGAATCATTCGTAGCTAGGGCTCTCGACAGAGCGTCCGTATGCGTCCGCGTTCTTGTCGTCGCAGGGTTCGTCGGGCCTGGCATGTTGACGGCTGCTGTGGCGGGACCTGTGTATACGTCGCCGTTCTCGGACTACATCCTGGCTACCCTGAGGACCGTGGGAAGCAAGAACAAAGGTGAGTGTGCTACAGCGTTCCAACCGGGACGGACCTATAGCTCTCTTGATCTTGTTGCTGCATGGCCGTCGAAAGTTCTACGAGCGCCGAAAGTTTGCTGTGTGCGCCGGATCCGCAGAAAGTGTGATGGTGGAGATATCCGGTGGAGATGGCGGAGGGTGGATGGTGGAGATATCCGAATTTCACTTCCCAGCCTTTTCTTGCTTACGCAAGCGTCCTTATCAGTGAAAGTACCCTGTGTGTGACGAGAACGCGGTATACCCTTATGGTGTAGGCGAACTTCATCTTGTCTTCCGGGTTCATTAATTTAAGGAACTACCGTTGTTTTTATGTATTTTATGCTGTTTGAAAGGCGGCTAGTGTGTGACGGCGCCGTGAGCGTGGCCGTCGTTGTGTACTCTATGCAGCCGGCGTGCTGGTGTTCGTGCTCAACTACACGGGCGACCGGCTGACGTTCGGCATCGCCCTGGAGAAAGCCGTTACGGAGGGCATCTGCGCCGACATGGTGCTCGTTGCCGAGGACACTGCGCTCGCCCACACGCACGCGTCCACCGGCCGGCGAGGCCTGTGCGGAGCCATCTTCTTGATGAAGGCGAGAGACCCTGTGCCCTGTATCTGCTAGCCTGTCATTCGATGTGCCGGTGGAGACGATTCTAGAGGCCCGTGTACTGTGCGATGTCAGTGCACGTTAAAGAACTTCAGGTGGTCGAAATGTCCGGAGCCCTCCACTACGACGTCCCCCATAGCCTGAGTCGCTTTGGAACGTTAAACCCCCGTAAACCATAAACCATAAACGCGAAGCGTTGCTTTTAGACCACTTTCTGCCCTCCTTCTCGCCCCCATTTCTTCCTTACTCCATTCTCTCCTTCCTCCTTTCGTTTAAAACGCATTACATCCCTCCACTACGGCACCTCTTTCTTCCTTTCTTCTTTCACTCCTTCCTTTATCCCTTCCCTTAGGGGGCGGTTCAGGTGTCCGCCGAGATGTGAGACGAGTAATGCGCCGCTTCCGTTCCCCAACAACTAGTTTACCGAATTCTTAGGAATTGAGTAGGGCGCCTTTTTTTTCGCTGTTCAAAATTTTCCCGTATAGCAATATCGAAAATTTTCATCGCAATGCTTTATCTAAATGATACTTTATTCAATTCGATATCCAGAAACTTCCATACCCAACAATTCCGGACAAAAGCATTTTTTGAACTGGTAAGAGTTTATGAACGAATTTTTTTTATATATTAATTGTCAAGATTGCACTATTACAATCAATATATCCGCAAATCTCCCGTCAGCAGGCTTGATTTTTTTTTTGCTATTAACATTTTTGCTATCGTCAAAAGCGTTCCCTATTGGTTTTCCATGGCATTCCTAACTGCTCGATGCGAGTGATGGAAAAAATTTAAAACAACAATTTTGCTATACATCACAAGCATGAACCATTTCCTCCAATATTTCCATAAATGTACCTTACCATTTTGCAAAATTCAAAAAAATTTTTGTCCAAGAATGTTGGACATGATATTTGCGCAAACCTAGTGCAGAGTTATCGAGCATACCGAGAAACCGGTCCTCTCTGTACGGCAGCTGTGCAAGTACCCGTACTATATATGGCGGGCTGGGACGCTCCAGGAACCAATAGCTCTATTTTGCAGATTGCCGGCGCCATGGCTGAAGAGCAGAAAACCCTCGATGAGATCAAGGCGTTCATCGAAGACAAGAAGCAGCACATGGGTAAGTGTGCGTATGACTGGTTTTTATATATGAGATGCATGTGGCACCCATTCAGGTCTTGGAGCAAGTGGAACATGCGCAGAGCCGCCTACACTACAAACCCGAATACGCCTATATGGGAGTAATACCCCTGCCACACGGCAGATTTAATGTCATTCCTATCGAATGTCATTCGTTCGACTTAATGTCATTAATTTTTGCACGCTGCTACACGGCCAAAACTAATGTCATTTTGAATTGATGGCAGTTGCGATGGACAAACACTGGTGCAGCGAAAATACTTCAGTGTATATTTCAATGTGTTGGGAAGGTTGAACAAGAAACAGGTTTAATAGCCTTCCTGCGCTTTTCAATGTTTTTTATGCATATTTGCATTTGCGCTAACTTATGAATCATGGCTAGCCATCACGCGTTCAATCCAAGCCAAAGGAAGGCCAGTTCTCTAGCAGTATGCAACTGGCAGACGACACACCTGCTGAGGAAATGGACATGCGACGGCGGCAGCAGACGGTTATTGCTGCTCTTCTGTGCTTACGAACGCAGCGCCGTACCAGGCTAGCTCAGTGCCGAAGCAAGCTAGCGCAGCTAAGCTCGGCCACACGCACCCAAGAGGCTGCTAATAAATGGGAGTACGCTGGAGGACTGGTTACTCTCTGTTTACTCCTTTCTGTTTACGGTGTATACACGAGTTTTGTGCAAACCTTACCGGTCACGACACGGGGGCCAGTATTTCATTGCTTCTGTAACCAGACCTGAAGATAGCTTTTAATCGTACTAGCTGCGAAACGCTAAAATGGTTGCGTAGTTTGACTGCGAGAATTCGTGCAAAAAACTCTAGGCATGTGGCGCTAGATGTCGATCGCCATGGTGCCGTGCCTCGATGTATACAGCTTCCTTTGCTAGGGTTGTGATACCGCCGTCATTTTGGAGCACGGAGTCATTTAGCCGCATGAAAATATTTCTCAAGAACTCAGCATAACAGCGTTTTTGACGTATGAGAGCGTTCAAAGACATCTAAGTCTTGTTTCAGAATAAATTTCGGCACCTTTCTGTTTATTGTAGGTGTCAGCGCAAAACCTGTGATTCAAAATGGCGCATTGCAATCGGAAAATGGGTGTCTCTACCCTACCAAAGGAAACAGTATAGAAGCAGCTTGCGCTCAGGAGTCCTACATACGTTTGTTGTTCAGCGTGTCGCTCTGATTTATGGATCAGTGAGGGGGCAGTTCATTTTATTTTACACGTTGGGCTTATAGAATTTCACATATTCTTCAATTAAAAAACATTTCACCATGCCCAGGTTTCAGGGTACTATTGTACGGCTTATACCGTCCACTCGCACCGTCACTTGTAGTTTCATTTGTACCGTATAGTCGGTGAAAATGGCTGTCTTTCTATTCAAGGAACCATCACAGTGGCGCTGACACCTTGCAGCTTGCCAGGCAAAGACGAGCTGCTCTTCAACTTGCCAGCAGACAAGATGGAGCTCGGAATGGGTATGCCAGCGCTTGTCATGTGTCCAAAAGCATGCGCATACGAAAACATATATTTGCAGGCACTGTGAAGCTTTAACGGCACAAACCCTGTATTCATGTACACTCGCGCTCAGCCCCTAAACGAGGGCGCGACGTTAGCGAAAAACTCGTAATTTGCTCGCCATTTTGAGCAAATTACTTTAGGCAGTGTATAGACTGTCCATAGACTTCTGTCTATAAAGTCTATAGACTTTATAGACAAACCCCAGAGAACAGTCTATAGGCAATACAAATCCTATAGACTATCTGTATACAAACGATTGATTTATTGCCATACACTTCTAGTAGACTTTTGTTTATGGACAATCTAAAGGCTATGAATGGGCAAAAAGAAATATCAATAGGAAGGCAATAGAGTCTATAAGAAGTCTATAGACTGTCTATAGATAATTTTTGTAAGGGCTGACTGCCTCGAATTCAAAACTTCATTCTGCTCTACGTGCACTTGTTGAGTGACCATCGATATCTGTTCCAGCTGCGTGAGAAGGAGTTAAAGAAATGTTTCTTTTTTGTTTTGTAAACTTTAGGCTACGAATCTACAGCCTTGGCGAAAAGCCTTAAGGCTACAGTGTTGGCCTTAGGGCCGTGCATCTGAGCAGATACGGCACGCCGGAAGTTACAAACTTCTAGAGCGGACTGTAAACTTCTTGATCGTCAGCGTTGTAATTACTCGACTGTACACGACTATGTAGGAGACCCTATGTCCTGAAGACTTCTTACCGAGGCTGTTATGGGACTCGATAGCGCATTGGTCTAGGGATGCGGTGCTGTCGAAAAGTGTATGCGAGTTTTAACTGTTCCCTTACTGAGTGAGAAATACAAGCCACTCCTTGCACCGCGCAACATTGGCTGCGTCAGGAGCGTGAACTCTTTACGGTTATTACTAGTAATCTCGCGTGACTGCGTAAACGACAAGCCATTCGCGATGGTCGCTTTGCTCTGACTCTGCCGATCTCGTTCTTACAGGAGTTCACGGAGAAGCTGGGGCCTCAAGAGTTCCCGTGAGTCATTTCTTGTCGTTATCCCACTCCTCAGCACTTTGCCGTGTTTACTGATGACGCGAAGCCTACTCTCGCTCTACCGAAAGTTGTCCGGTACAATAAAAAATGATTTATCGGAAAAGGAGCCGAAGCATTTTCACCTTAAGTGTCCCATCAGAATGACCGAAGAGGGTAACGAAGAAAGAGGGTCGGTACAACCACTGCCGGACAGCAGCAGCAGCGGAGTGCGATTACTTCGTTATAGCCGTAACTTCTTTATAGCCCTTGTTGACTGAGCTTCCAACGGGAATCGTCATTACTTCGTTACATCCATTATATCATTATAAACCGTTTCGTTATAACGAGGTTTGACTGTACACATGTTGGCGTCAATGGCGCGCGCGCTGCATAAGCTGACCGAAGTGATCAGCTACGTCCGACATTGATAAAGGATCCTCGCAGATCGCAGCTAAGCCAGTCTAAAGTTTCTTGAAACCCTTCTCGAAAAGGGATCAGAACAGCAGACGTTCTGGCATGAACGGTACCATGCGTCTTCCAAGGAACGTCGTGACTGACCTATACCAGGTTCGTTGTCACAAACTGACCACTAGCTGCTGGTTTCAAACTCCATCCTTTTTGTGGATGAGGGGCTAAATAAGACGTCGTCTTTATGGTTTGTGCAGCGAAGTCTCTGAAATTCGAAATTGGTTGATTCGAAATTCCTGTCTACATTTGGACTGACGCTTGATTCCGTCAACGTACGTGGATCGATTCAACTCACTATAATTCGAAAGAAATTTGCAGTTCCCCTCTAGTTTTATTACCGACGTTCAACTGCATCTTGTACTTTAGAGTCAAGTTTGGAAGCCGAAATGGTTAAAATGGTACACGGGGAAATATAAACGGCCGAAATAAACCAAAATAAAAATGAAATGACGTTTCTGCCCTAATGTGGGAGCCGAAACGTCATTTCGTCTTTCTTTTGGTCCGCGTCGCTTATTTTTTCATGTTCTATATACCCTTCAGGGGAATGCAACCGCGCTGCCCTATAATTCAGCTCCTTGAGCGGTGTATTCACCCACCGTGGTGGCTCAGTGGTTAGGGCCCTCGGCTACTGATCAGGAGCTACCGGGCTCGAACCCGACCGCGGTGGCTGCGTTTTTATGGAGGAAAAACGCTAAGGCGCCCGTGTGCTGTGCGATGTCAGTGCACGTTAAAGATCCCCAGGTGGTCGAAATTATTCCGGAGCCCTCCACTACGGCACCTCTCTCTTCCTTTCTTCTTTAACTTCCTCCTTTATCCCTTCCCTTACGGCGCGGTTCAGGTGTCCAACGATATATGAGACAGATACTGCGCCATTTCCTTTCCCCCAAAACCAATTATTATAATTATTATTATTATTATTATTATTATTATTATTATTATTATTATTATTATTATTATTATTATTACACTACGGCACCTCTCTCTTCCTTTCTTCTTTCACTCCCTCCTTTATACCTTCCCTTACGGCGCGGTTCAGGTGTCCAACGATATATGAGACAGATATTGCGCATTTCCTTTCCCCAAAAAACCAATTATTATTATTATGAGCGGTGTATTCGCTTCACCCGCAGGTGCTTTCCGCCGCCGAGACCGCCAAGCTTATGATTAACCATCTGCGAAGCGAAAGTTCCAAGAACTCGCTGCACCTGAAGAAAGGTACGTCATCCGTGAGACCTGAAAAAAAAAACGCGTTTTGATCTCGATTGCTCCAATTTGTATGCTTTGGATGCTTTTTTTTCTTGCCTGTAGATGCGACTGTGTCATTCGTATACCCATGTGTTTAAGCAGTAAAGAGTTCACTGGCTTTGGTTTAACTATCAATAATCTCTTTTGTTACCTTTGTATGGCAACCATGCATCTCGTTTCCCTGTTGTTGCTGTCTGGCATTCATTTCTTGTTTGTGTTTTTCCGCACAATCTGCAGGCGAGAACGTGGTCCTGATGCTGAACAACCTGGGAGGCCTTACCACGTTGGAGATGAATATTCTCGCCAAGGAGGTCATCTCATATGTCGGTGGGTGCACGCGCGCATCATGTTCTCGAACGCACCCTCATGCCTTGTGGTTGAAGGTCAAAGACCTTAAATCGGAGGTGAAGGAAGGGGTGAAACAGAGGAGAGGGTAGGAGGTGTTCACGTGACGCCACGGGCGCCATTTTGTTGTCCAGTGCGTGTCAGACTTTCGGCAGTCATGCGTTAGCACCGCACCCTATACGTGCATTTATGTATTTTGTACCATCGGGGGCAAAAGTAACAGAACCCTCTGCAAGTTCCGGCTAGTGCCACTCAGCGTGGGGGTGCCACCTGACAAACCTCTTCTGCTGGTGTGGAGACCGGCGCAGTGGGTATGTAGTGTATATTGTTACCATACTCGTATACTTCCTTCCTATCTATCCCGTTTTTTTTATCTTCCTTCCTGTCCTCTCCCTGTCCTTTTCTTCTCTGTAGCCGCAGCCCAGGTGCTTCAGGTTGGGATGGGAGATGCCGCGGCTAGCAAGATTTTTCCTTCATTTTTTATTTTAATTATAAAGAACGCTAATAATCGATTTGATGTTGGAGGCAGGAGAAGGTGGCCATATATCCATTAGACACGCTCGCGACACTTTGCTGTTCTCCGTGGACAACCAAAATGACGCCCTTTGTGACGTCAGTCAATGCTCAATGCGTAATTCCGTTTTGGGCAACTACACCCTCCCTCTCGGTAAATTTCTTGAATGTGCTGTCGACTAAATGATCAGTGATAGGATAACATATAGGCATGCATACCTTGTGAATGTGTTTTATTTAATTGATATATGTCTAGCGTCCTACATGTAGAGCATCACTTTTTTTGCGCACTAATTCTAAACTTAATTGTGTAAAAGTTTTCGGGCGTTAATTTTCTCGCGATTCGGTTGGTCAAAAATCGGGTGCTATTTTTGTAGATAGAATTCTGGTATAGATCGAATTATCCAATGAAGAGGTCTTTGACTCAGGATTTTTACTTTTCATCTATGCAGCAAAAAATAATTATTCGCATTCTTTTTTTTTATCTGAGCGAAAAATCAGCACATAGTAGCAAGACAGTGTTGAACGGAGTATATATTTAAAAAAGAATTATTATTGTTTACTAGCGTATATTACATTCTTAAAAGACTAGCCCTTCACCTTCCTGCCTTTGTACACCACGAAAACCTCCCTGCAGGATCAGGGAGTGCATTGCAAATGCACTAAAGCATTCTATCAGGAAGTTGTATGCTGGGGTAGCGCTTGATATGATACCAGTAGGACTCCTGAACAGTACACGAAAGTTCTGACTTCCCTCTTCTACAAATATATACGTTCTGAATGTGTGTTCACTTTAAGCCACGCCATAAATGACAGGCGCGCTCAACAAGGTTTACAATCACGAGTAAGTAAATAAACACACCAGTGTAGAATAAGCACTACACATCCGCTTGTTTCCGAGGGGTATACCTTCATCTCTGTGCACTAGTAAACAAGATTCTTCGGAAGCGCATCTTCGGGTAAAAATCGGGTCTAAATAGACGTTTATTAAGTGTTCCCACAGGCTTTAAAAATTCTGGTTAAAGCGGGTTTTACTAGAGAACGAAGGGCCCTATATAATAAATGGTGAACCTCGTTAAAACGAAGTTGAGGAGGGGGGTGGGGTGGGGGGGGGGGGTCCGGCGATTACTTCGTTATAGCCGTAGCTTCGTTATCGGGCGTCTTGACTGAGCTTCCAAGGGGAGTCGGCATTCGTTCGCTCTATCCGTTATACCGTTATAAACCGTTTCGTTATAATGAGGTTCTACTTTATAATGAAGACACCTGTGTCCTGTATTATGTCCAAGTTATCTTCGGATATGGATTGTTATCCTGATATTCTTCAGTAAGTACGAACGCAAATTTGTTTACGCGAAAATCTGTCGTTCTAAAACCAGAACGCATTTCTTCGTTTAAATCACTCCCGCATTTGTCTTTCCCTCCGTGCTGTGCCGCAGAGAGCCTTGGCGTTCACGTTGTGCGTGCTTACTCGGGCCTATACGTGACGTCACTGGAGAGCGCCGGATTCTCCATCTGTGTGCTCAAGGTCGACAGCCACGTGCTCGGCTACCTCGGTGAGTTTATTTATCTCCCCAAATGGAGAGCGCTGCTGCCTTCCGTTTGGGTTATAATAGAGTTTGAGTTTAATAGAGAGTTATAGCATAGTGTGGTCCGATATCAGCTACAGTGATCCGCCGCCGCGGATCACCACTGCGCACCCGCTGATTGGTTCCGACGCGCCAGACGCGCACGCAGCTGACGGGAACGTGGCGCCATCTGGTGCTCTCAGAGCGTTCTGCGCACGCGCAATGGCGCCACGTGGAAGCGGATGACTGTAACGGATCGCGGATCACCCTATTCTATAACTCTATCGCCTAACGAGCGATTCTATAAGCTTGCTCATCTCTGCACATTTCCTGTTCAGGAAAAATGAGCATCTGTATGTTCTGCTGTATCTCATGCCCGTTATTTGTGTATCGCACAGTAATGAGCGATTGTTCTGTATGATATGGAACCTTATTTGCCCGTTTCATTTTTTTTAACGCTATAGAGTTAAGGGTCCCGTTCAGCTGCAACCCCGGCGTTGTTGGCGGTGTGTCGAGAGGAGCAGGTCACGTGACCATGTGTCGTCATCACAAACTGGCTACCGTGGTTAAATTATTGACTGGTCGGAGAAAGCAACATCGGTCTTAAAAGCCCCACCGGTGACTGTGTTTGAAACAGCCACCTGTCGGGGAAGCGTAATATCGCTTACTAACCGTAGCACCACTGTGCAAGGAAGGGTATGAAGGACTGCCCGCGACATATGGATACAAAGAAGAGAATGACCAATTGCGTATATATGGACATGTACACATAACCTAAGCGATAGAGAAAAAGTACTTGCGTGCGAGGGATCTCTGATGTTATCGTGTGATGACCCCCATAATGCGCAGGTCCACACGGGACGGAGAGGCAAAGAGACACCGTATGGCTCAGTTTAAACAAACAGGTATATTCAATAATTACACATGATTAAGATTATACATCAGAGGCTGGGGCGTCCGAGCTTACGTGCCGACTTCATGGGGGCGATGGAGTGGCTCCGGAGTTGGGCTCGAGCGGTTGCTGGCAGAAGCTGCACGCCGTCGGGCTTCGGCGCTGAAGGCCCTCTTGGCGAACGATGTCGTCCTGAGCGTGTATGCAGTAGAATTTCAGTAGTCGTCCGTTTCTTCGAGGATGGTTCACAAACCCTTCCTCTAGTGTCGTTCGGCTTGGAAGATGAACAGGAGGCGAGCTTGTAGATGATGACAGCAGAGCATAATTTTACAACATACATATACAGAGAGTTAAACTGGAAAAAGCAGAACTGAATTTACAAAAGAACAAACTTTGCACTACTTTACTCATCGACCGGGCAGGTTAGTGCCTAAGTAGCATCACATTACATGCTAAGCATGGAGCCCCAGCTCAGACTGAACTGCATCCGTTTACATGCGCTTTTAAGCACTTGATTAACAAAGGACTAAGGGCGGTCATTTCCAGTGGCCCGCCCAAAGCATCAATTCTCCAATCCAAAATAACATGCGAGATGGGGACCACCCCTTGGGTTGGGCTTAGCCTCGACCCCAGAGTCTGTTAACAATACAAACTAAATAAACAACAAAAAACGCCACCACTCTCTCTCAAGTGAGAGTATACACAGGCTCTCTCTTCGGAGCTAATTCACTAGCGCCTGTCTTTCCACATTCTTGGCGAGTACTGCCTGTCTGTCTGACACGTGTCCGTCACGGCCCTTCTGGGAAGCTGTGAGTGCCTTCCCGGCGATAGCCCACGACAAAGGGGGGGGGGGGAGGGAAAGAATGTTGTCTTCGCGGTAGCGCATAGCGTCGGCTGTGGTACGGCGCGCTCTGGCCCGCTGACAGCTCCCTTGTCCTGGAATGTGCCCGGAAATTGGGGAGGATAAAGCCTGTTTCCCCGGGGCGGCGGCGGGTCCGGTTGTTCTGGTCGTCACTCAAAGAGCATGGCTGGGTAATTGATGATGCCGCTGTCACGGGTCTCCGTCTACGCCGCGCCGTCGAACGTGGATCCTCGTAGCACACACGGAATGTCACACTCGCTCACCCTCCAGAAGAATGTTCTCCGAACATTTGAGTCCACGCAGCTCCCCTTGTCTTTCTGAATCGCCTCGCACAGTGCGTCCGACAAAACACTTTTCGCTGCACTCAACACCACTGCACAACACCATATGCCTCCGCTGTCAATACTGGCGTCTCCAGGGGCAGCACTGATCTTCTTTTACAGATAAACATGAAACTCAGCACCCAAGCCTCTCCTTTCTAGTCCAAACTGGACGAAATAAATTTACCACAGTTACAAAGGAGCTCCCACTTCTAGCACGATCACGGCACAGACAAAAATATAGATAACGAAAAGAAGTAGGGCAGGTTCTGCATGCGCTCCGCATGTTCTCCTGTGAAGGGGTTACTTAATGACAGAAAGGTTTAACTACCAACTCCGATAACTTAACACATACGCACATAGCAATGTTATGAGCTGCGGCATTACACAATTCTAACCAGTTCACAACTCCGCTCTGTTTACGCCATTAGTCCGACTTAGCTTTCCGATTTCGCAGCGGATATCGGCCTTCATGAGTCATACTAAGTAAGTCTGTGCCCCTTTGTCTGCTTTGGGACTCGCGAGGGCTCGTGGCAGGAGCCTCTCCTGGCGTTATCTGCGCGGCAACCTCGCGCGCTTCTTCTTCTAGCAATGCATGAAGTAAATCCGGTGGCATTCTGGCCGTCACCTCTGGCGCCTGCCGAACAAATGCAGGAGAGGGCGTTTCTTGCGAACTATCTGCGCGCTCCGCTTCACTTCTGTCCCCATCAAAATCCGCGCTTTCCCTTTCCTCATTTCGTGAATACTGAACCGGTGCCGACTTGAGGCGATTTGCGTGTATCCTTATCAAGCGCCGGTTCACGTCTCGGACTCTGAAGTTTACCGGAGAAAGCTTCTCGACAACCTCGCACGGTCCTCTCCACTTCGTCTGGAACTTACGAGCTAGCCCAATCTGCCTTTGGCAGTTTTCAATGTACACGCTGTCCCCCACATCAAACGGCGCGTCTCTAGCACTGCGATCGTGCACCTCCTTCCTGCGCTTCGCCGCTTTCTTTAAGGACTCCTTTGCGATGTCCCTCGCCACTTGCAAGCGCGATTCTAGCTCAACCTTATAGTCGTCCAGTGAAGCGTATGGGACACGACGGGGCCCTCTGGCACTTCACTAGGCTGGTCCGGGTCTCGGCCGTAGAGAAGAAAGAATGGCGATTCGCCCGTGCTCTCGTGTGCTGCGGAATTGTAGGCAAACATTGCATACGGGAGCCACAAGTCCCAGTCCCGCTGGTCGCGCGAAACAAAATGCGACAGGAACCCGGCCACGGTTTGGTTCAGTCGCTCCACCGCGCCGTTGCAAGCCGGATGGTACGGTGTTGTCTGCTTCTTAGCGATCTTAAGCAGCTCGCAAACTCTCCTCATTAGCTGCGACACGAAGTTCGTTCCCCGATCTGTCAAGAGTTGCCTCGGGGGTCCATGTCGGAGCACGATCCGTTCGACAAATGCTCTTGCAACCGTGTCTGCCTTCTGATCTGGGAGTGCTACCGCTTCCGCGTATTTTGAAAGGTGGTCGACAAATACTAAAATGTACTTGTTTCCGGAAGTGGTCGTGGGCAATGGGCCCATTATGTCCATACCTGTCCGCTCGAAGGGAGCCGAAACCTCAGGGAACGGCTGAATTGGAGCTGGTCTTCGTCCCTTGGGTGTTTTTCTTTCGAGACAGGAATGACACTTCGCACAGTAGTCTCTAACATCCCGTCGCATGCCACTCCAAAAGTACAAACGCTCCACACGCCTGCGTGTCTTCCCTACGCCAAAATGACCGGCGCATGGCGCATCGTGAAACTCGCGAAGAACCCTTTCTGTCCACGACCGAGGTATGACGACTCTCTCCCAAGCGGTTTTCTCTGGTCTCCCTTTCCTGGTTGGCCTCGTGCGCCGACACAGGGTGCCGTCTTTGTCAATGAAATAACCTAGCTGTTCGGGGTGAGACGGTGCGCCCTCTAAGCTTTCGATTATTCGCTTCAGGTCAGGATCTTTGCACTGCTCTGTGCGTAATTCGGCGGGGTCGACTACGGGGACAAACTCATCTATAGCTGCCACGGCAGCTGTGCGGCTGAGTGCATCAGCATTCAGATGTGTCTTTCCTGACTTGTGCTCAACTTCAAAGCAGTATTCCTGCAGGTGTAGATTCCATCTAGCGAGTCGCGAGCTAGGGTCCCTGGCACTCATTACCCATTTCAGAGGATGGCAGTCTGTGACTAGCTTGAATTTGCGGCCGTAAAGGTAGCATCTGAAGTGCTTTACTGCCCAGACAACGGCGAGGCACTCCCTTTCCGTAGCTCCGTACTTTTGTTCTGTGGGGCTCAGCTGTCGGCTAGCAAAAGCAACGGGATGTTCTTTGCCCTCGATAACCTGAGATAGCACGGCACCAACTGCGAACTTTGACGCATCTGTGGCCATAACGAAGGGCAAACTAAAATCCGGGTGGCGCAACAGCGGTGCACTCATTAGCTTCCTTTTCAGGGCCCCAAAAGCATTCTCCGCGTTTTCGTCCCAGCGAAAGGCGACATTTTTGGCTGTTAAGGCGGTGAGCGGCTTAGCGAGCTTGGCGAACTCCTCTATGTGCCTTCGGTAGTAACCGATCAGGCCGAGAAACTGCCGGACCTGGCGGACGCTAGTCGGGGATGGAAAATCCGAGACACACCTTAGTTTCTCAGGGTCCGGTCGCACGCCGTCAGCTGAAACAACGTGCCCGAGGTATTTCACCTCGTTTTTGAGGAATTGGCACTTAGAGGGCTTCAGCTTGAGACCCGCTGCTCTTAGTCGCACCAAAACCTGCTCAATATCGCGCAAATGGTTATCAAAACTGTCACTGTATATGATAATGTCATCCATATACACGAAGCACAGCCTCCCCAGAAGACCTGCCAGGATAACATCAGCGGTTCTCTGCCAGACAGCAGGGCTGTTGGCCAGACCCATCGGCATTCTTTTCCATTCATAGTGCCCTGAGGGCGTGTTGAATGCCGTTTTCTCGGCATCTGCCGGATCCATTGCTATCTGCCAGAATCCCGCCGCCATGTCCACTACCGTGAAGTACCTGGCAGAGCCCAGCTGAGAAAGCGTCTCCTGTATATTGGGGATGGGGTATGGATCGATGCGAGTTACGGCATTTAGTTTGCGGTAGTCCACTACCAATCGATACGAGCCATCTGGCTTTTCCACCAATAGTGCTGGTGCTCCCCAGGGTGACTTTGAGTGTTCGACAATGCCGCGATCAATCAGGTCCTGCACCTGCCGCTCCATCTCCTCACGTTGGGAGTAAGGAATCCTGTACGCACGCTGGTAAACGGGCGATGAAGTGCCGGTTTCTATCCTGTGCTTTATAACGCCACAGCAGCCCAAATCCAGGTTGGACGCGGCGAATACCTCCGAGTAGTCGTTCAGCAAACCAGCCAGAGCCTCCCTCTCCCTGGATTTTACGTGAGAAAGATCGAACGACACCTTTGGAGCAGCCGAAGGACTAGCATGCTCTACAGTTGCGAGTACCGTATCGGTGGGCTCACGTTGCTCTATCGCAGAGGTGAAGAAAGCCAATGTTTTGTTCTTGGGAAGGCTCAGTGGCTGCTGGCTACAGTTAACCACCCATAGGGGCACTCTGTGGGCGTCATTAACTGTCACGAGGCACGCGGCTGCCTTCAGGCCATTGCTGAGAGAGTCGACCGGCTCAAGCACTCCCACGGCGCCGCTCTCTACATCTGAAGGCACAAACGCGTACAAAATGTGCTCCGACCAAGGAAGGACGACCGCCTCCTCGACCAGCCGGACGGCAACCCGCGAATATACCTTCTCCAATGATCCCACTGTTTGACGGGTGTCAATATCGGTAATGCGAATCTCAGCCCCTCTCCTGTTCAAAAACGGAACTTTTGAGCCGCCCGCATTAACCTCTTCCTCAGAGAATGAGACTACTACCTTCCCTTTTCTCAAAAAATCCTGCCCTAATATACCTGACACTCCGTTTGGCAGAGACACCGTGTCCGGGCATACGTAGCAGGGGTGCTCCAATGCAATTCCTCCGAGAGAGAAGTGTAACCGGTAGAGTCCACTTATGCCAAGAGGATCCCCCGTTATGCCTACAAATTTGGTTGCCATACCACCAGACGCTTCCAACACCTCGCGGTCCCCCTTCCTTCGAAGCGTGTTAAAACTGCTCTCCTTAAGCAATGTCACCTTTGACCCCGTATCTATCAACAATTCCATGCAACAACCATTTAACTTGCAACGCACAACAGGGCATGCCTCGTCGGCCACACAAACTACCACCACCTCATCATCCACTGCTCCCTCCCCACGCTCCTCAGGCTAGGGAGGACTAACTAGTTTTTTGTCTCGGTATCTGGAGCCCCGCTGTAGGCTTGCTTAGGGCGTGTCTCGCCTGCTTCTCTTTGTGGCTCCCCACGGCGCACGTTTTGGCAGAACCTGGCGATGTGTCCGCGACCCTGGCAAGCGAAGCATACGATTTCTTCAAAATCTCGCATACCGCGCCTGTAGCTTTGTGGCGGTCTCCGGTTTCCAGCGAATGGGCGCTGTTGAGCGCGCGCTTCAACCTGGCGTTCTACCTGCTGAGATAGCAGCTGTTCTAAGCGATCTAACCGCTCTGTCAAGAGAGCAACCTCAGGGTTGAGCACCGCTCTCTCTATGACGCGTACTCTCGCTGCGGCTGTCGTTAACGCCTCATTTTGTTCCTCATCCAATGCGGCCTCCACGGCTTGGTCGAAATTGCTCGGCTTGCGCGAGAGCACGAACCGGCGCACGGGGTCTTGCAGACCAGCCACGAACAAAGCGGTCATTTCCTCTTTAAGTATATCTTCCGCGTATTTCTTCTTAAGCTGGTCTCCTTTCTCCTCCCTGCTTAACGTATCGTGCGCTAGGCGCTGAAGCCGCGACGCAAATGTTCGCACGTCCTCCCCTACCATCTGTCCGGCGTCACGGAACCTCTGTACCCGCACGTGACGTGGTTCAGTGTCGAAATGCTCAAACGCGAGCTTCTTAAATTCCGCAAATGATTTTGTGGATTTTACTTTTTCGTCTCGCCATGCAAAATCATGAGCAGCTCCTGCCATCTTACACCTCGCCATTCCCAGCATTTGAGCATCGGACCATCCCCCCATTTTCCCAATCTCTTCTAGCATGGAAAAGAAATCGCAGATTGGAACCCCTGTCTTATCTCCTGTAAACGTCGGAATGACGCTTCCTAATGCCAGCATGCTTGCTCCGAGCGACGGCTGTGGAGTGGGAGCTCCCTCAGATAAAGACATTTTTTTTTTCAAGCCCTCCGGTGCCTCAAGCCTCTAAAATGGGGGTAAAAGTCCCACAATCAGTCCCGTGATTCCCTTTTGATTACAATTTTGAAGTCATGAATGTCGCAGCATTCAGAGGACATTTGCTTTTGAGACCCCACTTCTGACACCAGTGTGATGACCCCCATAATGCGCAGGTCCACACGGGACGGAGAGGCAAAGAGACACCGTATGGCTCAGTTTAAACAAACAGGTATATTCAATAATTACACATGATTAAGATTATACATCAGAGGCTGGGGCGTCCGAGCTTACGTGCCGACGACTTCATGGGGGCGATGGAGTGGCTCCGGAGTTGGGCTCGAGCGGTTGCTGGCAGAAGCTGCACGCCGTCGGGCTTCGGCGCTGAAGGCCCTCTTGGCGAACGATGTCGTCCTGAGCGTGTATGCAGTAGAATTTCAGTAGTCGTCCGTTTCTTCGAGGATGGTTCACAAACCCTTCCTCTAGTGTCGTTCGGCTTGGAAGATGAACAGGAGGCGAGCTTGTAGATGATGACAGCAGAGAATAATTTTACAACATACATATACAGAGAGTTAAACTGGAAAAAGCAGAACTGAATTTACAAAAGAACAAACTTTGCACTACTTTACTCATCGACCGGGCAGGTTAGTGCCTAAGTAGCATCACATTACATGCTAAGCATGGAGCCCCAGCTCAGACTGAACTGCATCCGTTTACATGCGCTTTTAAGCACTTGATTAACAAAGGACTAAGGGCGGTCATTTCCAGTGGCCCGCCCAAAGCATCAATTCTCCAATCCAAAATAACATGCGAGATGGGGACCACCCCTTGGGTTGGGCTTAGCCTCGACCCCAGAGTCTGTTAACAATACAAACTAAATAAACAACAAAAAACGCCACCACTCTCTCTCAAGTGAGAGTATACACAGGCTCTCTCTTCGGAGCTAATTCACTAGCGCCTGTCTTTCCACATTCTTGGCGAGTACTGCCTGTCTGTCTGACACGTGTCCGTCACGGCCCTTCTGGGAAGCTGTGGGTGCCTTCCCGGCAATAGCCCACGACAAAGGGGGGGGAGGGAAAGAATGTTGTCTTCGCGGTAGCGCATAGCGTCGGCTGTGGTACGGCGCGCTCTGGCCCGCTGACAGCTCCCTTGTCCTGGAATGTGCCCGGAAATTGGGGAGGATAAAGCCTGTTTCCCCGGGGCGGCGGCGGGTCCGGTTGTTCTGGTCGTCACTCAAAGAGCATGGCTGGGTAATTGATGATGCCGCTGTCACGGGTCTCCGTCTACGCCGCGCCGTCGAACGTGGATCCTCGTAGCACACACGGAATGTCACACCATTGTAGTATTAAGGGCACGCTAAGCGTCATGTGACGGTGGGAGAAAGAACGGTGTCCGTGTCTGCGAAGTTGTGGGTAAAGAGGGCTCCATACTGCTGTAGGGACCCTATTTCGTCGAAGTGTTAGGGTGGAGATTAAGTGTCCCCTCAAGTTTTCATTTTTTTTTTGCTTTGCATTTCAACTGCTCGGTATCCAACTCACCTCACTTTGTAATGTTTCTGGTATTAGGACATTAATCAGTAAATAAAAATAAACAATTTAGTGCTCTGATCGACTGTACTTAACTGGTTTCCCGTCTAAGCATTAAATGTTCACTTGGTTGCCGAAATGGCGCGGACCAAGAGGGAACTTTAGGATGATGTTCAAACGTACCGTCGACTTATCATTTATGACACGCAAAGACCAAATCCTCACTATGGCGTCACACGCAAGGGGTACAGCACCGGGAGGAGGTTGTGCTAACTTTATGAGTGTCCATTATAGTATTTTCCAAGTATGCTCGCACAAAAAAGGGGCTGAAGACTAACTACTTATTTCGTCAACAAGCACTGAAGTCTGTTCAAATTAAATATTTTTCGACTTCTAAGCACCCCTACCTTCTAAAAAAGTAGTTACCTCGTTACAACGAGGTTGAAGGGGCCCGGCGATTACTTCGTTATAGCCGTATCTTCGTTATAGCCCGTGCTGACCGATCATTCATTGGGAATCGTTATTCCTTCGATATACCCATTATTACGTTACAAACCATTTCTTTATAACTAGGTTCAACTGTAGCAGGAATGTTGCCTCTGTTTCATGGTATTAGGGGCCATATCATGCTACCGTTTCAAATCATGTTAACTAAAGAGGTCATTATCGCCAGATAAACACGCTATGTATTTGGCACGCAGAGTAACGGCGGCAGGCTATCAGGAGGCGTTACCATAATGCCTGTTGGTATGGTTAAGGACGCGCTTAGGGGTGGGCGGTTGCCTCTCCCACTCTAATCAGTCTGTTAATTTCATGGTCAACGCGCATGCGTAGACGCACCCACGATGGCCCCTGCCTGGACGAAACCATACTGCGCGTCGCTACCACGTACCACGCCTGCCGAAGTCGAACCCGTGGCCTCCAAACACCACCACGAGGAGAAGCTGCACTCGACCGAAGGGGAGGTGTGCGTCCTCAACGCCGGTGAGAAAGCCATTGACACTTGCCCCCATCTACTGTCCTCTTACCTCTTAGGTCTCTGCTTATTAGGACGTAAGACAGAAAGACTTTGCAGGCTGTAACTTGTACTACAGCTAGATTACCGTAAAGGGGCTGTGAAGGGGGCTCTAATACAGTTGCGGCATGCCTGGGATATTGAAGCACGCCGCTTCACGAATAGTGTCCAGCAAGAATTTTTAAACGCGCTTTAGAGAAGCTGAGTTATCTGTAGTTAAAATTTGAATTTCAGCGTTTTCGCGCATTTCCCTCTCCTCTCGTCACTTTTTGCACGCTGGAAGGTAGGCACTCCTTCGCCGAACCCCTCACCCCCACCCCCTTCTGGGGAGCGGAGTTTCCCGACCCGCCGAAGATAAGCGGCTTATTGGCCGCGGCCACGGTAGCTGCCTGACGCCTGAAAGAATCTAACCAATGGCCGCCTCTCACCTTGTCTACGGAGATGCGGGGGACGGAGGAGGGCGCGAGCATGAAAAAGTCGCCGGGAAGGGCTCGCCAACTTTAACGCGTGATTGTGGGTCGTCTGCTGCATGTAGAAGAGTATTATTTGGCTCTGGTTTTCATGGCAACACAGTGCAGTGATTAAGTGAGTTAATGTGCTCTCCTCGGAAGGCGTTTCAGAGCCCCTTTAGTACCACGAGTGCCATTTTGTTAGGCTACCTTTTAACGCGACAGCGTTAAGGAGCTCATGGCGCAGACAATCCGGCGTGGGCTTATTGACCATGAGCGAATAATCAATGAAACATATCTAGAGAAGCAATCTAGGAGGCAGGTGAGCTACCTAGAGCACGTAACCTTGTGACGTCATCGCAACCTGCCGGCCGAACTGTGAGCAAGCTGCGCACCGTGTGCAAGTGTCAGTTAATGATTTGCCGCGAGAGGTTGCTGGGGAGAGCAACCTGGGTCGCACAAGTGCCTTGGTCTCATAGCATATATTGCTATCGCGCATGGGGCAGCGAAGCTTATATTCTCGCGCTGCCGCGGGTCCGAATCCCAATCGCATTGTCTTGCTGAGCATCAAGGCATCATTGTTCTCATCATGCATGCTTATGAGACATCAAAGTCGACGGCGGGTGATGTCGATGCTCTTCCAGATGCGATATGGTGCCGACGCCGGAATCCGCTACACATGTGGTGTGGTATCGATTTGCAGCGGAGCGCGAGGTCTTCCGGGCATGCCTGCAGGCGGCGTTCGAGACGCTTCTCGCACACGAGAAGGAGCTGGACAAGCTGGACAGCGAATCCGGGGACGGTGATTGCGGGGCTACACTGGCCGCCGGAGCACGCGGTGAGATTTTGTCATTCTCACGATAGCTATGTCTCACGGTGATTCGCTGTATACTTTAGTTATGTTAACATGGATAACCACTTGAAATTCACCTGCGCTCTGTAAATTATTTAAATTTCTTCTCCGATGTAGTTTCGGTTTTGGATTCAGCAGCCAAGTGGCTGCTGTAACGTCACAAGTTGAATTGAGGTCACGTGAGGCGTCCGAAAGCTGCAATACATGGCGGAAGGATAGCATTCAGGTTAAGTCATATTTTCCGAAACCTAGCCTGCCCCAGAAACCGTAATGAAATCGAGAAAGCTGCTATTGCCGTTTTTGTACGCCTCAGGTGACACAACCTCACTGTCACCGTCGTGAACACCATTGTGGCTGCTGAAACACAAACTATAAGCTGCAATTTGAAAATAAATTTTATTGTATATTATTAACTGGACGCCAGCAAATTCCACGTGGTGGTGCTTAGTTGCTAACGCCTCACGCACAATTCCAAAGAGAACAAAAATACGCAATGAAAACTTTGATGTGTCTAACTTTTTAGTACATGGTATTGTAGTGCCCGTTGCCGTAGTGTTTGTCACCGAAGAGTCCAGCATTCGCCTCCTGACCACCTGCGCTGAGCCCCTTTCGCCCAAGATGACCTTTAGCACACTACCTGGATTACGGGACGAATTCGAGTTAATGTTTTTTTTTTCTTGTCTGCGGAAGCCGAGATAAGGAACTGGATCTGGGATGGACATTGTGTGGAGGAAGGATGACTAATGTTCTCATATGGTTATAGAAGTCGGATTCCGTTCAGGCAGCGAGAATTGAGGTACTTGACTGATACAGGACATGGCAGATTGGAAATCAACGGTAGAGCTAGGCCGCTTCAGTGGACGTGATCTGCTTGGCGGCGGTTGTCGTGGGATACTTGATTATGACGATACTACTGAAACCTGCAGGATCTCTGGCACTGAGGTGTTTCAGTTGGTGACACTGGGGGTTCAGAAACGTAGGTATCAGGAAGTTGTAGAACTGCGAGTTTTGGTATAATCTCAACGACCTTCCATGCGGCCTGCTGCATTCGCTTGCGCAGCCGGACTTGCATACCTGCGCACGCGGCCACCTCTGGACCACCCGGGCCTGGTGTTCCGCCAACTGTCCCACACTGTGAGCAGTAGCATGGGCGGCACTTCAGGCGCCCTCTATAGCCTTCTGCTGCTGGGCGCCTCGCGGGCCTTCCAGCTCAAGAGCGGCTTCAGGGCATGGGTGATCGCGCTCGAGCTGGGTATGGAGTTGGTCTTCAAGTATGGCATGGCACACGTCGGAGACCGTACCATGGTACGCTGTACTGTGTTCTTGTTTCGGAAGTTCTGGTGATGCAGTGATTCTGAGTTAGCCTCCTTGTGGTGGTACTGTGACTCGTCTTCAGCGTCAGGCCTGGCGCCTAACCCGCGTAGCTGACATAACCAGCAATTCTGGGGAAACGCATGTTTTTATGGGGAACCGCTTATGAACGCATTTTTATAATATAATGTGAAATTTGACTATAACAATAAACATATCTGTAGACCACCCGACAGCAGTCTTGATTTTTTTTCTACTAATGTTTACGCTATCGTCAAAAGCGTTCCACATTGGTTTTCAAAGGGAGTCTTAAGTTCAATGCGACCGATGGAAACACTCTGAAAGAAAGATTTTGCTACATATTGGAATAATGGACCATTACCAATATTACCGTAAAAGTGTCTTGCAATCATCTTGCAAGTATCTTCCGGTACTCACCTACGGGGCAGAAACGTGGCGGCTAACTGAAAGGACGGTTCAGCTTAAGTTAAGGAGAACACAGCGAGCCATGGAAATAAAAATTGTAGGTGTAACGTTAAGAAATCAGAAGCGGGCCGAGTGGGTGAGAGAACAATCGCGGGTTAATGACATCTATAGTCGAAATTAAGAGGAAGAAATGGGCTTGGGCAGGGCCTGTAATGCGAAGGCAAGATAACCGCTGGTCCTTGAGGGTAACGGAGTGGATTCTGAGAAGGCAAGCGTAGCAGGGGGCGGCAGAAGGTTAGGTGGACGGATGACATTTAGAAGTTTGCGGGAATACGGTGAGCGCAACTTGCAAAGGACAGGGCTAATTGGAGAGGCATGAGAGAGGCCTTTGCACTGCAGTAGGCGTAGCCAGGCTGATGACGATGATGGCTATGATCTTAAAATTTTTCATTCTTCAAAATTCTTGTGTGAAATTGCTGAACATGAGCAGCTACAATTTTTAAATCTTCAATTTCATCTTTATGAATTGCCTTAGCAGAAGGATCCCCGGCAACGAAAACTTAGAAAACTGTGTAGCTTCGGTACCTTTAACTATAAGCTCAGATGAGTGCTAATGGTTATTATCCCTTTGTTCCACCCACGGGTAAGCGCCAAAGACGGCCGTCCAGGCCTCGTTCTTCAGTTGAATCAGACTTTAAGTCATGTTTAAATTGCAGCTTGACCCTCTGGACGCCGTGCTGGCGGTCCTGCAGAAGAGCGCGACATACTACCGGCCCGAGAATCTGCCCAGCCTGCTCGCCGAGGCATTGGAGGCCGTGTCCGCTGCCACGACGGCCACGCGCGCCATGCGAGCCAAGGCCGGCCGCGCCGCCTACGTGAACCCGGAGGCACTGAGGAACCCGGATCCCGGAGCCCGCGCCGTCGAGATCTGGATATCGTGCGCCATCCGCGTGCTTCTTGCCGAAAACCGCACCACCGGCGTCGGCAGCAAGAGCTCGACGCCTCTAACGTCGCGCTGACAGCGTCGTCGTCCTGTGCGCCGTTTCGGACGTGCTTACCGGTATCTTTGCGCTGTGTAGTAAACGTATTTTCTTCGCACTTCGCATTGGATCTTCTTTCCTTCAGACTGTTTGCAGTCATTTCGGTTGCCTCAACCCGGTATACATCTACCACAATCCTCCTGGGCACGGTGTTTAATAAGGACCTCTGACCGGGTAAGCAAGCGCTGGGCACATATCCTTTGGCGAAGAGGTATTCCCACGGGGGAACCCGGTGAGGAAGAGATGTACAGTGTTGGTCAAAAGTTCCCAGGCCACAGGGTCTACTTTTGAGCCATGCAGACTGGCAGAATCGGCACCCGCCAAGGTCAATTATACATGTATACTGTATAATCGTCGTCATCATGTATACGGTAACTCGTCGTCATCGTGATCACACTTTAGCACCATACTTCGCGCATACTAACACTTTTAAATTTTCTTTTCTTTCCCTGAACGATGGACGAATGGAACGCCCTGCATCTACGAGTGATATCGGCTGTTGACTTTGACAAGGCACTCTGTGAGCTATTTTAGATATATGTACTACATTAGGCAATTTTATTGTCCTGTGTTTTACTATGTAGCCGCTCTTGTATTGAGTGAATGTATTTTTCTGCCATCCCTACCTGTTCTCAAATGAGCGTCTGCAGTATTGTGGAAATTAATGAATAAACAGAAGAATCTCATTCTCACCTCTGGCAACCTTGGTAGATTTACAGAGTATAAGCGCCCAATATCAATGCTTAAAAGCAGAGGCCAAAGCCTGGGAACTTTTGATCAGCCCTGTACATGACATCAGCTACTGGCGGGACTTCGTCCCATGTGACACATTCGCACGGGCAGCTGGAACTCGAGAGGATCACTCATGATACGAACCGCGAGCTAAAACAGCCGATGACCTCGCGAGCATCCGAAAGAGCACGAGCAGCGGACTTAATTGCCAGACGCAGTACCCTCCCCGCGCCTCTAAAGGCTCTGAGTCACAGCGCCGCCTCACAGTTGCCTTGAATTTCAGTCACGTGATGTGCGTTCTTTTTTAGCGGTGCAGAGTTTGAAGCCAAGAAAGCCTATTTAGTGCACCCGAATTTGACCGAAGCAAAGCGGCAGTTCGCATAAGCCGAAAGTTCCAACTGAGCTATGCACAGGGGGGGGACCAGCGAAAGCGGACGCAAGACAAGACATATGGGAGGCGCACACACCGCACCAGTGGACTTGCAGCTGGTTTATACTGATGGAGAAAATTTTTTTTTCTGCACGAGTGCACACACAGAACAAGGTGATGGAAATACATTTACGGTGACAAAGTGACGCTACTTTTCGGTGTTAAAGCTCAAGGATCGCTTATGCACATCTGCTTATTCTGATTTCACCCTCACGTCTTGCCTTCCCTGGACCGATAGCACTAGCGACGCGAAAGCGATAGAAACAATGGTGGCAGTCCTTGACATGCAAGGCCCGGGCTCAAAGCTGTCCGGTGCAGCCTCAGACGTTCATTTAGGCGGACCTCCAGTTTGGCCAATATACATTTGACCGCAGGACAATTCGAAGGAACAGACACCCACTGCGCACGTGGTTGAACAGTACTGTCTGATGGTTTGTTTTGCAAGCGCCAGTTTCCCGCTGGCAGCCAGAGATTTGGGCGCACACTGGAAAGCTTGCGAGGAGCTGGAAACACAAAAGTGAGACCAAATTTTTGAACCACTTTTTCCAGTGTGACGTCTTGCGGAAGTATTTGAAACGTTTCCTGGTGCCAACGGATCACTTTCTTGTGCAGAGCTCGGTGAGCCTGGTGGAGCGACGAGCAGCCGTTTCGCAGTGCTAATGCAGCTGTTTCGGTGGACGTTGTGGACCTGTTTTATTCTGTGCCCCGTGAAATTTTTAGGGCACTGTTTTATTCTGTGCTCCGTGAACTTTTTAGAGCACTGCGCGAATTAATTGAAAGAACCAGGACAGTTTTCTTCCAGAATAAGCGCGTCATCAGTCTGGAATTTTTCCTTAAACTATTCAAGGTGCACCTGAATACACAAAACCGAGGTACCTCTATTGGCTCTAGTGTAGCGCCAGTTCTTTTGTGACATAATTGTAGCGAAACCTGACTCGATGCTACAGGGCTCACTTCAAGACACACGGGGTGTCACGGTTTTTAAATGTGATTTTTTTTAGTAATTTTAAGCTTAACTGAGACTGTCCAGCTTACCCTTGTGGCAAACCAAATTTTAAATGTTTTAGCACCTTTCTAAGAAGCTGGTTTTTACCAAACAAATTCAGTGTGACAAGACCATTAGGTTCCTAGATTTAGGGCTGACCTTTTTAATGCGTGAGTATTACTTGTGTCATGAGTGGCGCGGACTGTCCACAAAGTAACTAGACTAAGTTCAGAGTAGCACCGCGCAAGCTGCAGCCAATGCGAGGAAGCTCGGGTAAGCTCGACTAAGTTCGGAGGAGTGTCACGCAAGCTGCAGCCAATGGGAGGCAGGCAGCAGTTAAATTAATGATTGGCCGCGAGAGGTTGCTCGGGAAGATCAACATGATTCGCACAATCCCTGCCGGTGGCTGTGATAGAAACAGCCACTTGCCAGTACAGTGGCGCATCGCTTAACCGCCGCGCCACTGCGCTGGTTGTGGTATGAGGACTCCCAGCGATCTATGAATGTAAAGTACAGAATGACCAGTTCTTCACATATCAGCATTAATCCATTAACGCTAACGTGTCGTACGCTTAAGGCGAGGCTTAAGGCCGATTTCGCCGATTGTTGTCTGAAGCCTGCTTGACCTTGTAAACCAAGCCTCGAACCGAAATCGAAGTGAAAGCCGAAGTGCATGCTTGCGCACTTAGTTCGCTAACCGCGCTAAATCGTCCGCCATTTTTTTCCCTTCTCGAGGGACTATCTTGCGTATCAGGCAGTGCTCCGGAACATGGGACTGTGCACGTGGTGTTGTATTAGTTTCTTTGCCTCGTGTCCTCGTCTACACTAGCGCAATCTCAACTTATCCTCGACACGAAGCAACTTGCCCGCAAAAGCATTCTACCGGACATCGTTGCACCAAAAGCCCCAAACGCTGAAAAGTGCCCGTTGAATACATTGGAGATAGATTTCCCACTCAGAACAGTCTCTACCTTTGAGTAGGGATATCAGTGGCAGATTTTTGAAGATTTTTCACCGTACGCCAGGTTTTTTGAGGTTCAAAGGAAATGCCCGAAAATTTTTCAGAATAACAGTGAATTCTAGAGTTTTTGATCTCAGCACCTAATTTATTTGTGGTTCTTTTATACTCACTTAAAAACTGTCAGATCTTTATCTTTTACAAACGTCCTAAAAAAATATATTTCGCGCTGTGATTCGCCTTGGCAGTTCTCGTGTCATCCGTGGCTTCCTTTTTTTTTTAATTTTGCCATTGTTATTGTCAGGTGTAGCGTTAAGAGACCGGAAGATGGCAGAGTGGGTGAGGGAACAAACACGGGTTAATGACATCCTAGTCGAAATCAAGAGGAAGAAATGGGCTTGGGCAGGGCATGTAATGCGAAGGCAAGATATCCGCTGGTCCTTAAGGGTAACGGAGTGGATACCAAGAGAAAGCAAGCGTAGCAGGAGGCTGCAGAAAGTTAGGTGGGCGGATGAGATTAAGAAGTTTGCAGGAATAGGGTTGGCGCAGTTTGCAAAGAGCAGGGTTAATTGGAGAGACATGGGAGAGGCCTTTGCCCTGCAGTGGGTGAAGTCAGGCTGATGATGATGATGAGGATTGTTATTTGGGTATATTGTGGTGCTTTTTAACGTTGCTGCGATTTTCTCAGAAATTGTCATTATTGTGTTTTGTGTGCCCCCCCCCCCCCTATTTAATACCCTCTTCCAGAGAGCCTTTAGGGTATTTGAATAAATAAATAAATAGTTGAAAAGGAAGAATACAGAGTACAAAGAGATTAACTCATGTTGAAATTGCTCTATTCAACTCAAGAAATTATAGTGGACGAAAATATTCGTTCTTCTTTGTTACAATCGGTAAACTATTTGGTACTGCAGTTTCTTCGATGACTTGTATACGTGACCTTCCATTAAAGCAAAAGACTCACAGAGGATGATCACCGATGTGACTCAAGAGCAGTGTTGGCGCTAACGCGTTACAAGTAACAGCATGACCGATAACGCATCACTTTTTTCGGTAACTTAGTAACGTGCTCGTTACCATTTCGGAATTGTAGCGGGTAATGTACTTAAGTTAACATTTTTCGGTAACGGGAGGTGTCACGCTACTAGTTACTTTTTATTCCAATTCTCTCTCACCTGCGCCCCCTTTTTTAAAAAAAGCGCCTAAAGTGATGTTGAAAATAAAGAAAATGTACAGGTACTCTCGACGACCCTTGTTCCATGCCAGAAAACACCTGCCCTTGACGGCGAGCCAACTAACTAAATAAATACAGAATACCCATAAAGCACGAAACGTGCACGAACACGCGTTCACACGTTTGCCTTCACCTACATCCCCTTCCCAAACCATCTCACACACGCAACTCTCTAAAGAGTGAAGCATGCCGATCATTTTGGAACATCACATTTTTCAGAATTACTGTAATTTTTTTTAGAACTCAGTGATGTTTGGTTTGTAAAGGTAGAATTGATGATAAAATGTCATTTTGTGTTTAATGTCACAGTCAGAAAATGGCTTCGACACGTGCCACATAGTTAGCAGCCATCACATGCAACTCTAAAGGCAACTTTAGGCCACTGTTAAGCTCCTGCACATTTGTGAAGAATATTCTCGTTAAATCAGGATTTCGCGTATAATCTTGTTTGGGCTAGAAGCTTTATGTGAAATGTGAGCTTTATGAAATAGTTATTGTGAGTTCTTGCAGTGAAGATGCACTAATTAAAATTTGTGGCCATGAGGTAATGGAAAAGTAACGTGCGGTATTTTTCTCGGTAACGCTTACAACACTGCTCAAGAGTAATCTTGCTGTCCTGCCATGAATATCACTGTTTGCTAGGCAGAGATGTCTAACAACTGCGCAAACATGCAAAGCTGTCCAGCGCTGTTTAACGTTATCGAGGCAATATATGTCGGTGCTTATCGGCTACCTATCTACACATTCGCGAGAAGTCGTTAGCCACGCCTTTTTCAAGCGAGTCGATCAAGGGCGTGTCTCCTCTTTCAGGCGTTATCTGTCACATTGATGACAGCGAATACATTGACAAATATCATACCAATAAACTTATTTCCAGAACGGGATTGTTCAACGGTATTATAATATGCTGAAATCACCGATTATATGAGAGTTTTGTGCGCTCTGTTACACAGAGTTACAAAACACCAAATGCACTTTTATCGCTAATTCGGCGTCGACCTTGGTCCGGACCTTACACCGCGGTCGGCAGAATCCAAAGTTGACGGCACAGTCAAAATAACTCTATAGCCGTAAAAGGCGCGCCATACAGGCCTCTTCACGCGAGCTTGCATTTGTAACATTGTGTACAAGTAGTATATTGTTTTGGGCTATAGTTCTTCATAGCACCGTACATCTCTTCCCTTATGGTGCGGTTAACTTGAAGGGCGCGACATTTATAGCCCTTGTCACGAGAGCTTATATTTATGATAATTTGTTTTGGGCCACAGTTGATCATACATCTCCCATATCTTATATCGCGGTTAAGTCGACCGTAAGAGCGAAAATTTCTGCGCACCCCTGCTTTCAGCTCTCCATCCTCCTCATCCGTGCCTCGTCAGAACCAGTTTGGCTTCCTTGGCGCCGGCTCTTTCCCTATGCTGTCTGTCCCTCCCGGGCAGCCGTGATCGTATAGTGGTTAGTACCTTGCGTTGTGGCCGCAATAACCCAGGTTCGAATCCTGGTCACGGCAACTTTTTTTCTTTACCCGCTCGGGACACCCCTGCTCTCCATCTTTCTCCTCCTTTCTTCATCAGAACCAGTTTGGTCTCCTTGGCGCCGGCTCTTTCCCCGCGTCATCCGTCCCTCCCGGACAGCCGTGATCGTATAGTGGTTAGTACCTTGCGTTGTGGCCGCAATAACCCAGGTTCGAATCCTGGTCACGGCAACTTTTTTTCTTTACCCGCTCGGGACACCCCTGCTCTCCATCTTTCTCCTCCTTTCTTCATCAGAACCAGTTTGGTCTCCTTGGCGCCGGCTCTTTCCCCGCGTCATCCGTCCCTCCCGGACAGCCGTGATCGTATAGTGGTTAGTACCTTGCGTTGTGGCCGCAATAACCCAGGTTCGAATCCTGGTCACGGCAACTTTTTTTCTTTACCCGCTCGGGACACCCCTGCTCTCCATCTTTCTCCTCCTCTCTTCATCAGAACCAGTTTGGTCTCCTTGGCGCCGGCTCTTTCCCCGCGTCATCCGTCCCTCCCGGACAGCCGTGATCGTATAGTGGTTAGTACTACGCGTTGTGGCCGCAATAACCCAGGTTCGAATCCTGGTCACGGCAACTTTTTTTCTTTACCCGCTCGGGACACCCCTGCTCTCCATCTTTCTCCTCCTTTCTTCATCAGAACGAGTTTGGTCTCCTTGGCGCCGGCTCTTTCCCCGCGTCATCCGTCCCTCCCGGACAGCCGTGATCGTATAGTGGTTAGTACCTTGCGTTGTGGCCGCAATAACCCAGGTTCTAATCCTGGTCACGGCAACTTTTTTTCTTTACCCGGTCGGGACACCCCTGCTCTCCATCTTTCTCCTCCTTTCTTCATCAGAACCAGTTTGGCCTCCTTGGCGCCGGCTCTTTCCCCGCGTCATCCGTCCCTCCCGGACAGCCGTGATCGTATAGTGGTTAGTACCTTGCGTTGTGGCCGCAATAACCCAGGTTCGAATCCTGGTCACGGCAACTTTTTTTCTTTACCCGCTCGGGACACCCCTGCTCTCCATCTTTCTCCTCCTTTCTTCATCAGAACCAGTTTGGCCTCCTTGGCGCCGGCTCTTTCCCCGCGTCATCCGTCCCTCCCGGACAGCCGTGATCGTATAGTGGTTAGTACCTTGCGTTGTGGCCGCAATAACCCAGGTTCGAATCCTGGTCACGGCAACTTTTTTTCTTTACCCGCTCGGGACACCCCTGCTCTCCATCTTTCTCCTCCTTTCTTCATCAGAACCAGTTTGGCCTCCTTGGCGCCGGCTCTTTCCCCGCGTCATCCGTCCCTCCCGGACAGCCGTGATCGTATAGTGGTTAGTACCTTGCGTTGTGGCCGCAATAACCCAGGTTCGAATCCTGGTCACGGCAACTTTTTTTCTTTACCCGGTCGGGACACCCCTGCTCTCCATCTTTCTCCTCCTTTCTTCATCAGAACCAGTTTGGCCTCCTTGGCGCCGGCTCTTTCCCCGCGTCATGCGTCCCTCCCGGACAGCCGTGATCGTATAGTGGTTAGTACCTTGCGTTGTGGCCGCAATAACCGAGGTTCGAATCCTGGTCACGGCAACTTTTTTTCTTTACCCGGTCGGGACACCCCTGCTCTCCATCTTTCTCCTCCTTTCTTCATCAGAACCAGTTTGGCCTCCTTGGCGCCGGCTCTTTCCCCGCGTCATCCGTCCCTCCCGGACAGCCGTGATCGTATAGTGGTTAGTACCTTGCGTTGTGGCCGCAATAACCCAGGTTCGAATCCTGGTCACGGCAACTTTTTTTCTTTACCCGGTCGGGACACCCCTGCTCTCCATCTTTCTCCTCCTTTCTTCATCAGAACCAGTTTGGCCTCCTTGGCGCCGGCTCTTTCCCCGCGTCATCCGTCCCTCCCGGACAGCCGTGATCGTATAGTGGTTAGTACCTTGCGTTGTGGCCGCAATAACCCAGGTTCGAATCCTGGTCACGGCAACTTTTTTTCTTTACCCGGTCGGGACACCCCTGCTCTCCATCTTTCTCCTCCTTTCTTCATCAGAACCAGTTTGGCCTCCTTGGCGCCGGCTCTTTCCCCGCGTCATCCGTCCCTCCCGGACAGCCGTGATCGTATAGTGGTTAGTACCTTGCGTTGTGGCCGCAATAACCCAGGTTCGAATCCTGGTCACGGCAACTTTTTTTCTTTACCCGGTCGGGACACCCCTGCTCTCCATCTTTCTCCTCCTTTCTTCATCAGAACCAGTTTGGCCTCCTTGGCGCCGGCTCTTTCCCCGCGTCATCCGTCCCTCCCGGACAGCCGTGATCGTATAGTGGTTAGTACCTTGCGTTGTGGCCGCAATAACCCAGGTTCGAATCCTGGTCACGGCAACTTTTTTTCTTTACCCGGTCGGGACACCCCTGCTCTCCATCTTTCTCCTCCTTTCTTCATCAGAACCAGTTTGGCCTCCTTGGCGCCGGCTCTTTCCCCGCGTCATGCGTCCCTCCCGGACAGCCGTGATCGTATAGTGGTTAGTACCTTGCGTTGTGGCCGCAATAACCCAGGTTCGAATCCTGGTCACGGCAACTTTTTTTCTTTACCCGGTCGGGACACCCCTGCTCTCCATCTTTCTCCTCCTTTCTTCATCAGAACCAGTTTGGCCTCCTTGGCGCCGGCTCTTTCCCCGCGTCATCCGTCCCTCCCGGACAGCCGTGATCGTATAGTGGTTAGTACCTTGCGTTGTGGCCGCAATAACCCAGGTTCGAATCCTGGTCACGGCAACTTTTTTTCTTTACCCGGTCGGGACACCCCTGCTCTCCATCTTTCTCCTCCTTTCTTCATCAGAACCAGTTTGGCCTCCTTGGCGCCGGCTCTTTCCCCGCGTCATCCGTCCCTCCCGGACAGCCGTGATCGTATAGTGGTTAGTACCTTGCGTTGTGGCCGCAATAACCCAGGTTCGAATCCTGGTCACGGCAACTTTTTTTCTTTACCCGGTCGGGACACCCCTGCTCTCCATCTTTCTCCTCCTTTCTTCATCAGAACCAGTTTGGCCTCCTTGGCGCCGGCTCTTTCCCCGCGTCATCCGTCCCTCCCGGACAGCCGTGATCGTATAGTGGTTAGTACCTTGCGTTGTGGCCGCAATAACCCAGGTTCGAATCCTGGTCACGGCAACTTTTTTTCTTTACCCGGTCGGGACACCCCTGCTCTCCATCTTTCTCCTCCTTTCTTCATCAGAACCAGTTTGGCCTCCTTGGCGCCGGCTCTTTCCCCGCGTCATCCGTCCCTCCCGGACAGCCGTGATCGTATAGTGGTTAGTACCTTGCGTTGTGGCCGCAATAACCCAGGTTCGAATCCTGGTCACGGCAACTTTTTTTCTTTACCCGGTCGGGACACCCCTGCTCTCCATCTTTCTCCTCCTTTCTTCATCAGAACCAGTTTGGCCTCCTTGGCGCCGGCTCTTTCCCCGCGTCATCCGTCCCTCCCGGACAGCCGTGATCGTATAGTGGTTAGTACCTTGCGTTGTGGCCGCAATAACCCAGGTTCGAATCCTGGTCACGGCAACTTTTTTTCTTTACCCGGTCGGGACACCCCTGCTCTCCATCTTTCTCCTCCTTTCTTCATCAGAACCAGTTTGGCCTCCTTGGCGCCGGCTCTTTCCCCGCGTCATCCGTCCCTCCCGGACAGCCGTGATCGTATAGTGGTTAGTACCTTGCGTTGTGGCCGCAATAACCCAGGTTCGAATCCTGGTCACGGCAACTTTTTTTCTTTACCCGGTCGGGACACCCCTGCTCTCCATCTTTCTCCTCCTTTCTTCATCAGAACCAGTTTGGCCTCCTTGGCGCCGGCTCTTTCCCCGCGTCATCCGTCCCTCCCGGACAGCCGTGATCGTATAGTGGTTAGTACCTTGCGTTGTGGCCGCAATAACCCAGGTTCGAATCCTGGTCACGGCAACTTTTTTTCTTTACCCGGTCGGGACACCCCTGCTCTCCATCTTTCTCCTCCTTTCTTCATCAGAACCAGTTTGGCCTCCTTGGCGCCGGCTCTTTCCCCGCGTCATCCGTCCCTTCCGGACAGCCGTGATCGAGCGCCCTAACCACTCGATCACGGCTGTCCGGGAGGGACGGAAGAGCTACCGCTTGACGCGCAGGGAATTCGTTATTTAAGCACAGACAATGAGGATGGGGTACCATTTGATCTCATAATGCTCTTGGGCCTCCACAGTATATGGCGCTCCAGAATTGCAGGCTATTATTGTGACAAAGACGCACGACCTGGTGGTAGTGGTTTTATTAAAGATAATAGTAAAAAGGAAGGAAAAGATTTTTGCTAGCCCCGGCATCTGCCATCGATACTGAAGCACCTGAGCTGGGGCAGCGGAAATAAAGGACAGCAGGCAGAATGGAGAAATGAAATGAAAGAGGTGAGGGGACAGGAATAGAGGACAGGGGGAGAAGTAATCTGTACAAACTATTTACACAATAAGTAATGTGTCCAGGTTGTGCGCGTGATTAGTTCATTTAAGAGGAATTAAATCACACACGCGCACAGCACTGTGTAGGTTACAACTGGAGTGGGGCGTCCAGTTATTAATCGTTCAAGGTAGAACTCGCGGAGCGTTCGGTTACTGCGTGTAACTACCTGACGGAGAACAGACGGGACGTCAAGCCCGTGTGTTCGAGGAATGCACAGAGGCTCACCAAAGTTCGCTCACGAGTGCGCGCACTGCCCTGCGGCCACAATAGCGTCTTGATGGAGTCTGGTAGTCTGCCCTGCGCCCTATAGGCCGCGAGCATATCGCGACGAGCATCGGCGAACGCGGAGCAGCGAAGGAGCAGATGTTCTAGTGTTTCCACTGCACCGCATCCGTCACACACATCACTCGTCGCGATTCCGTGACGCACCCGTCGTTCCCCGGGCCACACGCAGCCAATGCGCGCGCGGAGGATCATTGCACGTTGCGACCGTGTAAGTGCGCGACAGCCGGTGACACTGTCGATGCGCTCACCTCCCGCGATGCGTGGGTCGGGGTGCTGCTTTCGGAGATGGTCGTGAATGGCCGCACGCACGTCCTCCAGCGCAAGGGGCAGATCGCTGGCAGGTAGTTGGTGTGCAGCGGTCGCGAGGTCGTCAGCTTCTTCGTTGCCGGCGATGCCGCAGTGACCGGGCACCCACTGTGCACGCACGGCACAACCTCTCTGCGCGAGGCGCTCGATGCGCGAGCGAATTTCCCGCACTAGTGGGGTACCGCGGCCGTTAGATTGCAGGCGGCTGAGGGCGGCGCGGGAGTCGCACAGCAGAGCACTCCTGGGCGGCGGAGGGCCGAGGGTGAGCAGCAGGTCCAGCCCGAGCCGGATCCCCATCAACTCCGCCGTGGTGGAGGAGCCCAGGAAGGTTGCGTGTTGCTGGCTGTGCAGTCGCAGGGCGGGGATGGTGGCCGCCGCAGCAAGGGAGCAGCTGTCGCGGGCCACTGAGCCATCGGTGTACACGAGGAGATGGTCCTGGAGCTCCTCGTGTATGACGGCTCTGGCCAGCTGCTGCACAGCGCAGAGGGGTGTGCTCCGCTTTCCCGCGATGCCGACGATCTCTCGCTGTACCTCCGAGGCAGCAGGCCAGGGCGCGCAGGAGCCGTAGGGGGGTGGGCCTTGGGTCAATTGCTCATACTCGAGCAGCGCCGCGCCCATTCGTGAGCGCGGGTGCGAGCGCATACGCTGCAGCAGCGAGCCGCCGTCCGGTGCGCGGTGAAGCCGGTCGATGTGATTCAGTGCCCTGCGCGCTGCTTGGAGCTCAAGGGGCCACGCTCCTGCCTCGGCCAACGTTGCGGCGCACTGCGAGTTTTTGGGCAGGCCTAGGCACACGCGCAGGGACTTGCGATGCTGAAGCTCGAGCTTCTTCCAGCACGGCTTGCGCACCGTGACGAGCGGCAGCGCATAGAGCACCGCCCCCAAAGCTGCGGCATTGTATAGACGCAGCGCGGCTTGCTGGGAGATGCCCTGGCCTCGAGCGGTGAGCTTGTGCACGGCGGCGGTGATCCTCTTCATCTGCAGACAGGCCTTGGTCGCCGCGGGGCGGAAGGAAAGGCGCCAGTCGATGTCCAGGCCAAGGTACCGCACCGATTTACGCCAAGGAATCGGAGTCCCGTCCAGTGACAGTGGCGCAAGGTGCGCGCGCGAGCGCGAAACGCAGGCCATGGCCACCGATTTGTCCGCGCTCAGCGTCAGACCAAGGCCGCGCAAGCTGGCATCGATTGCGGTCAGGGCTCCCTGAAGGCACCCCCGCACGCGGAACGCCTCGCCCGGTGGTCCCCGGCACCACAGAGCTATGTCGTCTGCATATATGGACATGTACACATGGTGTCGCCCGCTCGTGGGGAGGGAGGCCGGCACCACCGACATGGCCACATTAAACAGAAATGGTGATAGGACAGAGCCCTGCGGCACGTCGACCGGGCGAGGCTTGGAGAGCTTACCCCCTACTCGTACGCGCATGGTGCGCCCGCTCAGGAAGCCATGAACGTATCGCAAAAGGCGCCCGCTCACACCGGCCCCCTCAAGCACCGCGAGAATTGGTGCGCGGTGAACGTTGTCAAAAGCGCCCGAGACGTCCAGTAGCAGCAGCAGCGCAACCTGGCCTGCTGCCCTGGCATGCTCCAGCGCTGTAACAACGTCCGATATAGAATCAGCCGTGCACCGCATCCCACGGAAACCCGTCTGCCGCTCGTCAAACAAATCAGCCTCCGCAGCCCGCTCGTTCAGACGCTGCAACGCCATATGCTCCATGAGCTTACCTGCCGCCGATGTTAATGCCACTGGCCGGTATCCGCTCAGCTCCGTAGGTGGGCGCCCTGCCTTTCGGATGGGACAAACGACCGCGGTTCGCCAATCCGCCGGTAGCTCCCCGCGTTCCCACACCAGGTTGATCTGCTGCAGGAGGATCTGTCGTTGCTTCGCATCCAGGTTTCGCAGCATTTGGTATGTCACCCCGTCCGGTCCGGGCGCCGAGCGGCGGCGGCAGCGCTGCAGCGCATTGTTCAATTCCGCCGCGGTGAACGGCGCATCACATGGACCTTCCGAGGCGACGGGCGAGGGACTGGCGTCGCTTCTGGGGCTCTCAGGAGCAGCTATGTTAGCGGCGTTTGCGGGGCTGGGCGGCGCGAACCGATCGGCAAACCGCTCTGCCAATTCTACAAAGCTGAGCCCGCTGGAGATTGCGAGGGCGGCCAGCGGTTGACGGTTTGCCTGTGGTTCGGTGATGCGCCGCAGGGTGTCAAACAGTCTCCGCGAGCTGACATCTTCCTCCATCCTTTGGCATAGTGAAGCTCACTGCCGGCGGTATAGCTTGTTGGCGTGGCGGCGCGCTGCTGCGTCCAAGCGGTTGTAGACAGTCCAGTCGGCGGCTCTGTCAGTCCGTCGCGCCCGTCGCTCTGCGCGATCTCTCTTCACGCACGACCTGCCCGAATTTATTTTCGGGAAAGAATGGACTGCTTTCTGGCCATCCAGAAAGCAGCTGCGGAGCCTCCCGAGTGGTTCTCGAGGCTAGAGCCGCTCTGTATGCTTCGTGAATTTTATAATGACGAAGCCAGACTCATGATGGCTGACCACGACAGTGTCGTATGTACATAGCGTTTTGTGTGTTTTTTGTTGAGTGTTTTTTGTGTAAATGTTATGGGTCAAAGCCAGGCAATAAATAAAAATAAAGACAGCCGTGATCGTATAGTGGTTAGTACCTTGCGTTGTGGCCGCAATAACCCAGGTTCGAATCCTGGTCATGGCAACTTTTTTTCTTTTCCCGCTCGGGACACCCCTGCTCTCCATCTTTCTCCTCCTTTCTTTTTTTCCTTATTGCCTGGCTTTGGCTCATAACATTTCACAAAAAAAAAACATTCAACAAAAAACACACAAAACACTATGTACATAAGACACTGTCGTGGTCAGCCAGCATGAGTCTGGCTTCGTCATTCTAAAATTCACGAAGCATACAGAGCGGCTCTAGCCTCGAGAGCCACTTTCTTCATCAGAACCAGTTTGGCCTCCTTGTCGCCGGCTCTTTCCCCCCTGCAGTCCGTCCTTCCCGGGCAGCCGTGATCGTATAGTGGTTAGTACCTTGCGTTGTGGCCGCAATAACCCAAGTTCGAGAATTTTAGTATGACGAAGCCAGACTCATGATGGCTGACCACGACAGTGTCGTATGTACATAGCGTTTTGTGTGTTTTTTGTTGAGTGTTTTTTGTGTAAATGTTATGAGTCAAAGCCAGGCAATAAAGAAAAAAAAAAGTTCGAATCCTGGTCACGGCAATTATTTTTTTCTTCTCCGACTCGGGACACCCCTGCTCTGCTCTCCATCCTCCTCCTCCTCAAGGCTTCTTCAGAACCAGTTTGTAAGCCTTGGCACTCGCTCTGTCCCTTCACAGTCCGTCCTTCCCGGGCAGCCGTGATCGTATAGTGGTTAGTACCTTGCGTTGTGGCCGCAATAACCCAGGTTCGAATCCTGGTCCGACCGCGGCGGCTGCCTTTTTATGGAGGAAAAACGCTAAGGCGCCCGTGTGCTGTGCGATGTCAGTGCACGTTAAAGATCCCCAGGTGGTCGAAATTATTCCGGAGCCCTCCACTACGGCACCTCCTTCTTCCTTTCCTCTTTCACTCCCTCCCTTATCCATTCCCTTACGGCGCGGTTCAGGTGTCCAACGATATATGAGACTGATACTGCGCCATTTCCTTTGCCCAAAAAACCAATTATTATTATTAGTCACGGCATCTTGGTTTTTGATTTGATGCGGCTGCATTCAGTCCGGCCGTGCCCTGGTCTATTCAGCTGTCCATCCTCCGCCTCCTCTGTGCTTGTTCAGAAACAGTTCATCTGTGTAGGAGCCAGCTATTTGCTTATATTTTCGGATACAACTCAAGAACGAAGTGGCAAATGTCCCTCGAAGGAGCACCTACAGCCAATGGCGTCGACCGATTCCTCCCCTTGACCGATCCCCTTGGGCCGGTTAGTGTGAAATTGCAGGGTGTGGCAGATAAATGGGAAATAACCAAGGCTTAATCGGATTAACCGCTGCATCATGAAAATCCGTCGACGCCATTGGCTGGAGGACTTCCTTTGTGGGGCACCTGCTGCTTTGTTCTTAAACTGTATCAAACTTATTGGATACAACTCAATAATGAAGTGGCTTTTCCTGTCAAAGGACCCCTTCCAGCCGATGGCGTCAGCCGATTCTCATTGAGCCTGCTGGCGTGGCAATGCAGGGAGTGGCAGATGAAAGTAGGTAGCCTCACCCTAGCTGCATGGTCAGGGATATTCCTCTCCCTGCACTGTAAGCCGCTCCCTGCATTGGCATAATAATAATAATAATTGGTTTTTTGGTGGAAAGGAAATGGCGCAGTATCTGTCTCATATATCGTTGGACACCTGAACCGCGCCGTAAGGGAAGGGGTAAAGGAGGGAGTGAAAGAAGAGAGGAACAAATAGGTGCCGTAGTGGAGGGCTCCGGAATAATTTCGACCACCTGGGGATCTTTAACGTGCACTGACATCGCACAGCACATGATAGCAGATTCATGAGAAACAGCCGGCGCTGTTGGCTGGAATGGGCGTCCTTTGTCGGAGAAAGGCCGCTTCGTTCTTCAGTTGTATCCGACTATAGTTGTGGCGTGCGTCGCTACCGACTGTGTCACGCGGCACAATATTTTACTAAAGAGAAGAAAATAGAGCACCCGGCACCACTTCCTATATGGGTGCAGCGTAGAACTTCGCGACGACCTTGTTTATTTCTTGTTGCTGGGTTTTAGTTGCGGGAACTGGTTCGGGTGACGAAGAAATTAATTGGGCATACATGTTAGCTTGTTTGTTTGTTTTAAGAATAACACTGCTACTCCGTGAGCGTGAAAGTGTGCGCCGTCCACTGCTTAAAGTTTTTTTTCGGCTTTCTTCTTACTTTTGTGAAATAGGGGGTTCCAATAAACATACAAAAAATTTCAGATTTTTCTCGAGAGTGGAACATAATGAGTCTGAAAGGATCGGTGCATCTTGGTTCGGGCTAGCTGGTTCGTAACTGTAACGCATCGGGAAGACGGCGCGGAAGAGGCCAGGGACAAATAAATAAAGCACTGGCCTCGTACTTTTTATGCGCCCTCTTTGACCTTGTTCTCTTTTGAGTCGCCCTCAGAATCCGTTACAAGCGCTTCAATACTCCGCTGTGCTCCACACTGCCGGAATTACAACCATCGACAAGAAGTTTACAACAAATAGAGAGTTACAGCATAACATGATGCGCGATCCGTTACCGTGATCCTCTTCCGCGTAGCACCGCTACGCACGCGCTGATTCGTCCCGACGCGACAGGCGCGCACGCAGCTGACGGGACCGTGGCGCCATCTGGCGCCTACATGGTGTTCTGCGCACGCGCAGTGGCGTTATGCGGTAGCCACGGTGCAATGGTATTCTTACACCGTGGCGGTAGCGGATCGCGCTATGCTGTAACTCTCTCATGTGAGCCATGGCCGGGCGATCGTCAGAAGAACCAAGTTGCAATAGGCGGGCGGGCTCGGCCTCGCGCACGTGAAATTTACTGTACAGCGGTCTCTACACCTGTGACCAATGCGACCAGTCCCTGCTGGTGTCATGATTCTACCGACTTGTACATTGGTTGGCCTCGACGAGACCGCTATGCCAAAGCGCCTTCGCTACCGCTTGCTTTACAAAGAAAGAAGTGGCACACACATTAGAATGGAAATAGTAACATTCTTCTTTGGATATTTCAGTGCAGTGAAACCCAAGATACTGTACTTTTATCTGGAGCCCTCAACTGAGCAATTGGGGCTATTGGTTGAGCAATTAGTTTTGGGGAAAAGGAAATGGCGCAGTATCTGTCTCACATATCGGCGGGCACCTGAACCGCGCCGTAAGGGAAGGGATAAAGGAGGGAGTGAAAGAAGAAAGGAAGAAAGAGGTGCCGTAGTGGAGGGCTCCGTAATAATTTCGACCACCTGGGGATCCTTAACGTGCACTGACATCGCACAGCACACGGGCGCCTTAGCGTTTTGCCTCCATAAAAACGCAGCCGCCGCGGTCGGGTTCGAACCCGGGAACTCCGGCTCAGTAGCCGAGCGTCCTAACCACTGAGCCACCACGGCGAGGTAGAGCCCTAAACTGCGGCCCCTGTTTTTTTTAGCCCTCCACTACTGCACCCTGTCTCTCTCTTCTTTCACTCTCACCTTCGTCCCTTCCCTCACTGCGCGGCTGAGGTGTCCACCGAGAAGTGAGACAGTTACTGCGCCTTCCCTTTCCACAGAATAAATTAAACCAACTCTCCTTGTTTCCCAACGAAACAAAAAAGCAGCTGTGCGCGGCTTGCGCAAGCAGTGCCATATAGTTTGTAGCAAACGCGTACATGCAGGTATATCTGCTTTAATAATAATAATTGGTTTTTGGGGAGAAGAAATGGCGCAGTATCTGTCTCATACATCGTTGGACACCTGAACCGCGCCGTAAGGGAAGGGATAAAGGAGGGAGTGAAAGAAGAAAGGAAGAAAGAGGCGCCGTAGTGGAGGGCTCCGTAATAATTTCGACCACCTGGGGATCCTTAACGTGCACTGACATCGCACTGCACACGGGCGCCTTGGCGTTTTTCCTCCATAAAAACGCAGCCGCCGCGGTCGGGTTCGACCCCGGGAACTCCGGCTCAGTAGCCGAGCGTCCTAACCACTGAGCCACCACGGCGAGGTAGAGCCCTAAACTGCAGCCCCTGTTTTTTTTTAGCCCTCCACTACTGCACCCTGTCTCTCTCTTCTTTCACTCTCACCTTCGTCCCTTCCCTCACTGCGCGGCTGAGGTGTCCACCGAGAAGTGAGACAGTTACTGCGCCTTCCCTTTCCACAGAATAAATTAAACCAACTCTCCTTGTTTCCCAATGAAACAAAAAAGCAGCTGTGCGCGGCTTGCGCAAGCAGTGCCATATAGTTTGTAGCAAACGCGTACATGCAGGTATATCTGCTTTAATAATAATAATTGGTTTTTGGGGAGAAGAAATGGCGCAGTATCTCTCTCATATATCGTTGGACACCTGAACCGCGCCGTAAGGGAAGGGATAAAGGAGGGAGTGAAAGAAGAAAGGAAGAGAGAGGTGCCGTAGTGGAGGGCTCCGGAATAATTTCGATCACCTGGGGATCTTTAACGTGCGCTGACATCGCACAGCACACGGGCGCCTTAGCGTTTTTCCTCCATAAAAACGCAGCCGCCGCGGTCGGGTTCTTTATATTTACTAATTTGACAAGGGCGAACTTTCGAATCCGAACTAAAGGAAATACGTAGGTGTATATTTACGATTGTATCACTATTTCGCTGCAGATTGATTCCCAGCTTGAGGTGTTCATTGTTCTCGCATTCCTATAGAAGCAGCTAATTGTACTCACATTCCCATAAACGCCGCTAAAATGCTCGTGTGCAGCTGAACCACAATAAAAAACCACGTAACGTTCAACCTGATGTATGCAAAAGTTCATAAGAGCAAGTGTTGGCTGAGATTATTGCTGTTTCACTCTTCTCTCAATAGGAATGCTATCCCGTTTTACATCACCCACAAACAATTCCTGTTAGTTGCTCAAAGATGTTTATGGTACCTCTTTAACTGGCTCGTCTTACATGCTTAGCGTCATGTCTGCTTGTCAATGTCAATGTATCCGGTAACCTTTCCATGTATACGTAAATAAATTTTTTTCTGATCAGAAAATCGGCTGTCAAGTCCCCTCGCCTATCGTTCACGATCAGCGCCTTGGATACTTGGGTTTACGAATAAGTGGCAGGCACCTTGCGCTGACGGAAGCGCTGACCCGTCACTATGGGAACAAACACGGAATCATCTACGTGGACGCTTCATCCCTTCCCTTACGGCGCGGTTCAGGCTCACATGGGCATTGAAGACAATGAAACGGCAGACGCCGCCGCCCGCGCGCTTACTCTCCGGGGAACGCCTTCAGATCCATCCGAAATGGATGCCGAGCCCAACCCGGTCATCACTTTTAGCGAAATTAGTCAGTTATACCAGTGCGGCCACGCAATTTATCCCAAGCCTTGTAAGGGCCTTACAAAGGCGGAGGAACGCACATCCCTCCGTCTTTCACCAAAACATGACTGTGCCCGGCAGTTTTAAAACACTTTGACCGTGCATGTATACAGGAAACTACCCACCCTGTGCGGAGTAGTCGGACAACTTACACACGGTGTGGGCATATGCCAATAAACCCCGAACATCGCCCCAAAACTCAACATTACTCGGGAGGACTGGCAGGCAGCCTTGCTCGGCTGCGGCGACCTGGAGAGCCAGTAGGCCCTTTTTCGACCGAGACCGAGTCGAGGCCTTCGCCAATGGACGCCTGCAAAAAGGATCCCGGAAGGGACCACCTTAAACTTCCTCTCTGTAATATACATGTAATTCAGGCAGACAGTTTTTCAGGCAGACACGTTTTCCCTCACGTTTTCCATTCGTGGAGTCCTCCCGCTACACTAAGCTCATGACCGCTTGCAGTGGTTTACATCACCTACTTGTTAACTGAATAACCACCACTCCGCGCCAGGGAAACGCATTCACGCTAAGGCGCCCGTGTGCTGTGCGATGTCAGTGCACGCTAAAGATCCCCAGGTGGTCGAAATTATTCCGGAGCCCTCCACTACGGACCTATTCGTTCCTATCTTCTTTCACTCCCTCCTTTATCCCTTCCCTTACGGCGCGGTTCAGGTGTCCAACGATATATGAGACAGATACTGCGCCATTTCCATTCCACCAAAAACCAATTATTATTATTGTTATTCTCGGTGGACCCCTCAACCGCGCCGTGAGGGACGAGATGAGAAGGAAGTGAAAGAGAGAAATTTCTTACGGTTGACGCAAAATAAAGACTTCCACCTCCCTCTCACAAACGCTTTTGTTCTGTTCCTGAATCACTGGTGGTGGTGGTGGTAAAAACATTTATTAATTATAGAGAGAGGTGTTGGGGTTCGTGACCTGAAGGGTCACGCCCTTACAACCACTAGGTGGGGATGCCTAGTCAGGCACCCCATTGGCGGTTGCCGCAGCCCGGGCACGCTGCGTTAAGGCCCTTTTGGCCTGGAGGGTGCAGCAGCCGGACAGGGTCGCCTCCCAGTCCTCTCGGGTGGGGTTTGGGATAGGGGGTAGGGCTGGGTTCTGCTGGCAGGCCCACACCATGTGGTAGGTGTCCGACACCTCCCCACAGTGAGAGCACCGCCCGTCGAATTGAGGATTGAAATGCTTTAGAGTTGCCGGGCACAGCATCGTGTTAGTGAGCAGGCGCAGGAGTACCCGCTCGTTGGCCTTCCCCAGCCCTTTGCAAGGAGTGGGAAGAGTTTGGTGGGTGGATTTGTAGTAATCGCATATTTCCTTAAAAGTGTAAACCGGATTGAAATCGGCGTCCTGGTCATCGTCGGGTCCCGAGGGAAACGCCCGGAGAGAGAGCGCGCGGGCGGCGGCGTCGGCTGCTTCGTTTCCGTGGAGGCCTTGGTGACCTGGAGCCCAAATAATAGATCGGTGTGCAGGATCGGAGTCTCGGCTACAATTTTGATAGATGCGATAAGCCAGGAGAGTAGCCCACCCTTGCTCGACGTTTCGACAAGCCCCTCGCGAGTCGGTGATTATGTATTTGGAGGAGGAGTCGGAGGCTGCCAGGGCGATGGCGACCTCTTCTGCGTGAATTGCTGACTGGGCCTTGAAAGTAAGGGCGTCTACTGTTTTGCCCTCGTGGACGACCGCGGCCGTGTACCATCCCTTGGGGTCCGGGCCGGAGGCGTCCACGTAGAAGACTCCTGGTTTATTCCCAAAATGGCGGTCCAAGGCTTCCGCCCGCGCCTGGCGCCTGCCATTATGGTCCTCTTTGGACATGTTGGTGGGGAGAGGCCGCACGTGGAGGGCGCGTCTCCAGTGTACGGGAAGGCGGCATCTCTCCTCTGTGAATTGGGTGTGCTGGATGTGAAGTCGGGCTAGAAGGCGGCGACCCGACCATGTCTTTGTGAGACGAGTGTATTGGTTGGTGAGCTGGGCCTCCCGAAGCTCCCTGAAAGTGTTCACCATCCCCAGTCCCATGAGGTGGCTGGTAGAGGTAGAGACCGGGAGGTCCAGCGCGCGTTTCATGATTTTGCGGAGGATGACCTCGACAGCATCCTCTTCCTGTTTCCGCAGGTGGAGGTAGGGAGTCGAATACAAGATTCGACTGGTCACGAATGCGTTCGCCAGCCGTAAGGCGTCTTTGCATCGTAACCCACCGCGCTTGTTGGAAACCCGGCGGACCATGCGGCCCACCTGGTCCCCCACCTTCCGGAGCTTGGCAAGTGTTGTGTCGCAAAGTCGCTGGTTGTGTATGAAGAGTCCGAGGACTCTGATTTCCTTGGATTCGATAATGGGGCCACTTTGCAGGGAGAGATTGATTTGTGTCGAGCATGTGCGCGAGGGGCGCAGATGCACGAATTCCGATTTCTGCGGGGAGCATTGCAGACCACAGTCCCGGGCATAGCGGTCCACTATGCTGGCGGCCGTTTGCAGGCTGGTCTCCATGTCCCCTAGGCACCCTTGCGTAGCCCAGAGGGTGATGTCGTCGGCGTACAGCGCGTGCTGGACCCTTAAGACAACCGAGCGAATTTAGGAGGCCACAAAATCGAAACTAAACCCTCGCTCATCAGGCAATGAGGCATCGACATGGTAGCACCGTCATGGCTCCTTTGTGGCCATGGCGTTCTTGTGAAGTTTTTTAGCCGTAAGTCACGCAGACTGTGAAGAAAAACTGCTGCGCTTAACGTAATCACAGTCACAAAGCGCAGTTCCCATGGCTCCTACAATACAGTCCGGGTCGTCCTCGGTTGAACGAGACCGAAAGAAGCCCGGCGAGCGGCGGTGAGTACTGCAATAGAACGAATGTCGCAGCGTGCATTTGCCGTCGCGTAGTTGCGAAAACAACGTTGTGCGTACTGTGTGCCGGTGCTGCTATTACCAGCCTCGTACTTGATCTAACGAACGCATTTGTCCATCAAGAGCATCTCATTAAGCTTGCTTAAAAATAAAGCGATGTGTGCGTATTATCCGTGTTTTAACTTGCTTCAGGGTATTGCTTTATCCTTGCCTCGAACAAGCTGGAGTAATGGCATGCTTTGCTTAGAACTCGCCTTCCTCCAAAATACGGACATTTTTTACCTGCGTTCATTTTTACCTGCTATATTAAAGCGTTTAATGTGTTCGCAACTGCGGGTCAGTGTGTAATCGCTCGAATTCCTTCCTTTCTGCCTAAATCTTGCCCTTCGAAGGTCGGAGCTCGTCTGTCGAGTGAAGTACTGCAATACTTTGCCCGATATACCATTCGATCCCAAGTTCATCTCATACCCCTTCGAACCGAACAGGTAAGAGCAGCCTTCGGGTATTGTTCTTTCACTGTATAATTCTCGTCCACGTAAAGACTTGCGGTTTTGTTCGCATAGCTTTTTTAATGACGAATGCGCCGGGCAGCGAATTGTTTCAAATACTTTATATAACAGCCCATGCAATACATCTGTCACTTTGAGCGCATTGAGCATTCAGCCTCTGCTACAGGGGAATGAAATTGGTGATGAAGGGAACGCCTGCAAAAAAATGCTTTCAACATTTTCTTTTACCTGCAGTGAGTTATGTACACTATATATTGAAGTATCAGTGCAGAATGCATATTTGCAAGTTCAGCATCAAGTTTCTTTCATGAGCTAGCCATTTGTATCATCTTCTGAGGAAGCTTTTCAGCACAAAACCCAGTGTCTTCTCCCACGGATGATTGACAGCTGTAAACATAGTGTTGCTGTAGCAGAAAGGGTGTCATTTGGGCTGTTATATGTTGGACTTTAAATGTTTACTGCCAACTTTGCAAATGTCAGCAAGCTGCCTGTACTTTTCTACATTTTTTCATCAGATTTGTTTCCTACAAAGCGACGTCACTTGAGCGGAACTACAAGCATGACTTGCTTACTGAACATGACCTCGGGGTCACAATTGACCTCATTGACCCGAAGACATATGAAATTGACCCAAATGGTGAGTTTTTCTTGTTTTGTCCAAAATTCACATGCAACTGGGACAATAGGTTGCTATCAGGACATTAATGATTACTAGGAATGAAACCCAGAGAGAAATTACATTCCTTCTATCATTAGAACTAGAACCATTTCCAGCTTGAACTGGGCACACTGAATTAGCAACAGTTATTACCAGTGCCTTGAGAACTTGTCGCAAGGCTACGTGTAACGAAATGCACCTGTAACTATTGTTCTTTATCTGAATGCTGTAACAGGAATTGGGGGTGTCCCAAAAGGTAAACATAACATACCAAAACTATTGTTCAGGCATATCACACACAGCTGATGTGTAGACATGAAAGTAGAAGCTTTCAAAAATTTCATTCTTTGGTAGTTTATGTGTCTGTGCAGCTGATCATGAATCAGCACGGCAGCTATCGATGCAGATGCTGACATTTAATGTTATGCAATGACGCCATCACGCAGTGTTCATTAACAAACAAGTACTAAAAAAATGTGCTTTCCAAGTGTAGTAAGCAATCAGCGTAGGCAACCAATAATTGAGCAGTCTCAAGGTCAGAGTCGAGGATGTTCATATGCCTTCGTCACGGCTATATAGTAATACATCCGGTACAACATGTGTGGTATTGAAACACATTCAGCGCCTCAAGTTACACTCAAGCTATTGTCACATAAAGTAGCCATGATGAACACACCGATTCCTATTAAAGACTGGGTGCCTCTACGATCACCTTTTCCTCTTTGCTTTCCTTATGTGCAGCTGTTTTGCATCCTGACGATGAGAAACTACTGGAAGAAGACTCTCTCACACCACAAGACTCCAAACGGTATTGCAGTCACTGGTTTATGAAATCCTGGGTCATTAGATTGAATGGAATAAGAAGAAAGAAAGACGGCACATCATTGTCAGTTCCCATGTGCTCTTAGTGTGGTTGCACCGCAGTGTCACTTAATTCCTGCTCTTGTCATTATGAAGAAAGCCTCTGGTAGATAGCAAGCCATCACTTATGCTTTGCAATACACTTATTGGTGCACAGTGGCTGTGGTAATTTAATTGTGAGAGTGGAACATTATTTTACCCTTGAACCAATTCAGCTGAGAGTTGTCTCTCTTATTCTCATTCTTGCTTATTCTTGAAAACGAACCTTCATTTCTTTAGTTGCGTGCACCTAGTATGTACCTGTTGAAAAATGGAATTTTATGTGCCTGATGCAGTTGTGGCCATTGCCATTAATTTTTGTTATTTTGGTTACAGGTCGAGGCATCACAACTTGGTCGTCCCCTGGCTCAAGAAGACCGAGTACATTGCCACCGAGTTCAGTCGATATGGTCAGACCGGCGTCAACACCGAGACAAAGTGAGTGGCACTCAAAAAGCAGTCTATTTGAGCGGCCAGTTGAAGCGTATCTGAATGCAGTGCCGAGTCCAAAATGTTGATGTAAATTTTTTCATCAGCACAAAATAATGTTGAAATGCCAGGATTGCAAACCATGAAGCTCCTTTAGGGGCCAGTGCATTGTGTTCTTATATTGGCAGTGCTGTTACCGTTGTCTAGTGGAAAGGCTTGAAATTGACCATAGCTGCATCATCATCAAGGCTTGAAATTGAATGCAGGTCAGTGAGCAAGCCTATGGGGAAGAAAGGTGATAAACCTAATGTTAAGAGATGAGAAGAGAGCAGCATAGATTAGAGAGCAAAGCCACTTTTATTATATCATAGCTGAAATCAAGATTAAGAAATGGACTTTGGCTAGGCACGTAATGCAACTGCAGCAGTGGCCAAGTGGTTTGAGCATCCCTTGCATATGGGGGGGGTTCAGTGTTCGATCCCCAGTGCCGCTGGATACCTACTGTTGATACAACAGGTACAAGCTTTCCCCTGGCCTGGCGCTCTGCTGCTTCGGAGTGAAATGCTTGGGAAATAGGTTTTCGATCCCACCTTGAGTAGATGAAAAACAACCTTCTGCCATGGCGCTCTTTGCCACAGATGCCTTTGCGCCATAAAAAGTCGTCTTCATCGTCAGAGCATGTAATGCAAGAAGACGACTGACTGATGGTCTGTAAGGGTAGCAGAGCCAATTCCAGTGGAAGGAAAATGTTGCAGGGGACGATAAAGAATCAGCTGGAGACATGACTACTTGGAGATGCATTTGTTCTCCTGTTGATGATGATAACAAGGAGGGGCTTCTGCCACCATTGCCAGCTTGAATAAACCACTGGCTCTTATTATGGAACTTTTCTAGTTGAACATGACATGTTCGCAGCCAGTTTTTATAGATACTTATCTAAGGTGTCTTTAGCCCGCTGTGTTTGTTTTCAAGGGATGTAACAGTGAAGGAATGTTTGTGTAGACATCCCAGCATTCAAGGTGATGGTGTCTCTCTGTGAAAGCTGAAACGCTCTGTGTCTCGTACAGGGTCGGCTACAATGTTAAGAAGCTCTTCAAGGAGGAGGACCTGTACATGGACCGGGAGAGCCAGATCAATGCCATCAACAAGACTTTTGAAGAAGCTCAGAAGCCGGTGTGTTGCTTTGTTTCTTGTTGCTTTTGCGGCTTAGAAATTCCTTTTCGCTCTGATGCCAACACTTTGCATACCTACTTACAATGATCTTTTTTCTCTATTTTCTTGTTTTTATTGAAAGCCAACTGCATGGCTGAATCAGAATTTGAACTAATGCGCTTTTTGCAGCAAGCTGCAACGTAGCATCGTCGAAACCAACTTGCTGTTCTAATGTTGGAACTGAAGTGGCCACGACCTTATTTCAAGAACTAGTAAACAGTGACATTGTTGTGTAGTGGGTTTGTTGCTTCAGTGTTGTTTGCTTCCTTTGTTTGTTTGTCTTTTACTTCATTTCATTTTCCCTTGTATTATGCATCTTTCAGTTTATTTTATTTCAGGCCGTTACCTTGATTAGGGTAAAGAAATAGCCCTTATTGGGGTATGTGGCATTAGTTCCTTTTATCTAGAGCTATTCGGCATTGGCTCTTTAGGGTTATTTATTTGACATAAAAATAGAATGTAAAAATTTAACACATTTAGAAGATGAGTTTTTTTATTAGTATTTCCATGCGCATGTGTGTGTACTGTACTTTTGATAGACTGCTGGTTCCTGGTGGCCTAACACTGTCTTCTCTTTCCTCGGCTAGATCGAAGCCCATTACAGCAAGCCCAATGTTCGGCCAGTGGAGGTTCTTCCGCTTTTCCCAGACTCCGAGGTGAGCTAGTCCACTTGTGTTGGCCTGCAAGTTTGTGTTGGACATTTGCAAACCCAGTACCGCAGCAGATGTAGTTTTGTTATTCTTATCATAATTCCTTGTAGTTGAAGGCTTCCATTTTGGCAACCATGGAGGAATTTGAAACTCTTATCTGATGTATCAATCTTAAAACTTGGAGAGGGGTTGTACCCCTGTTCACTTTGTTCTTGAATACATTCTGTTCAATGTGCACCAGTTGGCTGCAGCAAACATGTGTTTAAATGAGTATAGGCACCTAATTTTGGAGGCATGCTTTCTTGTTTGCAGTGATACATAAGACATTACTATACATGGATCACCATGTGATATTCGCCTATAGCTTCTAAATAATTTACAATTAAAATCTCTCATGCTGTTTCGTTTTTTGTCCCAACAGCTCTGTGATGTCAAAATTTCGTATAGGTCACGTGAGGCTTGAAAAAATGGGATAGAGTCATTGCTTCTTTATTCGTTGCCATTCTCGCTCTTCAGGCAGGCCGACTTGAGCGGTGTAGTGTATTAAAATAGTGAAGCAGCAACTATGTAGCAGTTTTTTCATGCCTCACATGACCTATATGCAACTTTGATGCAACAGCCATCATTCGGCCGTTGAAACCGAAACAGCATGAAAGAGAAATTCGTTTATAAATTAATAGCGGTCGTAGGCGAATACCACACATCATTGCAAAGAAAACACACACCCAGAAATTAGGTGTCTATACTGTTCAAAGAACATGATTCTCATTAGGCACTCGCTCACAGTAAAGACCTAAGGTCAGTGACAGCTACATGGCAAAGTTTATGAGTTGTTGATTGTTGCACTTTCTACATCATTGTGTGAGTGTTCTGTTTGCATCTATTTGATTTTTCTTTTCCCCTGCAGTTGTGGAAATACCCGTTTGCTCAAGTTATGTTTGACTCGGACCCTGCACCAATCACACAACTCGAAGAGATGTCACAGGCCATGATCAGGTGACCTAGTGTGTCCTTCCGCACTGTCTTGTGCATTTTCATTTTTTCTTTTGCTATAATTTGAAGCCAGCATCTTCATGAAATGCATATCTTGGTGTGGCTGTTAGTTTCACATTCGACAGGTTTTTTAACTTTAGACACAGCGGTGCACCTAAATGTGGAGAGGTTGTACACCAGGTAGTCTTGTTGCAAGACGTTTGTAATGACGAAGTAATTACTCACTGGCATCCACTTAAGTGCAGCCGTACAGCTACAAAGGAAAGTTCTGCAGCTTCCTCAGAAACTCCATAGTTAAAGAGAAATTCGTCCCGCTTTGGGTTTCGAACCTAGGACCACCACTTCACCGGATGAAGACCTTCACCAGATAGACTTCACATGATAGTGCAAGAGCAAATTGTTCTCCACCTTGGGGGATTCTCCTAAACATTTGACTTACAGATGTTTGGTGTGCTAAAGTACACTGCTGCTTGTCGGACGAGGGTTTTTTTTGGCCAGATGTGAGAGATTATGTCCTCTCACAGATTAGTATGCTATGCCAATACACAAGTTACAACTTAATTGCCATATACAACTCCGCTTCGATAAGGGCTCAAAGTGATATCTTAACAAATTATTGTTTCAGAATGCAGCTCTGTAATGCACCTGTGTTAGTCAAGATTGCGTAGTTGTTTATTGCAGGATGCAATGCTTTTATGCATAAGGGTGATTTTTCACACTATGACTTGCGTGCATTGACCCTACCTGACGTGCCGTTCTACAACGCAGGGGTGTGATGGACGAGAGCGGAGAACAGTTTGTCGCCTACTTCCTTCCGACAGAAGATACCATCAAGAAGCGGAAACGAGATGCCGAAGAAGGCATGGATTACATGGACGATGATGAGTGAGTGTGGTTGAGTTTTATTTTTTTTTTTGCGGACCTGAAATGCGCAAAGTGCTAACAGCACGCTGTCTTGTTGAGTTCACCATGTGCAAGCTTTACAAACACTAACTGTAATGGAGCTAGCGCTTGTTAGGCCTTATAAGGAAAAATTCTAAAATTTTCTTGGTTTCGTGGGAAACGAGAGACCTTAGATATAGGCCAGCTTCATATTGTCCCCAGTCCGTTAACAAACACTGTTTATCTTTGTCCACTTGCAGGTATGAATATCGCATGGCCCGCGAGTACAACTGGAATGTCAAGAACAAGGCTTCGAAAGGCTACGAGGAGAACTACTTTTTTGTCTTCCGAGAGGATGGAGTCTACTACAATGAGCTTGAAACTAGGTAATGTTGTTTTTCCCATCAGGCATGTGGTTTCTGGGACAAGTTGCTCAGTGGGAGCTAAGCAATGTAAAAAGACTGAGTAAATTAGCTTCAATTTAATTGCTTGGTATTTGTTCATGTTCTGCAGGATTTTATTTTATCATTTGTGACAAAACCGAACTATAATTTTTAATATCAAGTTAGGGTTGCCTGGCTTACTTTAAGCGTGTGCCAAGTTTTGTGTTATGTTTGCCTTGGTGGGTTCAAAATGCACTTAAATCAGGAGAGACCTAGGGCCACAACCTGGTGAGAGCATGTGCATGTGGCCTAAAGACTTGACAACAGTGCAGTTAAGCATTGTTGCCATCCTATGTAAAGCCCAAGATTTTAAAGCATTGTCACTGGTAGCCAACTTCCCATTATGATTGCAAAACTTCATACTTAAAATAGTAACTTGTTACGAAGTGGGCACCTTCGACAAGATGACGACACAGAGTGATACAGCTCTAGACGGCAGAGATGTGTGAAATTTTCCTGTTATAACCAGTGAAAGTAGTGTTATCTTAAAGGTGAATCTAGGAGGGCAATCACAACTAAGTTTCAAGTAAGCAGTAGCTGACTGGTATGTACTAACGGGTCGAACTTCACAGAGTTTCAGTCCATAGTCAAGTAGTATGCACATGCTGCATGGGAAGAAATAAATGGCATTATGTCTTAGTGTCATTTGTGCAGTACTTCCCAAATTACAGTCGACGACCGATTTTTCGGACTCTCTAGGGACCGTGAAAATGACTGAACAATCAGGCAGTCCGGAAAATCAAATTTCACCGAAAAAATCACGAACTTATTACTTATATGCCGGAGGAAGGTGTCAGTTGTATTGCTCATATCCTAAAGCTCCTCACGACTAAATTTCGCCGCTTGACATGTGCACAGACGAGGACGGCGACCGTTTTCATGAGCTCGGCCTGGCTGTGCTGCCCGTGGCATGTCGCCGATGAACGCACTGGTTGGGATAAAGCCTAAATGGGAAAGCGAACATGCCGCTGCGGGAACTGTGCTGCGCCCGCAGTACAATGGCCCTGGAACGAGAACGCGAAGATGGCGAAACAATAAGAACCGAGCAACAGCTGAAGCTAGCGCTCCATCGGTGTTGGCCTTCGTCGTTAGGCCTAGCGACTAGAGCCGAAATCGGCATCGTATCTGGCGATATGCGCTCTGCGGTGGCTTGCATATAATGAGAGGCATCTTGCCTGTCACCGAAACGCCAGTTTTTTACGGTTTTACGATAGAAAAGTCAGGGTTGCGGTGCGTTTTGCCGCGGGTACGCTGACCTCGCTTTGAAATGCACCACCATTTCCTCCCGCGCTCGCCGTTTCCGTGGAGCCGTATGCCTCCCACACGCTTCGCTGCTGCCTCTTTCCATGTCCAGGACGAAAGACTCTGCACAGTTGAGTCCCGCGAACTCTGACTACTGTTCAAGTTCGTGCAGCGGAAGACATTCAAGAACAGTACAAATTCAAAGCCATGCGAGCGCAATGTGCCGACTCGCGCAGAATTTCAGCATCTGAAGTTAAAAGGCTTCCTTTAAGCTTGAATTTAGTTTTGTTTGATCAAGTTTTCGATCTCTCCTGCAGTTTGAATTAATGAGGTTCCACTGTACGCATTATATATGGCGGCTTGGGAATTGGTGGCGAGTGCGAACAAGGTCCGAAAAATCGAGCAGTCTGTTCCGGTGCATCCAAAATTTCAAGCGCTCTTATACATTGGCTCTATGGGCCATGTCCCGGTGCCGCGAAAAAGTCCGAATAATCAAGCACGTCCGAAAAATCAGGTGTCCGAATTTTCGGTCGTCGAGTGTAATGGCATTAGCTAAATGGTGTTACTGGCTTATTAACCACCGACAACACGAGTACAATGTTATACTGCCTTTTTCAGGGTGCGGCTGACGAAACGCCGACTAAAACCTGGAGTTCAGCCAAACAACTCAAAGCTGGTGGTACGGCACAGGCCGCTCAACGAAAACGAACACAAGACACAGGTAAGCTGCTCTGTTTCTTTCGTTTTTTTTTTTTTGGTACTGCTGCATGGTGGCTGCTGCTGTACACCTTGCCACTCAGTCTTACAGTAACTCCACTCATGCAAACATCTTCTCTGCCATTTCACTAGAGATGCTTTTTATGTCCTTGATTTTTATTCCTTTGGCTAAACTAAGTCTGCAATGCTGCCCATGTACGCAAATCTGGCTCTGTGCATTTGACTCGCATAGTGTTCTTCAATAAGGCGTATTGTTAAATACAGGTGCCTGGTGCCGCACTAATTTAAAATGAATGCATTGGCAATGAGTGCACTGTTTACTGGAGATGGCTGAGTGCACGAAGTGCAGGTTGAATGCACTGGCTGAGTGCAGATGAGTGTACTAGCCTAAGAACCACTCCACAGAGTGCAGGCAAATGAAATGGACTGAATTTCCCACTGAAATTAAGGGTGCTTTCTTTTTCTTTTGAAAGCTTTTAGGTGTTCAGACATATATTCAGGGGAATAATTTAAAATATTTTCACCATGCTAGTGCAAGTAAAGCCACAGCAAATTGTTAAGAAATTTAAGATGCGAGAATTATTTAGGCAAAATCGACACTTTCCTATGTCGTGAAGCATTGGCGTTAGAGCTGGTGGATGCCTTTTGCCTATGCGCTACAGCTGAACTAATTTGAACTCGGATGAAATTGTGCAGAGTAAAGGGACTCATTTGGGCACTCTTTAATACGCATCATGCTGGCAGGACCAAAGCATTGGTTCAGGTAAACCGGAAGTTCAAATCAGACCCACAGTAAAATATACACCACGATGCCTTACTTTAAAATTCATGGGACAAACATTCTCAAAACAGCACGGATAGTGGTTCGGTTTTACTGTGCCAACACTAGGGCTTCCAATCGCCAAAAAACCCATTGTCTGTTTGTCTGAAGCCAGCTGGACCTGCAGAAATAAAATAAAATAAATATAAATCTGGCTGTAACTGCCACCAGGGTTTCAAGCCCGCTGTGGTGTGAGCAGATCAGCTTCGCTGGCCACTGCACGAGAACACTTATATATTACCGCCACAGCCAATCATCCCTCATGTTTAACTGCCACTCTCTCATGGTGTGCATTGCTTGTCATCGTCTTCGTCAACTACCATCCATGCTCAATGGATCCAGAGCATACCGCTATCGCAGTGCCCTCTTATGGTACCTTAAGCGGTCCCAAAATATTATAGTGCGCTACCATTAAGGTCCCCAGTCATTGTTTCGCCAATCTTTGCCTGAAGTCTGACCTTGGTACCCTAGCCTCGAACCGAAAGCGAAACGAGACGCAACATACTAGCGCACATACTTTGCATTAGGCCAAGTAAGCTAAATTGGCAATAATTTTTTTACTTCTTTGGGTTGTAGCTAACCTGGGTGTGGGAGCTTTGGTGCAGTCTGTGCCAGCTACATTTTACTTCCATTGACTGCTGTTCTATGTGGTACTTGCACCCCCCTTCATTTTCTGTGCCTCCCCCATTGCAGCAAGCCAGGCTGACCCAACTGGACCAGCCACAGGAAGAGGAAGAAGACGAAGTGGAGGAGGAAGAAGAAGAAGAGGAGGAGGAAGAGGCAGAGGAGGAAGCAGAGGGAGAAAAGGAAGAGGAGGAGGAGGAGGAGGAAGCAGCAGAACGCAAAGGTCAGTGTGGGGCGCAAGGCCAGGGGTGTTCTTCGTCAACAGGCTTTTGTTCTCTGCTGTTGGTAGATTTGCAGGGAGCAATAGTTTTGTTAATTTAAAAAAAAATATGCATATTGTGGTACCTAAAAGTCCCCGGTAGGGGGGTGGCTTTACGTAAGGAGTGGGCTAATGATTGACTAGAGGCGGTCTGGGGTTGAGGGTATCATACCATTGGCAAGTGGGTTGCTCCAGTGCTTAGACTCGACATGAAATGTGAAGCACATGAGATGCTGGATATGCAGTGCAGTGCACACTTATCTGAACCTTGTGGCTGTAGAGAGAGAGCTGTAATTAGCTCGGATGGTTTTGGAGAAACTGAATTGGAGCCAGTGGAGGCCGGAAGACCTGTGGCCAACATTTGTTTCTGCATTTGTCATCTGCTGCATTCTGACTGTAGCCCAGTAGCGCGATTTTTTATGTCACTGAACTGCGGCATTGAAGTCCTTACGTAGGCTGAGCTGAGTGTAGGAGGCCAACAATGTATTGAATTTACATTGATCCCATAACGCCCCTTGCATCACCTGTGGTACGAAATGTAAAAATGCGAATAATTTTCATTTCTGTTTGCGAAACCACATGAATTGCTGGCATACTTGAAGATCTTCGAATTGTCTTTTCCAACATATTTATTGAAGCAATTTCAGTATATTGGAACGAGAAGAAATATATTTAAAAAAGGGGAACGGAGATATGTACAGGGAGAGACAGCCAGAGCGCCAAATGACAAAGGGGCGAGCGGCGCAGTGCCAGAACATGCACTTTGCCCTCATCATTGTCCATGCCTACAGCCATGACAATATCAGCTGCAAGAGTTGCCTAAAATTCACTGAAATCTGAATTCGGTTTCGAATTTTGCTCGATTTACTGCATGTACATGCATATTTGCAACCAATTTAATTGTCTCAGACATTCATAAATTATCAAAATGAGCTACTCTTAATTATTCTCCAATTATCTTGTTCTTAGTAAATTTCCTTTCTTTTACATTTTTGTATTTAAGCAACCATTTGTGTGAAATCCTGGAAATTTCATTAACTTTTATCCAACGTTTTCAATGCCTGGGTTAATGTAGCACTACCATGATTGTAAATGTGTGCGTCACTTTTGCCAGTGCAGAAGAGGAAAAAATTACTTATCTACGAACATGTTAATTTATAAAGCAAGGAATGATTTTTCACTTCTTTCATCAGAAAAACAAAAACTAAAAAAACTCGCATTACGGTCAAGTAAATGCATGGAGTGTTTATCACAAATTGCTCACAGCAGTGCTTTGCTTGCCACTGTTCGCAGCAGACTCAGAGGCAGAGTCCGAGGCCGAGGCCGAAGAAAAATCAGAGGCCGAGGAAAGTGGCGCCGAGAACGAAGAACAGAGCCCAGCCGAGTCGGTGGCGAAAAAGTCGGCGGCATCATCATCTTCATCGTCCGCCTCCGGTTCTTCATCGAGTGAGGAGGAAGAAGAGGAAGATGAGAAGAAACGTCGTGACGAAGAAGAGATCTTTGGCAGTGGAAGTGACAGTGACTGAGTATGTGTTCCACCGCAACTTCCCACTGTGGTGCTGTACATTATGCTTTTATGTGACCGCTCTGAAATAAATAGTGCCCCTTTTTTTCTTGTTACTGGTTGCTTTCTTAGTGCACTAATCTGGTGAAAACCACTTGTCATTCTCTCAGTTGCCTGGTAATGTTAAGTACCTAGCCCTGATTTTATGCAGGAATTTGAAAACGGTGGCTTTTCAGGTTATGTTTAAAATTTTTGTAGCAAATTTGATAAAAATGATGTATATTTAGAACTACAAGATGGAAATAGCAAATTATGGCCTCTGGTGGTGCTATTTTGTTATGAGGTTGTTGAAGTGATGTGGATCCAATGTGCTGGATTCAGCTCTGTTATATTATCACACTGTTCAAGCATCTGCCACGTATACTCCGTTTCATACATCAGGTGCAACGCTGAGAAAGGTACGGCAGTAGTCTGTACGAAAAAATAAAGGGAGGCGTGTTACTCTGCGCTTGCTCTGTCCCCGAGAGGTCTAAGGCACGAGAAAGCGACAGCTTGTCGACAGCAGTAAGAGTGCATTTAATCAAGTTGATGACAAATGTGTCATGTATTAGGCCTGCAGGCAAAGCCTTTAGTATGTTTCGCTCGCCACAAGGAGCGCACTACTTTTTGGTCACGGATGCAGGCGGCGCAAACAAGAGTGATAGCTTTGCCAGCATTACACCTGATGTATGAAACGGAGTATAGGTATATTCCCTTTCACTTTGCGCACTATATCTCGGGAAACACAAATGTTCGAAATATAGAGCGTAGTCTCTGTGTTTCCCTCATAAATGAAAATGGGATTTCACATGCCAAAGCGGCTCTTTAGGACCATGAGGTGCGCCATAATTTAGGAGTTAGACTTTGATGACCTGGATTCCTTGATATACACTTAAACCTGTGTACACTAATATTATAGCATCGGTCTGCATTAAAGGGGCTGTGAAGGGGGCTTTAATAAAGTTGCGGCATGCCTGGGATATTGAAGCATGCCGCTTCACGAATAGTGTCCCGCAAGGATTTTTTAAATGCGCTTTGTAGAAGCTGAGTTATCTGTAGTTAAAATTTGAATTTCAGCGTCTTCGCGCCTTTCCCTCTCGTCTCGTCACTTTTTGCACGCTGGAAGGTAGGCGCTCCTTCGCCGACCCCTGTCTGGGAGCGGAGCTTCCCGACCCGCCGGAGCTAAGCGGCTTATTGGCCGCGGTTGCTGCCTGACGTTTGCAAGAATATAACCAATGGCCACCTCTCACCATGTCTACGCAGATGCGGGGGACAAAGGAGGGTGCGAGCATGAAAATATCGCCGGAAAGGGCTCGCCAACTTTGATGCGCAATTGTGGGTCGTCTGCTGCGTTTAGAAGAGTGTTATTTGTCTCCGGTTTTCGTGGCAACGCAGTGCAGTGATTAAGTTAGTTAATGTGCTCTCCTCGGAAGGCGTTTCAGAACCCCTTTAAAGCACAGCAGCCACCATGACTTGGACCAAGCCCTTGACAAGGTCATACTTGGCTCCTGGATTGTTCAAGTTTTCTTTTTCTTTGGACTATATCCAGCACATTTCAAGATGTACGTATTATGGTAAGTAAGCACACTAATGCAATTGTAAAATCCAGTGACTTATATGGTCGCCATGCTACTGGTGTCTCAGGAATTGGCAGTAAGGCGACTAATAGAAGATTCTGTGCCTTAAAATGCACTGCTATACAGTGCTTAACAAGTTTAATCCTGTAACTCTTGCTACGCGGTACGCGCATAACCAAAGCCCAGACTGCGTCGCGTGCCTATGCTCCTGCGTGTATGCCAGAACTGGTCTGTGCATATTCGCGGCGACAGATGCGAGCAGGCAGAAGCGTGGCGCCCAGATCTGTATACTTTCCAGGTGTCCAAGGCCGCGCTACCCGCAGTATGGTGGCTACCATACCCACGGTGCACACTCGCCATAACCGCGCTCGGTGGCGTGCATCAGTGGACAGAGCATAGCACAATCCGTTTCTGCGCGCCGTTAGTGCGCACGCGCTGATTGCTTCGGACTGGGCAGAGGCTCGAACAGCTGGCTGGCACCTTGCGACATCCTCAGGGCGATCTGCGCATGCGCAGCGGCTCCCCGTGGAATCGGATCGCGCTCTAATCAGAGGGGCACGGTTTAATTGATCTCCGCGGAACGAGTTTGAGCAGACTGCAGGTGCTGCAGCCGCTTCTGTCCATGTGAAATTCGCGAATCAAGCACGACGACGCCAGCAGGAGAGGAAGTTAGCATGAGGCACAATGTGACGGGTGCCCCTTTCCGACGCCTGACGCGGGGCTGCACTGGGCGCACAGTGGGTACACTTAGCAGGCATAGGCGTGCACACAGGTGGGGCGGGGTGGCGATGCCTTCACCCACTGGTCATCTAATGCAGGCGCCAGGTTTCCCCCATGTATTTACTCTTTTGGTCCGGTCTCATCATTTAAGGTGCAGGGGTATGGCCATGAAGGTTTTTTGACGATACTAAAAACTACTGCTCAATAATATTTTGTATATGTTCCAATATCATCACACTGAAATAAACATTTTATGACCATACATCATCTTTGTGCTGCGTTTGATCGTAGGGGCCTGGGTGGGTGGGAGTTGGTGGGGGGAGCTCTGCGGTGAAACTTGGCTACCCCTAATGGAGAACCCTGCACTCTCTCTAGCAGGTGCTCATGGAGTCGTCGCTTAACAGCAATGGCTCCGCAACGACGCAGTCGCAATTAAGATCAGCACTCAGGGGTCTCGCCTAATAGGTCTCGCACGCCCCCAAATGTGCTGGCTCCATATGTAGGCCAACTCCTCAATTTTCGATGGCCCCTTTTGCAGGACGTGGACACACTTCAATGAGCGTAATGAAGTTCAGTGCATTCTTTTTTTTTTCTTTCTGGTAATGGCCTTCTATTTTCAAAAAATACATGATTTTTAATATGCCTATTCTGACATTCAACTTATTTTTTGAGCTAGAAGTATTCAAAATATTCGATTCGAAATTATTCTAAGGAAATGACTACTTGATTCGATTCGCTTCGAACCAAAAATACCATTATTTGCACATGCCTAATGAGTACATATGGAACACCAAGTAGAATTCACATACAACTGCAAAATAACACGTAATTCAGTTCCTTCGCTTATACTGTTTCAGAAGAGCCGAATGGTGGCCGTGACTTCACAGGCTAGACAATACTGAAGTCGCATGCAGCATACAAAAACAGCAGTGCAACAGCTGCTTGTTCATATGATGCAAGTACGGTGCAACTAGTGTAAGTACGGGTGGATTAAAACAACAAAGCAGCAATTATATTGCAGTCTTTGAATGTTTCACCTGACCTCAACGTCCTCATAACTTGGCTGTGATGTCATAGCCACCGTTGAGTTGTTGAAACTAAAAAATGAGGGAAGGAACTGAATTATAAATTATTTGGCCGGCATTGGCAAATTCCTTGTAGTGATTTATACGTACTTAATGTGCTGTGCAGCATTCCAAAGAAAATACACGCAACCAAGAATGTGCCATTTCTACTGCTTTAAGATTCAAAATGAGTGTTTTATGAACACCCCAAATGGTGGAAAAAGCTGCGCTTCACTGGAGAGAAGGCACTTTGTCAAAATTTGATAACTAGGCCGACAGCTAGGTTGACAGTACGATGCTACTGGTATTTTTCTCTCTCGTAGAAATATGCCTTCTACAGGAGAGCACAGTTGTTTCTTTGAATACTGAAATGTAGCTTGAAAGTACTTCTTCGAGGAACTTTGAGAGTCAGCGGTAATGCAGAGGGGACAATCAAGAGGACAACACAGACAATGCTAATGACTCATTTTATCAGATCAGTAAGTTAAAAGCAAAAGACAGTAATTATTATTAGAATCGCCACATCCTCTTCAAAGCAGGTTTGCACTTCCTTGAATGAAGATCGAGGTTAGGAAACCTATAAGGCTTCACATACCCAAAAGAAACAAGAGGTGGTGAAGTTCCTTTTTGTTCAGCAATGTTGTATTCTGTGCAGTGTTGAAATGAATGTCCTCACAACAGTGCTTTTACATGCACTGGCCTAAATAAGTGCACTTGACCGAGCAAGCTTTCATTTACATTTCAGAGCCTAGTGATGTTTATTTATTTGTTTACCCACAGTGACATTGGCGGAATTACAGTATCGTGAAGCGGCTGTAAAGCATTTTAATGAGAGGCAATTTTGCTCGGCTACCAAAGGATTGTAAAACTTCGATTTTTATGACAACACTCCAACAATACACTCGTCCATTACGAAAAGGAGAGCTGTGATCATTTTCTTCTCCAAAACTATTTCAGTATCAAGGCTACTCGGATGCATCCCTTGAGTCGTGTGTGATGCTGAACATTCACAAAAAAATGAACACCCTGACAAAAAAAAAAACTGGCTAGGACTAGTTTATGTTCTGACTAGAAATATTTTAGTGCAAAAGATGAGAACTGGGACAAAAAACAATGCCAACACTACCAGATGAGTTTGCTGTAATGAATTTTTATGATCTAAAAGTCGCTAGATCATATTTATTCGAAGATATGATAGACATTCATATGCAGTAAGATATATCGCATATCAAGTGATCTCCTATCATGTCTGATTGTGATAAGAGGTTCTGCATTCAGTCCACAATGTAGGAACTACATATACAAACATGTGGCATGGCAATAAACCTTACTTCTATTGTGTCAGCCCTAAAACAAGGCAGGACACTGTCCTTTCAAGAATATGCTTTTAATACTTTTTCCCACATCCCCACCAATACACAAGTGGGAATCTAGTCAGATTCAATGCACTGGCGAGTTGCAAACGTCATGCGAGCGATTCAAGGCAATTAGCTACAATTTCCGAAGCACTAGGAAAGCAGGGAGGAAGCATTGCGAATCGATTTAAACCAGTTGCGCGACCTCTGCAACTCGCCAGTGTGAATCCACCTTCAGTCTTAGTGGTCACAGCAGCAGTTGATCACAGTCCCAAAGAAGCACATGCAAGCTTCGTGCCAAAAAGTTTGTCTTTCTGTGACGGCCATGCCCACAGGTTCTTCCAGCGTCCACCTTCTTTCCAAAGGATGACGCAAAATATGGTCGGTAAGCATTTGTCACTAGCTCCTTAAGTCCGCAATGACACTTCAGTTTGTCGAAATTTTTCCATCACAGCCTGGCTTGTCTTCAAGGTGCAATCTCTTTATCTTTAAATACCCGACAGGAGCAAATGCATCGTTGGAATGAATCACAACTTCGCTTTCATCTCTGAAAAGAAAATGAGGCAGATGCATTCAGCTACTGCACCAAACAATATAACTGTGGTATGAGGAATGATATATGCAAATATCCAAACATACATGACAATTCGTTTGTGGAAAAGCGGGCAGTCAAGAGTTGCGGTCTCGTATTCACCACCTTCTCCACAGACATTCAGGCCGTACTTCTTTTCCTAACAAGTGGTGACGAATGGAAACATTTTTGAAGAATCTTGGCACTACACACAAGAAGAAAGCGTCAGAAAGCAATCGTTTTTCCTTCTCGAGCAGCTAACTTTGAGATACTTTACAAAATACGAATCCTGTGCAGTGGTCGCAGAACAGTCTACAGAAAGAAAAGCTATGTTTTTCACCTTTTATGAATAAAGCACTAGCCTGATGGAAGCCAGCCAGTAAACAGAATGAACTTACCATTAAAATCATGTGGTCGTAAATTTCGGTCAAGGTTTTTCCCAAGTGTTTCTGAGGCTCCAAACCTAAATTGCACAAAGTGAAATGTGCTTTACTTCGGGAATTCAGCAAAAATGTTTTTTCTAGGCAAGCCCATTATGCGTGACCTGCAGCAGCTGAAAAAATGATGCTAAATGCACTGCTAGAAGCTAAAGCTCCACCTCACACAAAGTTCTGCATGCAAGTGGTCTGTTGCGTGCTGCATATTAAAAGGGTACCAGTACAGCTCCACCAGAAAAATTTCAAGCAGTAAGTTGTTATACCAAGATTACAAGTGTAAATTACCCAGAGCTGATGTTCAAAGGCAACATTGCAGATGTGGGATAAAATGTTACTCAACATTAATCTGAATTTATACCTTTTAAGACGCTAGGAGCACAATTGTGTACATAGCAACCTCGCAGCTTTTTCCAAGAATGTACAAGACCTAGCACTGACATCTCCGTTTCAGGTGAATTTAGTGCCCTTCATATCGAAAACATGCGACTTTTTCATGACCAGTAGCAAATGCAAGAAATATTAATTCCCCAAACAGTGAGCTTAGTAACACATCCTCCACCATTTTCTTGCTGACAGACGATCTTGCCACAGTGAATATCACATTTTTTTCCGAATTTTTATTGTAACGTGCACCTACAAAACAAAAAATGATTCCGTGATCCTTGGATGTTTAATTGACAAATTCTGGCACTCATTACAATTTTCAGCCATCATAGCACTTCGTATGAAATTTTGTACACGTTTGTGAAAAATTAACTGTTGGTGTTTTACATAGGGAAAACTAAGAAATCAGTTTTCTTGAAGCCTGGATATACTATTCAGACAGAAAAATATTTGTTCTGAATAGATATTCTATACCCATGCATTCCACTCCCTTCTGTAATTCCCCCTGGGCCCTGAAGGTACCTAAATAAATAAATAAATGAGCAGCGCTTGAAGATCGAAAGTAGAATGCCAGTTTTACTAAGAAAAAAAAACTGAACGGCAACAATTAATCCCTTAAGGGCTCATTAAAACAGAGAAGAAATGACCATTAAAAAAAGAAATGAGAGGGTACCAAAATGGCTCATTTTTTTATAACATGAAATGCTTCAATAACATGTTTAAAACACAAAAATATCCATAAATATATTTTACCGCAGAGAATAATGTTTTATTAGGCATTATGCATTGTCCAATTTTGAAACTTCAGAAAGGGTTGGCTTTGAATAGCAGTACAGAAAATTCACTTCAGCTGCCGCAGTGGGTCAGTGGTTATGGCGCTCAGCTGCTGGCTTGAAAGACTTGGGTTCGATCCCAGCCTCGGCGGTCACATTTCGAGGAGGTGAAATGCTAAAGGCTCGTGTACTGTGCAATGTCCGTGCTTGTTAAAGAACACTAGGTGGTCAAAATTACCGAAGCCTTCCACAACAGCGTCTCTTAAAGCCTGAGTCGCTTTGGGACGTCAAACCTGATAAAACCAACCCCCAACCAAACAAAATGTACTGTTTGTCCTTTTACTTCCTCCAAACTACTTGACACTACCAACAGTGTAGTAGTGCTCAAAACACGTACGGCACTCTACACAATGCCTTCTTGCACAATCTACACTAGGTCATCCGCTTCCTTGCGGATGTCCTTGCTTCCGCAGCCTCGTCACTGTCTTACTCAAAGAATAAAACTTGAAGTCAACATCGTCATTGCTTGCGCTATCATTGGCCAATGGATAACACTCTTCCACACTACAACACCGGATGGGTGATGTCATGTTTGCTTGAAATCGTGGGAAAGACATGCTAACAGGGTGAACTTCAACACGCAAGAACGCTTTCTGCCATCCAGTGTGAAAACTCTCATCCAATAAAAACACAGATGAAAGAACAGGTGCTGCCTTTTATTTTTTAAATGAAAAAAAATTGGCAGTGGCTTAGCTCAGCTATGCCAGGACATACGTAGCGGGAGCTGCAGTTCCCCCCTGGTTACGCAAGTCAACACAAGTGCAAAAAAAAAAAAATGTAAGCGAGTGATGATCAACAACAAGCACATAAAAAAAAAACTACAAACCTTGGAAGCCACTGAGGCAACAGCAAAATGTGCTAAAAGAGTTGCAGATAAAGCTACAAACAGCTCTGTCTCAAGCCATCACTAAAACGTAATTTTCAATAAATGCACGAGCAAAAGTAAGAGGAACATGCTTCTGGAAATGCACTCGTGAGCAAACTTGGGAAAATGTAAGCGGTACACTGCGCCTACGTGCAAGCACTTCGGTGCACTATTTTTGAACCTCTCTGAACTTGCAACATCCTGAAAATTGGCACTACCAGACCACAGAACAAAGTTCCATTTACGCAATACCTTTAGACACCATCACAATTAGGCCGCTTAACCTAAATCTGTTTATTGAATACCCCAGAAAACAGCACAACTAAACCGTAAAACCATGCGTTGGTTAACCAATAACCCAATGGCCCTCAGCAACACTTAGCACACTAAAAAGGCTACAGGACAGTAACCTTGACAGACATCCACAAAAAGAAAGACAATGAACAATACAAAGAACATAAATGAAAGGAAGAAAGAAAAAAACCTTTAAACTGATTTCACTGCAGAAGTGAAGCTGGACAATCAAAGAAGAAAAAAAGAAACACATGAGACACCTCATGGAACTCGCCAGGCCGCTTTTAAACACAGAAAATATTGTGCCTTGCAATCTGAAGGGTGCTAAAATTGTGAATTCGAAATAATAAATGTGTTCAAAATAATAAAAGTCCATTATGCCACAGAGGAAGTTTGGCATGTACAGTAGTAATAGTTTGGCATGTGCAGTAGCTTGGCATGTACAGTAAAAAAATTATGACCAGTGGCTCACAGCAGTGGCTCACAGAACTGCCATTCGAGGCGTTACATGGTTCAGCCATGGAAACAAGCAAGTGCAGAAGCTCCGAGAGGTAACAGCGCAAGATTTCTTTGCCCCACATCAGATCGTACTAGACTGCGGTGCCTCAGTGTGCTTCGTGCTTATGCCCACCCTCAATGAGGAGACAGGCAGAGATATTTGAGAAGGCTCGACCCACCCAAGGCGGCAACCTTTATGAGGATGGCGTGAATGCCGCTGTCCACCATCTCCCTCAGGAGCTGGGCCTGGTCGCAGTGCCAGAGGTAAGCAAGCATCGTGACACCCAGACGGTCACACCTGAAATGGCACATGGGCACTTTGACCTCATCTAATGAAAAATTCAAAGCTCATAATTTTTCCAGTAAAAAAACAAAAATCTGAAAAGTGCGATGCAGCAAAATAACAACTGTCGCAAGAGTGGTCAGCAATGACATAAAAACATTTCTACACTGTCATCTATAGTAGCCTTAAAAAAGAAATTACTTGAGATTTTCTATTATATTCAAGATGTTGCTAATTCAGCACATTTGTTTCTTCATCAGTGAAAACCAGCTGAGAAGAAAGAACGCAGCTGCCTGCCATGGCTTTTCTTTATTTAGGATGTCAAAAAAAAACACTCAAAGGAGACTTTAAAACAGCTTCTCATCAGAACAAGAAACAGTGTTGCAGTGTTACACAGAGTAAAAAGATGATACAATTCAAGAAAAAAGGGATGTGTGTTCACATATGCTCCAGAAAAGAACTCGTGCAGTACTGCAAAATACCGTACTTGCATCATGAATGCACTTTGTTTTTTACGAAAACAAATGTGAAAGTTTGAGAGGTCTGTTCATTATATGTATAAGGTAATATATTAGTAACAATTTATACTTTGACAAAAAAATGTTACGGTGGGCACTTATAAGGTCCTTACATGATGTGAATGCGACGAATAAAGGCCTTGGACCTTAAGGCATATGACCTGCCTTTAGGGTGAAGGCCTTCCAGGTAAAGGAATCCAGGTTGAAGGCCTTTGAGCTAAGGGCCTTTAGACAAAAAGCCTTCAACCCAAACTCCTTTACTCAGGCCTTCACTCTTACCCCAAAGACCTTTTACATAAAGGACTTTACCATATACCTATGACGTCACTATAGCTATCACTAACTATCACTATGTCTACACCATGCCTACAATGCGCATGCCCATTGACTATCAAGTTGCCCCTTTGGGATCTGATGACGTCTGATGACGTCTGATGACGTCTCCCTGATTTTTCGTGACCACTTTTTTGTGGTCGACGGTAACGCCGGGTTTCGTTGCTGACAACCATATAATGCTTTCACATTATATGGCTTGTAAATTAGTATATTATATGCACGTAATATACACGTAAAGGAGTATAGGAGTTTGCTGCATGTCAGTGGCAACTGATGTAAACTTGAGACAGGGAACAGTTGTAAAAGAAAAAGAGAAAAAAAAGACAAGTCAAGCCAAATTGTGCAAAACACCCATGAGGCACATTATACAGTTTTCACTTGACTTTTAGTGACATTACATTCAAAACTTGAAGCAAAGGAGGGAAGGATTTCCACACACATCCACTTGACTAACACCATATCAGCAGAACATGTTCAGTTAGGAAAACGCAACTGGAATATTTAAGAGGACTAAAAAGTGGTAATGATATAGGAGGCTTACACATTAAGTACACGAACACGCTGGTAGTCTGAAAAAATAGCGCCGACAGACACAGCTTCGTAATTTACCGTCTCCTGGAGAAACAGGGAATTGGGTGGGGCAAAAGGCAAGGGCAAAAAAAAACAACAGCAAAATGACAAAAACAACTATTTTAGACACCTTTTCTTCTGTCCCATGAGGAGATCAAGAAACATATATTTCTGAACTACATAAAGCCAGTCATGAATTTATTCTTCAATCCTTTACTTTTGCATGAGTAACAATAAGTATCCAGAAGAGCCACTGAGGAGAACTCCATGTAATTTTTTTTTTGTTCCCAGTGAAAGTCAATTGCTTGGATTTTTGTGGCACTGTTGGTGTTCGCTTGGCAGCAAAAAGTTTATCACTGCACAAAAATTTGGTGTTGAAAATTTTCTCGCCACTCGATTTAAACTCACAATATCGATGATGACATTGAAAAAATTATGAGCCCTATGACTGCTGGCTGGAAGTGGATGGCAGCGGAGGCTAGCTTCTGTCAGCAAACAAAAATGTAACTTCTTTTTTTGTGTGTGCAGACAGCTTGTAGAAATGGCACCTGTATTTTAAAAACCTCAATTTTTTGCGAAAGTAGTCACACAGTGCACTACTAAATCAAAAGCAATGTGCCTTGCATGTAAAAAAAAAAAAAGAAACTTCTTTGCCAAAGGTGCTTTCCACAAACGTTTGGCAACAACAGTACATTGGCACACGTTTGCAGCACTGCTTTGTGATAATCAACAGAGTCATTAGTGAATGAAGCAACAGAAAATCAGAGAGCTAGTCAGGCTAATCACCTGTGCCCACTTTCACATTACAGGCTATTAGACACATCTAGTAAGCCTTATAAGCAACACACAAACCGTGACTAACACTTTCAAGGTGTGTTCCTTCCAGCATGCGGGCTCAAACATGTGACAGAAAGACTAGGATAAAAAAAAGAGAGCAACCTCACACCACTTTCAACTCACTTTAGCTCTGGACATTAACTTAAAAAGATCTTCAACTTCATCCCCTTCAGTGACTTCATACTCGCTTCCTTGGTTGCATGGTTTTCCGACAATCTCACCCTGAAATAATGGCAATCCGATGGCTTCCGCATAGTGGCCAACAATTTCATGGCCAACAGATTGGTACATGTAGCTGTCAAGCTCATCTGCGAGGTATCATACACAGAAAACAGAATTGCATTAGCTTTTGGATGCTACATCTAACAATGCCATCTAAATATTTGTCATCAGACGTGCTTTTGTATTCATTAATGCTGCATCTATCATGACATTACAACAAACCACCTGCTGATATTGTTTCGTCATGGGTTCCCAATAGGCACTGGAACTCTCTTGGACGTCCCATGGACGTCTTAAACATCCACAGGACGTCCAGGGGAGTTTCAGTGCCCGCTGGGTATAATAAGTAAGAAACTCTATGCCCACTGAGAGTATGTGCAACTCCACCAGAGGCGCAACAACAACGACGACAATCCCCCTTAAGGGCGCGTGCCATTTTATGAGGCCAACAACATTTGCACCAAACTGGGGCAATCCCCCACCATGGGTTTGTGCCATTGCTCAGAGGCAACAACACCACCAACAACAGCAACCGCACTTCTTATTGACAAAACTTGACATAGTATGAGGTAAACGCAAGTAACGTCACAGTGAGCCATTCAAGAGTACGCGACAAAGCGCTTCGAGTTTATAATGGACATGACCGAGAAATAAATTCTGGCAAAGCTGAAGAGATCCGAGGACCAGCCGTACACACCTTTGTCTTTCGGTTTCAAATGAGCAAGGGCCACGATGTCGTGACCATGTTCGACACATTTCAGCATGTTAAAACAGCTGTCTTTCCCGCCGCTAGAATGAAGAAGAAACAGCGTTATTCGCAATTGGGAATGAATCCGTCCCAATGCGTTTATCCATCAAATAAAGGAAGGTTAATAACGCCTCAGTTTACCTAACCAACGCCAACACTCTCATGGCGAATGTCGCTGATGATTTTCAAGGGTGCCGACGTTTTGAACCAACGGCTGGTCAGCAACTCACGCAGTGGGCTTAGCGCAATAATGAATAACTTCGATACGCTTGCCGTAGAGTTAGGACGTTAAAAGTTAACTAGAAACTGTGAACGTGTACGTACGGGTACCACCACAATCACTAAGATAAAACTTGCAGGGCGCGTCTACTTGACCGGCTAACGAAACTAACGCACGCGTGCTGTGTTGATCTTGCGTGCGCGCATGCGCCTGTGTTTTAAAAATGGCGACCGCCCCAGCGTTTCAAACATGAGTTGAGATTGCGACGAGATTGGCGCTTTTTTTGTAATCTTCTACAACGAAGGAGACATAATGATGCTTTCTGAGTGTTTTGACAGACGCGTGAGGTTTCTGTACAAGGACAGCACTTCGTTTTAATATATTTTTTCGTAATTTGATCAATTGTCACGCTTCAAGGCGAATTGTGCACTCCGAAACCTCCAAGGCGACACGTATGATGTGGGAAACTTGGTGAAGTTTCTTCCCTTTCGGCATTGGGTGCAACCGCTGTATCTGGGATTATTTGGTTGCAGTTGAAATCTCACCGCAGTTCACAATGTCGCCGAGTTATCGAGTCTTGCATTTTGCCCGGTAGGAACTACAATCGTTCCTCGACACGTCTGCACCAAGTGTCAAGAGATTGGGTCAAGGATAAAGAAGCTCCGAGGTGTTTTTTGCAGCGGGTAAGCAATGCATTCATCGTCGCGGCTTGTTTACATTGTATCCACGCCTACATTTCCCTGTCTGTCGGTCAGTGCAATTACACGGCACTTTCAGTTCGAAGACCTCACTGAGTCGTGGTTGAGCGTAGTTCTGACGATGATCGTAGCGTCGGTACGTCTCCGAAACGAGTTGTGTGTTCGCCGATGCATAGCAACGCGATGTTCTTGCTGCGCGCATATCATTTACAGGAAAAAGTTGGCTGTCTACGAGTCTTGAGTTATGCTGGCATTTTATGAGCTAGGTAGCAACAGATGTCGGGGCTCAGTAATGGAGTTACGGTTCAATGTGTCAGCGTACTGCATATTAACCATCACCCGAAGCACTTATACGCTCTATCCTACAGGAGAGTGCCCGCAGTCTTGGAAAAGATAAAGAAGCAGTTACGGAACGGCGCGGTTTCGTTGCGACTGTGCAGGCTCGGCATTTCGCCCATTCATTTTCATAACCAGTGTGATTTCGTTTTGCGAAAAACTTTGACGCGTACCGTTGATGCGTGACTCTGTAACGATGTGTGACTGCACATTCCGTGACGTTCGTGAGGTTGCTCGGTCGTTGCCGCGCACGGAAAGTTCCGAAAGTAAGATGTGGCACGTCGTCGCGCGCATTCTTTCCGTGGACTGCTTTTTAGACGTTACATGATTGGATTGATTGGCCTGATTTAGAATAAGAAGCATGCGGAATGTTGGCGCAGAACTTATTAGCAGACAGCTCTTGTACGTGTGAACTCGCGCCTGCGACTTGCGTCACGCATTTAATTAAAATGCTGCGCACGCGGTGGTCTCGGCTACGTTGCCTTTTGCGTGAAGCATTTGAATGTACTTTATGTTACAGCAATGTTGAAAATATAAATGTTCAGGAGGTGCAGCCATCAGCGACCGCAGCCATCATTGACATACTAATATTAAAACAGTACGCAACAGAGACTATAATTAGATGATGAGTAGTAGTCATTGTTGTACGGTACTGACACTCTAAGACTGCTGTTGAGTTATCATCTATTGCTGAAGCACATGATTCAGAGATTTGTAGCGGTGATTGTGAGAGCTAATAGGTTTGGGCTAGTTGGTCTGATGTGCTTCGACTAAGAAGAAGACTGCAGAAAAAAGTATGGTGAAAATGACGGAGACATCTAAGCAACACATAGCATGCTAACGTGGGAATTTGTTTTGAGATGGCCATCCACCACACATGTATCAAGCACAGCCTGTGAAGAATGAACTGAACAAGGAAAAAAAAAGCTATTTCCAAAGGTAAAGCAAGGTGTGATAGACTGGTGTAAACTACTACTCAGTACGAAAATAAATAAAGGGTAACTGTGAGGCATGATTATTGATCGTAGATCAAGTCTACATATTACATGAACATTGCCTACTGTGAACCATACAGAGAAATTAAATTTCTGTTGCCGAAGCCATAGTCACAGATAGCAAACCAGCAATAAACCCTGCTGTTAATGAAAATGTAAAATTGCTCAAACAAACATTATAAACGTGGTGGGCAAGAAGCTTAAAAGGATAAAAATGGGAAAGCACCTAAAAATTAAGAGGTTCTGAGAGATACTTTGAGACAGAGGCATGTTGGAAAAGCCAGAACATTACAGTGACAAGTTATTCATCCGTTTCCATGTTTCTTGTTGACTTACTAGACACGGCTGTTGCTGTGGGATTGGGTTTGTTTCATTTCTTCGTCTTATTCACTCGTGGGTTTTGTTTGCTTATGCACTGCATGAACTTGATCTATTATCCGCATGTTTCACAGCTTTACTCTTTTCTTGTCTGCCTGCATACTGAGTTGTCATTTAGTGCTGTTTATCACATCTTGGTTCTCCTGTATATTTTGTCGTGCTTTTTCACGCTTGTTATTCTTCGCTGGTTGTGCACATATCATGTGCAGTTGTGTATATATAGCATTGGATGTTATATATACACTTATAACAAAATTTATTTGGTCATATTGTTATATATAACAAAATAACATTTCGAAGATGGTACTCTGTTTGTGTAATTCTCATTTCCCTGTGTATTTCACCATGCTCCTTTTTTATTTGAAGTGGTAGTAAATTATGAGTGCCATAATGTTGTTGGAAGTTGCATTATTTTGTGGCATTGACCACCGTTATATGATATAGAAGTGGCATTTATCATTGATGTATGATAGGGACAACTGAAGGCTTGTAAATGCTGTCATTCTTAACGCTCGTTCCTTTTTGTTTACACTGTTTGTTACACCGACCAGAAAGACAAGAAATGCTAGCAACGTAAACTTCAGTTTGCTTGTCACACAGCTTTTACGGTCAACGTCTTATACAGTGCATTGGCACAAAAACATGGAATATGGGTCCTCTTGAAAATGAAATGGCCAATAGCTTTATGTTTTCCATAAAGAGATTCTGTTCAAAAAATTTGCTTCATAATAACATTGCCTAAAAAATAGATGATAATGGTTACATTCTTGGTGCTGTTGCATGGCCTGCTTATTTAATTTTTTCTGATCGAAACTTGTATTCGTGCTGTCTTTTTAACTGTATAAATCAAGGATTTATTTTTCTGTACGTTTTCTTTCTTTTTTTGACAGTTATCTTCTTATGTTTTTTTCTGTAATCATCAAGTTTCTTAATATGCTTTTTCTGTGTCGCTTAATGTCTCCGCAATTAGTATCCTGGAGATATTTGTCGCATGCTCTTCAGGCATGTTTTCCCTACCGTTTACGTTTGCGAAATGGGCCTGAACTAGCTTCGGCCGTTGGCCCAACATTTGCATGTATGTTGTTGCACTTCCATTGAAATGAATGAATGAATGAACATGCTGTGTCATTTCCACAGCGTACCTGGTCATGGTTTTTGTTTTTTAACAACACTGACTTTTTTCTTCTCCGCAGGAGGCGATGTCTTGGTTCAGTGACATTGCGGGCAGGGCAGAGGACTTCCTCACCAAAGTTGACCAGACGGCTGCCTCGGCACTGCAAAAGCCGCTCTTACCCCATGCCAAGAACACTTTCATGTCATACGCCAAGAGCCCCGGCCGAAGCCCTCAGCCCGATGCATCCAGCACTGCTCCGCCGCCTCTGTCTAGTGGATTTTCTACCAGCACCAGATCATCACACAGAGGCTTGTCTTTGGCCGGCACCTCGTCCACCCCAAAGCCGAAGCAAGCCGAAGCGCGAACCAGTGATGAGAAACTGTTGGAGTTTCTGAACAGCCCAGAGCCAGCACCACAGGCTCCAAAACGTAGTTCGTCGCAGCAGAGGACTGTCCCCGACTCATCGGGGGATGCTGCTGGAACAAGTGAAGTTTCTTCGTCAACGAACCAAGGCGAGCATTCTTCAGCAAAGCTTGAACCGAATGTTGCAACACTAAAAAAGAAGGGGTGAAATGCTTCTACTGGGAAAACCAGTGGCTCTTTTACAGCTATAGTGCACATAGAGGTCATCTTAATAGTTAGTTTTCATTTAAAGCCATTGGAATAGTGCTTTTCTGCTCAGCCCCTTCAGTTTTCCTAAACTGAAAGGGACGAGTTCTGCTTGCCATCTCTTGTTGTACGTCTAATGCATTATTATCCATGTGCCAGCAGGGAACTATTAACAAGATGCCACGTGCTGACATTGTTGGAAAAGAGGTTCAGTAATGCCAGCTTTAGGAGAATAGTTGTCAAGAGATGGCGCCACTGATGTGTTAGTTTTTTTTTGTCGTTCTCTTACTTTGCTCATTGATGATTGCAGATCCAGCCGCGTTTTGTTATTGGAATATTGGCACTAGTCTGAGGCTTTCACTTTTGTTTGTTTGCTTTCTAAGCTTTATACATTAGAGTCCTGTCTACACATCTTTACAGTACGTCAGGCGAAATTTCGAGAGACAGAAAATGCCAGGATTTACTGAACTGCTGTTATGAATGAAGGCAGCATAGCTTTAACCTGAAAATGGTTTATTGCTCCAAAATTACGCTTCAAGGCTGAAAAAAAATCCTTAGATTGCCATCAATTCAAGGTGGACTGGCAACCACAGTGTCTGCAGCGAATTCTAAAATGGCTGGTCACAGGGTTCAGGGTGTTATTCCTGGGCTTGCACAGGTGGTCACTGATGCATTGCTCACTATGCCTTTGATTCCATGTCATGCTGTCGGAAAGCTTGTAGCATGCGGGTGAGGGTTGCTTGCTATTGAATGCAGTGTGTTTGCAAACTAAACCGTGTTTGCAAGCGCCACTTAATTAGCAGCATTACCTCATCTGAAATGCAATTTAATATGCGGGAAACATTGTGGCATGGTAACATTTTAGACAAGAATACTGCATATTGAAGTCTGTGAACTTAGTTCCAGGACTATGCAAACCCGATATAAGCAGCCAGGAAAATGCAATAACCAAGTATGCTTCAACATTGTTCTCCTTTACCATTTATAACTTGCTTTTAAGCATGCAAGTTGCAGGTTTGGGAAGTAGCTTTTGCAATTTTCATGAATGTGTTTTGCGTTGTACTCAGCACTCGACTTCTGCCAAGGTCTTGTCTGACCTGTGAACAAGATGGCCCTCTGCATACTTGGCTTTTCTACAACTTTAGGGTTTATCAAATGAAGGAATGGGATATTAGTGCTCTGAATTTGTGTTATATTGTTCTTTTATCACACCTCACATTGACAAAACAGTTTCATAATCGCGTCAGTGACTACGCAGCTATACTTGAGTGGTGCAGTTGAAGAGAATGTTCCATCGCAGAGAATGTAATACGGTGGCTGACTGGGCTGAAGCTCCTCCATTCACTCATTCTCTGAAATCTAGTTTGCCCATGGAAACACCACAGTTCTCCTTTCCGTCTTACCCAGCCTCTCCTCCTATTGGCTAGACAGACGTCCCCCCCCCCCCTCCCTCTCCTTCCTGTACATGATTTGTGGCTAAGCCAGTAATGCGAACTCTCTACATTTCTCACGTGGTTTGTTCCCATGCAGATGAGAAAACGCAGCTTGAGGGCAGCATAGTGCTGACACCAGAGGTGAGCACGAGTCAGGTTGAAGCAAGCGTTTTGGCGACCGCGGATGGAACAGGGTCGAGCTCACGAAGAGCATCGCTTCAACACGAGCAGCTTCAAACAGCTGCAGCTCCGGGGACAGGTGACGCAGCTGAAGCAGCAGGAAATGGCCTTGAATCTGAAAACAGGATGCTGCGAAAAGAAGTGTCCACCCTGAACCAGGAAATTGCTTCTGCTTTGCAAAGGGCTAAGAACGCAGATGCAGGTGGGCTTATCTTGCGGTTTCTGTTCCTCCACTCATTAAGTGCTCAGTTTTGTTTACTGCATATAGTATTGGCATAGTGAATGCACTTTGTCAAAGAACTTCGTGCTGATTTGGCAGGCATAGTTATTTCAAGTTTTTCCAAATTTTACTGACTAATGTAGATGATGTGTATAGTACGCAAGTGTATCTGTTATTTATTCAAATACGGTATTGTGTGCAAAGTTGATTTAGGGCGCTGCTTACCGTTTTGTAATGCAGCAGCTATATTGCTAGTATTATGTGTGAAAGTGCCTTTGTTTATCTTTTCATTGAATGTAGTTCTAACTGTAAGTACAGTCGAGAGCATAAGTGGAGTATAACACGTGAGCTTTGACAGAATTGCATCATAACTCCACGTGAGTGTTGCTCTAGATGGCCAGACAGCTGAAAGAGGCACCATTTTGATCTGCAGGCATGTCAGTTTCCTTATTTTGATCTTGCGCCTGATTATCGAAAGCATTGAAAACTTCACACTACAATGCAGTTTACTTAAAGCTCCCTAGGCCGAGATGTTTTAAACCAAGTGTACTAAGGTTTTCCTCGTTGAATGATAATCTGGAGGTTGAAGGCAGTGGCACCTGCTATCCATTTGGCCTCGCACAGAGAAGAAGCACCTGCAGAACCGGCTCGACCACTGGAGCAGCCAAGTGGCAGTGACGGACTCTGCCTTCCGTGAGCTGCAGGCGCGTGAGCGGGACCTCACGTCGGCCCTGGAGGCCAAGGATTCGCAGCTGGCTGTGCTCAGAGTCCGGCTGCAGGAAGCGGACCAAGAGCTGACCACCAAGCGCCATCTGGTGGAAGACCTCAGGGAGGAGAACCAGAGGTGAGACTCCGAATGCGTGTGCACGTTTGTGTGGCATTGACTGAGGTTGTGGAACAAAGACACCAGGGACAAGAAATTCTAGTAATGTCTCCATTGTAGTGTGTTCACTTTCTGTCCATCCATTTTCAGTTTTGGTCCGATATGTTGCAGATATATCTTTCAGCATTGTCTTAGTGCTTTGCTGTAGTCTCTTGGACTTTTGTCAAGGTGTTTAGTTTTTAGGCCAGGAAACCATCTATTTACCTCTTGGAGATGAAAAATTGAATTAAAGTTGAATTGGGGCAGAAATAAATGGATCACCAGATAGTGACAATTTGGGAAAGAGGTGCCAGCATTGGTGCCACCATCACCAGCAACATGACAATATGAAGTACCATAGTTACTTAAAAAGAGGAGTGCACTTTTTCTCACAAACAACTTATGAAAGTTTAAGGGGCTACATTCATTGTGGGGGAATTTATTTGAAAAATTAATGTCTTGACAAACAACATAATGGGTTAGAAGAACCACGTTGCGCATTCGAAAGAGACAAACACAGGAAAAGGCCAAGAAGACGGAAAGAGCGCAAACTATCAACTGAGTTTATTTGTGTGAAGGTGCCTTATATATGCAGAATCACAGCAAAAGGACAAGGGGAATGAGAGAGAGGGGGGGGGTAAAGCCGGTCATCTCCTGATCAACAACATGTGCGCAAAAAATTCTTCTCCTTCTCGTACAATTTGACAGAAGTGTTGCTTATACATTTATCGCCGTTTTCTTTTATGTGATAGGCCTCCAAAAGCTCACGCGCTCTTTTGTTTTTACTTTTTCCTAGAATTTTTATCTTCTTAAGCAGAGGCTCGCATCCACTGCAGGCAAGGCAGTGAGCGGGCAGATTCGCTCCTTCTTTATTTCAAATTGATCGGGCATGGCTTTACCCCCCCCCTTCTCATTCCCCTTGTTCTTTTGCTGTGATTCTGCATATATAAGGCACCTTCACACAAATAAACTCAGTTGATAGCTTGCGCTCTTTCCATCTTCTTGGCCTTTTCCTGTGTTTGTCTCTTTTGAATGCACAACGTGGTTCTTCTAAGCAATGCACCAACTAGCCCAACAACAAGTTCTTCTAAACATAACGGGTGCATTCATAATGCGAGTAGGTTGGTGCATGCAAACTTCACACTGTACGGCAACATTAAAGCAGGTTACATGGAGTAGCTTACCTTCACTTTCAGTTTATTATGACTATTAATAAATAATGAATACATCCCGAAAATATATTGATGTACCTTGGAGTGCTAGCTTGCGCATATTATGCTAACATATCATGAGGCTTGAAATGGGGGTGGGGCTTTTCAGAGGCAGTGCAGATGCACTCAGTTAATGCTGTTCGAAGCGTTTAATGCTCATAACTAGTCTCTGAGGTGACACTAACTGGCATCTTCGTGCCATGGTGCAGGCTGACAAGGGACCAGACAGACCAGTCCCAAGTCCAGAGCAAGACAGTCGACACCCTGCGTGACAAGCTGGCCCAAGTGGAGGAAGCTCTCCGCAAGGAGCAGGAAAGCCATCGGCTGGCACAGGTGTGAAGTCCTTTTCCTGCTGTCCTATTGTTATCCATCCCGTTAACCTGTTTTGCCATGACGACTCAAAACAGGTTTTTGCACTGCAGCGGCAGGATTCGCTAGCGTTTTCGCTTGCATGTGAAACAGGCTTTAGTGTTCTCGTGATCTTTCGATCTCATCTCCAGTTTGCTAAGCTTACATCCTTATAAATTGTGACAAAGAGGAGAACCCAGATCCTGAATTAGCCAAGAGATGATGGAAATGAAATTTTTTGAAAGTTGAAAGGGACATTGGGGGGGGGGGGGGGGGGGGGGGAACAACTGCATCCAATTGTTGGTCTCAGTAAAAATTGACTCTCTGGCACTCTGGGTTTGTTAATGTTTGTCCGGCAGCAAAAGCTCATTTGTGGCTGAAAAAATTGTTAAAAATTTTTTTCCTCCACTCGATTCAAACAAATTTGTGTTGTCCACACTGAGGAGGATTGGTTGCCGCCATTTTGAAGTGAATGGCTGTGTAGAATATTCTCTGGAATAGATGCCAACAAATCGGTGTTGGTGCACACAGTTTACTTTTGAAATTGGCGTGTGAGAGCCAGACCTATACTTCTTTTTTTGAATTTTTTAGATTATAAAAGCTTTCTTTTTGCTTATGGGGATTTCTTTTTTGTTGGAATGCCATAGTCTGTCAATACAGGCCAGCTTCAATTTGTGCTGTTTAAGAGGTCTTAAGCAACATGAGCTGGAAGCTGTCGTCACATGGGCTAGTCTGTAACTAGATAACTGGAAGAAGAGGTCAGGTCATAAGTGGAAGATAAATTTAAAATTATTAAGACCTTATTTTATTTTTACAAGTCCTTGAATGAATGTGACATCTTTGTGGCTCTCATAGTGTAGGTATAATGCAGAAACACAAATTTTATCACTGGGGCACAATATGCTCTGTGCTTATCTCTAGTTAGTCCTGTGCTTTTAGGGGAACTCGCCAAAGCGGTGCAGACTTGTAATAAGGGACTAATTACTCATAGGTGGTGGGAATCTAGGAAGACTAAAGGGTAGCGAAAAGTGTCATGAACTGATCTCTCAAATAGATTGGGTCGGATTGTGTTGGCTTTCATCTCTGTGTGTCGACATATGGCAGCGTCACTTTATGGTCGCCATTTTTCTCCCCCCTTTTTTTTTTAGGCTGAATTCATGCAAAATCGGCTCAAGATGGAGGAAGAAGTGGCAAGCCTATCCGAAAGCCTGACGTTGACTCAGAAGCAGCTTGCCGAGCAGAAAAGTAAGTTTGGAGCTGGAATTTTGATGTGACTGCGCAAGCAGGGGCACATACTATATTTTACAAATGATGAAAAAATGGTAATTGGTTTTGAGGAAAGGAAGTGACACAGTAACTGTCTCTCATATCTCCAGTAACTGTCTCTCATATCTCAGTGGACACCCGAACCCCATGGTAAGGGGAGGAAAAAAAAGAAAGTAGTGGAGGTACTGGGAATAATTTGGACCACCTGGGAATCATTAACCTGCACTGACATTGCACATCGCACCTCTATCGAAACTTGGCCGCCGCAGTTGGGTTGGAACCCAGGTACTCCAGTTCAATAGAAGAGCGCCTTGCGGCAGGTACAAAAGATGCTCTGTTCTGGTTTTAGTGACTCTGGCATTGTTGCATGTGTCACTGACAATCTCATTCATCTGTTTTGTTTACGAGTAGACAAATAGTCAATTAGGTAATTGTGGCAATGAGAGATGGACGGCAATAAGTCAAGGTGTCATTGATTGATTTTGCAGTCAGGCTGCAAGCTGAATTCAGGGTTGTGCTAATTGGTGATTATTTCTGGTCGCTCATTCCATTTCTGGGTATTGTAAGAGAGAATGCACTTTTCTGACTGACTCTTTGTTACGGGTAAGCGAGAATTGGATTGGTTGAAAGATCGCTTTGTTGCGGTTGAAAGATCACTTTGTTGCAAACAGACATTGTTCCCCTGTGGAGTGAATTCAATTTCTTTAGCGTGAAATCGGCTTGCTTATTTGTAGAAACATTACTGCATTTAACTATGGTTCTCTTGCGTGTTCTGTTAAAAAGAATGTTAAAAACATTTCTTGTGCTGTTTGGTCAGTCGTAAATCATTTCATGGAATAATGGGAAAGAACGGGCATCCTCACGGATTCTTCTGAATCTATAAGACGTGTTGCATGTAATAATATGAACATAACTTCTCTTTTTCGCGTCTCTCATAGCCTGAGTCGCTTTGGGATGTTAAACCCCCCTAAAACCAAGACCATAACTTTTCTTTCTTCTATTTTTGAAACAGCACTTGCGAAGGAGGCTAGCAGCCAGGCCTCATCTTATCGCTGCAGTTTGGAGCTGTCTCGCCAAGAACTGGCAGACTACAAGCAGAAGGCGCAGCGAATTCTTCAGGTAGCCACACCGTTTATTAATACTAACTCTGTTGAACTGGCAAGACACTTATGCCCTCTGTAGTCATAAAGGCATGCCACTGCAGAGCATGTCGGCATTTGTCGAGGCTCTGTATCTTTGATAGTGCTTGCATAAAACCGGTAGTCCGCCTCTTTGCATCTTTTTATTCTAAGGGCAGCGGTTCGTTGCCATTGTATTGTTTTCGTCAGCTATCAAGGCCTGCTGCAGTGCTCGTATTGTGATGCCTGTGATTTGTTGCATCTTTATTGGGCAGGGAGCAACGAAACTAAAAATGCAGAGCTTGTAATCTGCGATGTTGTTAGATGCTGTGTTAAATTATTATCCACGAACTAAGTCTTGCTTTTTCCTTTTGTTGTTCTTTTTGCTGTGGGGCATTGTCGTGTTAGCAGTGGATAACTAGCTTGCATTCTCTGTCCAAAATAGTGATCTCTGCCCGATCTTTGCACTGGGGGAATCCTAAGGCTGGCAGTTTATTTTCTGTTTTTTCTTTCTTTTAATCAACTAGTCAAAAGATAAGCTCATAGCCAGCTTGAAGGACGCTGCCAGCACGAGCGGATCGGCTCTGGATGGCTCGGACGCAGATGGCAGCCGTCTGAATGCCTCTTCCACCGTGGCTGAGCTGGAGGCGGCAGTGCAGGAGTGCGAACATCTCCGCAGCGAGCTGAGGCGGACACAGGCCCACGCGGACTCCCTCACGGCTGAGATGCACGAGCAGGAGAGCTCCCTGCGCAGGTGCCTAGCCCTGCTTTGTTTATTACAGTAACTAATATTGCATTAACTTAGTTTAAACTAGTGTCTTTATTAGTGTTGGGAGCAAAGGGGCTTCTCTTGCAGGCCCTTGACTTTTCAACTTATGCTGAAAATGTATGTTTATGTAGTGCTTATGTTTATTCTAGTAAGCTAACTTGCAATAGCTGAAATGTGTAAAAGACCTTTAAACTACTGCTTGCATTTTTAAACCATTCTGTTAATAGTACATGCAGAGTAAAATCTCGATGATGTGAATCTCGAGAGGGATGCAAAAAATATTCGTATCATCCAAAACAAACGAAAATTATGTATAGAAGCATGGGAAATGCATTTACACAGATTTTTTCAGACCTGATGGGATTTATATTTGGTGGTGCGGCGCAGCTCACTGTTCACGATGCATACAGCGTGACTGGCGGTCACGGCATCGACGATGTGGGCAGCAGTTAGTTTTCTGGCATGCAGTCGCAGCTTGCGCATTCATAGGAGAGTGTTGGGAACACTTGAAATTGTGTGTACATACACAATGCACTCCGGCCAGGGAACTTATGAGTTCATATCATCGCAAATCATGTATCGACCATTATCACGTCATCGAGATTCTATGGTACATGTCATCTGGCTTGAACAGCTCTTAAAAACATCACATAACAGGAAAACGTAATGAGATAGGACACCTGCACTTCTCATTACCTTGGGTAAATGCAGATGTACAGGGATGCGAAATGCTTTGATTTTCCCTTTCTGCATGATGTGCTTGAATGCTTGACTCAGCCACCACCTCCCAGAATATTGTGCTTAAGATTCCATAGGTTCTAAGAAGTAGATTTACAACAAAAACAAACTTTGTGAATTTTTTAAGCTGTCGCCATGTGCGAGTCTGTTGAGGTTGAGTTAAAATGGAACGGATTTTCAGCAACCACACCGAGCATGCGGAAAATAGATTGTTGGTGGGGGGGTTATATATGACTGAACCCTTGAGAATTGCTGATACAGGAGCTGTGATTAGACTACCGCAACGATACATATTCTTTGTTTAACACCAGGTAGGGCTAACTTTCTCCATCTAAACTGTCCTCACCTCATGCTGACTTCCTGCTTTCTCTGCCATTTTAGACTCGGTACCGACAATTTGGAAACTTGGTAGGCGTTTATCCTTTCTAGCAGCACTTAAAATATGTACCTTATTCATTTGTGTGATTTCGTCACACTTTTAGGAAGAGTGTGATAGATTCGGAGTCTATCACATTCTGTGCACACGCACATTTTTGTTGACATGTTGTTTATGTTGGTACGCTTTGTTCATGATGAAAAATAGTGCGAAGGACGGACAGGATGGCACACACTAGCGCTTGCCTGCAGTGTCTTCACCATCCTTCGCCTTCCCTTCACGCTATTTTTCATCTTAGTCTGCGCCATCCTGTCAGTCCTTCGTCTTTCCTTTGCACTATTTTTCATTTTGAATTTGAATCAACTCACCCAACTTTCGGTGTATGCTTTACTGCTCTGAACAGGCTCGCCACTTAGATCAGTGCCCTTCATATTGCTAAGCTCTTCGGCTTAATTTGTGCTGGTGCTGCCGGGAAAGCACGTTTTCCGTGTCTTCTCCCGTACTTCTATTTCTTAATTGAATTTCTTTCTCTCTCTCGTTTTTTTTTTAAAGGGAGCTCGAGTCGCTGCAGGAGCAGCAACGAGAGCTGCTGAAGGACGTCAAACAGGAACGCCACCAGCGACAGGAGGCTGAGCTGGAAGCACGCCAGGCAGCCGAAGTGAGTGCGGGCTCTTTCTTTTACAGCGATAACTGTCATGGCTGGCCTGTTTCCAGTTTTGCAGTGTCAGTGTCGTTGGCGTAACACAAAAGAGAAACGAAGAATAAATGAGTGTGGCTCCTTCTGTGTGCCACAGCGAGAACTAATGTTTGTGTCGTTTGCATCCCTGCTTGAAAGTGGGTGCCACGGCACACTCACAACTGCTAACAGCCGTCGCTGAACCTCTCATGATAATCGGTGATGAGATTTTCTTTTTTTGGTTTCCTTTAGCCCTTTTAGGTGCTCATTATTATCCAATGAAGGAAAAAATCCATATTTACAGATTTTTGTGAGCAGAATGTCGAGAATTGACAGAAAAAATTTCCACCTTCTCCGATAATTATGCGAGTTCTTCCGGCTCCTCATGTGTGACCGTTGTGGGCCAGAGCTCCTTTCAAGATGTTATACTTCTCTTGACCAACTCCTGTCATTTCAACTCGTTATGTGAGTAAATCAGCACGTTCGGACAGTTTAAGGCACTCGTGCTTGCGAAACAAGCAGGTGAAAAATACGTACTGGAGCCTTGTCGGAGCTACCGTAAAATGTAAATGTGTTCATTTTAAAAATGATTTCCTGCATTCATTTCACTTGCCCGGCTTTATGTGTTTCTGCACAAAGCGTTCTAGGTTTTAGCACATTTTATTTTGTTCACATCAGAAAACACTGCGTCTTGAGTGTGTAGAATTTAATGGTGTTTGGGTCATGGCCACAAATATCGACACCAACGCCTGAAGGGTCTGTAAACACATGATCACTAATTGATCAGAAAAAAGGAAGTAAAAAGAAAAAGAAAACTTGCATGTGGGCCATCCTTAACAACGTGCTAAATGTTTGAACCAACGGAGATAAATTATTGTGATCGTCAGTGCATTTTTAAGGTTGCCAGGACTGGGAACACTACCGGTAATTGTTGCAGGAGTGCAGAAGTGGAAATGTCTGCTTTCAGCATACTTAAGGAGTAACCACCACCAAGTATTGCTCGTTCCGCAAGTTGGCCAAAGGATTCTTCCATTTCTTTGATGTGAAGTCTGTGAAAGCCTGCCATGTAAAAGTTGAGGAGTGCAATGTATGTACTGAGGTGTGGGCTGCAGAATTGCGAATGACGCGCAGAGATTTGCGGCTTGTAATGCAGAAAAAGAAAACCTGCATTGTGAGCTGTCTTTGACAATGTGTAATATAGACTTACACAACGTCTTCCTTGTTTTTTTTTTTCCGCAGGAAATCACGTTTTTGAAAGAAGAGTTACGGCGAAGCAAGGAGGCTCTGCAGCAGAGGCTGAGCGAGCGTGAATGCGAAGTGGAGAAGCTGCGGAAGCAGGCACGTTCATTTTCTCATTATGTTTTTTTTTTCTTTTTCGTATATTTATCTTATTCGATTCAATACTGTTTCCACGAGCATTTAACAGGTAGCAATAGAAAATATTGTGGCCACGCTGGCTGCAGCTAAGCACTAATCATATTAACCAAGCTGAAATCGCATAGCGTGAATACTGGCACACTACCTTTCATAAGTAGTACATGTACGCATAACTTTGTGAAAGATGTCTGAGCAACCGGACGTCCTCTAGGAAACAGTTTCACTTGTACAGGCCAACCAGAAAAAGTGTCCTAGCTTAGTGAAGCAAGGTTTGTCGAAAGATTCAGAAGTGGTCAAGTAAGCGATTGTGTGCTGACACGCTTTTCTTTTGTTTTAAGGGGGGAAGAGGGTCTTAGAAAAAATTTTTGTTCATGAAGTCACAGTTATGAAATATTCAGGGAACATGTATTTTTGCATGCTGATTCCAAATATGTCAGTTAATTGCATGTGCAACAATTCCTTGAGCACATATGCAATATGTTATCTAACTTTTTGTGGGGAGCTTTCAAGAAATTCTGCTGCAGGGAACATGCTAGAATGCATGCCATTGGTTTCTCTTGACGTTAAGCTATGCAATAAAGGTGAATTTATTATCGTGCCTGTCATAGAATGCATGCCATTGGTTTCTCTTGACGTTAAGCTATGCAATAAAGGTGAATTTATTATCGTGCCTGTCATAGAAGTTGAGTTACAGGATTTTGAAGTTGTCACTTCTTCAGAAACAGGAATACAAATTTTTCTTCTCGTTTGTGAAGCACCAAGTTCAAAACCCTGTAACTCAACTTCTATGATAGGCAGGATAATAATTTTACCGTTATTGCATACCTTGTTGTCAAGACAAGCGGACGGCATACATTCTAGCAAGTTCCCTGCAGCAGAATTTCTTTAAAGCTCTCCACAAAAAGTTACATAACATATTACAATAAGTGCACAAGGACTTGTTGTACATTAAATTGAATTACATATTTTGAATCAGCATGCAAAAATACATGTTCCCTGAAGATTTCATAATTGTGGCTTTATTAATAAAAAAGTTTTCTCTAAGACCAGCTTCCCCCCTTGAAGGCGTGCTAGCAAAATGGGAAAGAGCCGTAGGTCATAATGTGAATGGAGACAGTGTTATGTGTTTTGTGCCCACACATCTGTGTCCGTTTTTGTCAATGGCAAGAAGCACACCATGCATTTGAACTTAGTTTTAGTCACCAGATGAATGGCCAGCTCTTTTCCTTTAGCTTTCGTCCTGTCATTTCATCTCCTTGTTCGTTCTGGTCATGCACCATGCTTGAAGGCGATCCTTCTCCTTTTTTTCTTCTTTCCTCCGCTCATCCTCTGTCCTCAGTGGAGTTGAGACTGGTTTGTTCATCCTGGCCATTGCAGATAATGACCAAGTCCATGAGCTCAACGAGTGAAGCTGAACTCGAAGCCCGGCTGCATGCATTAACGGAAAGCCTGATCCAGAAGCAAACCCTGGTTGAAGCCCTGAGCACTGAGAAGAACTCGCTCGTTCTCCAGCTGGAGAGACTAGAGGTACGACATTAGCTCTTCTACTCGAGTGATTGAAATTGAGTGATTGAAATTTCTGTGCTTGGTGCTTTCAATGCATTAGTAACTGTGAGATTGCTTTGTTCTTTTTTGTAGTTGTATATAAAGTGTCTGCCAGAGAATCAAACATTTCAATCCGTATAGACATGAAATATGGAGAAAAATATGAAGTTACTGTAGAATTGCACAATTTAAATTATTTGAAATACCTTACAGGCCTGTAGGGCATTGTGTAAGGGGAGTGTCCAATTTAAAACAATTTTTAACAGAATAAGCAGAACGGAATGAAAAGAAAAATTCAGTACACAGCAAAAATTACACACATGAAAAAGGAACAGAGTAATAAACCTAACAACAGGGAAATAAGAAAAATAGATACTCAATACATGTTAAAGCACAACAACAAAATAGTATGAAATGCTCTTAGCTCGTGCATGCTATTATCAGCATGCAGTCAAGTCGTGATCCAGACATGATATATTCGTGAATTACTTCTACTTGTGGCAATGAATTTTGTTGCAGCTATCAAACGTGATGATGATGGGAATTATTACAAACGCGTCGAAATCTGGAAATAATTTGCTGCTTTAGTCCTAAACAGAATCATATTAAATCTTGTTTGATTAGTGTTAGATACGAGCTTATTCTCTCACGGCATGACAGCTGATCATGTGTATGGGAAAAAGATTTGATCGTCCAGTGCTGAAGTTACCTAAATTTTATTTACCTGCCGTCTTTCTAAGTATATCCGATGTGTCTGCTGCTTCTAGTGACTGTATGGGTTGCTTGCTTTCAGCATTAGCAAGTGAAAAGTTTGAATTTATGGTTCTGTTGTAATTGTGTGACCTTGGATGTATCGAAACCAAAGCAGGTCAACTCGGGTATTGAGATTTTTGTCAAATTAAGCAGAAGAACTTTGAAATATTCAATTCTGAGCTCTCCAAGCCTACTTATATGTGTTAAAAAGTAACAGTTTCATAGAGCCTGAAAATCATGTTTAACTTAATCCCTAATCTTGGCAGTGTTCATTGTGGGTTAACAAAAAGTGGCCCCTCGTGTTATCAATCGCAGCGCCAGCTGAAAGAATCTCAGAGTCACAGCTCCAAACCACACACGGCGATAGCCGGATTTGGACAGTCGGATGAGTGTAAGTATTACTACATTGCTTATAGTAGGTGATTTTTCATTCCATGTGCTGCATGAGTTCATTTTATTTGGTTAATATCTCAAGTCTTGCACCTGGAAACTTAAGTGATCCTATAAGCCTTCAGTCAGGAGCTTGTCCAAATTAACCGTAGTGAGCCCAGCTGCACCCGAATTAATGGGTGCCTAATGCCATAGACCTATATGGACATTGGCTGGGACCACTACATTGACAGCCGGAATGATTAACCAGGTTTCAGTAATTAAATGGCATGGTGCTCAGGTGCTAGCGTACTGTGCTCATTGCAGAAATGGAAAATGCGTGTGGTGTTGGTAGTGATAGCTTACACTTGCAAGTGTGCCTCATTGTTCTGGCAACTCACAAGATTTTGTGTCCTCCCAATGCTATTGTCATTTCAGCCGAGGACTCGGGTAAGCCTAAACCATCACTACACTCTAGATGTGGCCCCGCCGAGGTTGTTGGCATTTTTTTATTTAATTGCCCTGCATCTTTTGACAGACCCCAGGGCCCGCCTTCCGGGAATGTTTGTTGAGTCGCCCTTTGATGGCAGTGTGACCCGCAAGGTCAAGCGGGCGTACGGTGTGATCGACTCCTTCAGGTAAGCGGCAGTGGCTCGACATTCACGATTGTGATTGCCATTAAGCACAAAATACTTGAAGTATTCTGCAGGTTCAGAGGAGCAGATTTGATGAAGCGAAAGACAACTTGTCAGTGAAGCTTCAAATGTGTTACTCCCTGCGTCTGTTCGGAGTTGCCTTGATAGTTTTGAGTTGGGATATTTCCAACAGATAGTAAGCAGGATGCCCCACGGCAAAATTGAGAGAAGTTCTTTGAGCCTTCTTCAAGGCGTGCCCTTCTGACGGGGTTTGTACCTTATGTGGCCTCATCATGATAGCAGGTGATAGCATGTGTGGTGTTTCCAGGTATCAGAGGCGTGCTTGCCATTGTAAGGAGGAGACTTGTGTGAGAGAAAAAAAGAAATGCGCAGGTGCTGTGCTGCAAACTGCACACTGAGGCATTCGAACTCTGTTTGCTCTGAAAATTGCGACAAAGAGAAGGTTATGTGGAGAGGAAAGATGCAGTCAATGTCACGCAGAGAGTTGTGCCTTGCCTCACTCAGTGGTTTGCGGAGCGGCCGCTAGAGGCGCTGCTGGTCATGTTTCCCCGCTCGCTGCTTTGTTCTAGTGAACCTAATTCACAGTTGGCCTAACCTAGCTAAATCGTCTCGCATTTTTTACGCGACAGCGTATACAGCTCGTTCGGTCGTAAAGCTGTCTGTGTAGTCGGCACGGCGTGCCGGAAATACATAATCGGGGGTTGCGTAAAAAAAAACAACGTATCATTGTAATTTGTGGTTCTAGTGATTGATGACTGATTGGTGTGTGACAGGCGATGACGAGTTAATGAAGTCATTTTAATTAATTGATTGGTTAAAGAAATAAAAAGTTGGGAAAAGGGGGCTCAAAGGTGTCAAAATTCTCAGAATGAAAAGCGAATGCTTGATGATGCTAATTAAGAAAATTAGTGTATAATTGATGAATTGAAACAATTGAAGAAATTAAAAATGAGTTCAAAGCTGTGGAACTGTTCAGAATGGAAAGCCCTACCCACTATGCTATCGTGTCATACCCTTAAGGCGGAACGTGAGAGTCCTCTCCAATTTTTTATTTACCCACATTATGTAGTGCCCCTTTGGACGATTCCTAAAGGAGCACTGATGACAACTCTAATGAATTATTGTTCTGAGTAAAAATTGATTCTTTGGCACTTTTTGGCTATGTCGACATTCACATTACAGCAAAGGATGCATTTGTGGCCACTTCGCGAACAGGAAGAAAAATTTATATTCCTGTTTCTTAAGTGACAAGTTTAACTATAGCTCGGCTTCTGTGACAGGCAGTGCGATAATTTTTACCTTATTGCATAGCTTGATATCAAGAGAAGCCAATGGCATGCAATCTAGCAAGTTCCCCCGTGGCAAATTTTTTTTAAAGCTCTCGGAAAAGTTACCTAACATCACGCAAAAATACATGTACTCTGAAGATTTCATAATTGTGACTTCATTAATAAAATTTTTTTTTTCTAAGACCGTCTTCCTCATTTAAACCGGACTCAGGGTGCCAGAAAACACACAAGTCGGATTCGTCACAAGCCAGAAATGACCGTCGGCTTATGGCGATCTTAGCTTGTACAAGTCGGATAAAGGGTTAAAGGGCGACATGAACTGAAATACCTTAGATTTATGTTTGCAAACCACAGTTGGAATTCATTTTGTTGTGCAGCATACGCGCTGGATTATTTCTGAGGCGGTATCCGCTGGCTCGGATATTCATCCTTATCTACATGGTAAGTTTCCATGATACAGCCTTGAAATTACGCGAGTGCTTAATATTTCACATTAAAAAAAAAAGATATATTAAGCAGTCTTTTGACTGGGTGCTGATAAAGGTTTGCACTGAAACTGCCGCTGCATGCGGCATTTTTTTATCATGTTGGCGTGTGCGCGGGCATGTGTAGTGATGCTGTGCATGACTATGAAGATAGATTTTTCAGAATAGCGATTGTAGAGCGAAAATATTGTTTCCCTATTTTTTGTGTCACTTTTCATTTCATTGAGCTTGTTGCATAGCTCCATTTTCTTCCCTCTTCATTTTATTTTTATCGTCTTTCCCTGTTTTATACCACCCTTTTGCTTTTTATAGTTGTATACCCACTCCGATGGTGTAATGCACGAGTGCTGTAGAGCGTTTTCTGTAAATAAAACACCCGAGCAGCATTGCCAGATCTCAGTTTCACGTGGAACTTGTCAGGTAGTGTAGTAGCAGACATCACACATATGCCAGCAGCTTTTCTTGATTTCATGCCCTACTCCAAGTTATTTTTTGTCATGGTAACTTCTGCCTTTTTTGTGTTGTTTGTATGAGCATGCCTTGCCATGGTGGTAGTCAAGTTTGCCACCTCTGCTTAGACTGAGCAGTGCTTCCGTGACATCAGTTCCAGCTAGACGAGCTAGTTTCAGCATATCAAGCCCTCCCTCATTTGGCCTTCTTCGCTGTCACCGTTTCACTAGCCTTTGTGCTTGTTCTGCACGCACAGTGAGAGTGAGTGAGAGCACACCTTAACTGTTGACATACCATGGGAAACGGATGAGCAAATGTCTGGTTTATTTTTTTTGTGAGGCTCCATAGAGGAAGGAGCATGTATGAACTATGCTAGCAGCTATGTATGGTGTAAGCTGCTCACAGGTGGCACTGCATTGTGAGGAGTAAATTAACACAGAGAGGTCTTAACAGTATCCACTGTGAAACAGAGGCGGCGTTGGTTGAAAGCTGGAACGAGAACTCTGTGGACAGGGTGTAGTTGGGGCAACGCGGCATGCTCTGAAATTTTTGCGACTCTGCACGCTGCAGGGCCTGATGCACTTCTGGGTCATGATCGTGCTGCTGACGTACGAGCCGGAGATTCATGGGCCACACATCAAGCAAACTGCTGGTGCCATCTCCAAGAACCTGACCTGACTGGAGGCAGCGAAGTCTTCCCTACTGTACATTGTGTTTATAAGGCGTGGACCTTTTTTTGGGTTTCTTACAGCTCTTGATTTAGGAATAAATGCAGGGGAACGAGGGGTCCACTTTACGCTATTGTGTGTGTGTCTGAAGACCAGTTAAGAACACGGTCAAGCACCTTGGCGGTTGCTTGCAATGCTTTTGTAAATAAGTTTATGGATCTGATTCTCGGCCACAGCAAATCCACTTTAGTGGGGAGCTGTTGCGAACTGCCTGCATGCAAAGATTTTGCGACATATGAATTAGTCTTGAATACGTGGCATTACATACACTCAACTGTAGAGTGCTGAACACGGATTAATGAATTTTCAGCGCCAGACCAACACCATGGGTGTGCTCCAGTTGAGTGCTGAACCCTATGCACATTTCGCTACATTTTCTGTGTGGTGTCATCGGTGAAATTTACGACATCATCAGCCTGACTACACCTAAGACCTCTCCCATGTCTCTCCAATTAACCCTGTCCTTTGCCAGCTGCATCCACCCTATGCCTGCAAACTTCTCATCTCATCCGCCCACCTAACCTCCTGCCACCCCCTGCTACACTTTGTCGTAAAGTAAATTTACAACACCCAAGCATAAGCGAGTACTTCTACTGATGCGCAGTTAGTTTAGATTTCTATTATCTACTAGTTATGCACACACTGTTTGACACACTTCAAAATTCCCTTTAAAGAGTGACGGCAACAAAATTGTAGAAATGACGGCAACAAAATTGTAGAAATCTGGGATGTGTGCAGTTTCCCCATGGTTGCAGAGTAAATTTTGCTGCAAGTTCCAGACAGCTTGTGGTGCCAGCCTTGTTTCATCTTGCTGAAGTATGGTTCAACTGAAATTGGTCGTTACTGCTGCCTTCTAACATGTTGAGCAACAACACCAGGGCAGACTGTGCGTGCCGCCAATGTGGTGTTTGAAGTAGCAAGATGGGCAGACGCTATTTATTGAGATAACATTCTTTAATAGATATCGATACATGCCCAAAGCCAAAAACTGCGTACAGCTGCCGGATTAGGCGTGTTTCGTCAAACAGCAGCTGTCAGCCACAACAAGCAGATCTGAAAGGGGGGGGTTCTGAAATTCTGAAAGCAGAATTGTGTCTGTTGATCTGCGCAGCCCTTACAAAAACATTCCCCGATAGTTGATAGACTTTCCATGGACTTCAACAGACTTCCTGTGGACAGCCTACTGAATCCTAGCATACACCTCTGCAACGAAGCGTCGGCAACACAGCCACACTTGAAATGGAATGCAGGTAGCGGAAATCTTCATTTGTTGGGATCATTTCCCCGCATTAGCTCTCGGCCACAAAATCTATTTCACACGACATCTGTCCTCTCCCACATTGGTTGAAAGAAACTGGTTCGTGCCAGCTGAATGTTCAGGCAGCGCGCAGGGTGGCTCCCAATATTACGTCTACGGATTACTAGTTCGATTTTCAGAAGCGCAATGCATAGCGCCTTCATGCACGCTCCTCAGAGGGCTCCACATGTTGTGAAAAAGGCTGCTTGGATAACCTCGACAATGAATAAAAGCTCAAATGTGAAGCCACCGCGCACCTCAGAAGTACATAACCGTGTTGTAAACACTGGGGAATTGGCGCTCACAGCGGGACAAAACTAGGAACAAAATCCCGACAAATGTTGTTACGGGATGACTGACAGAAAGGGGGGGGGAAGAGGCATTACACACCAACGCTTAATATTATAAGCATATATAGCTCTTTTTGTACATTATTTACATAGTTGGAACCTAATACAATGAGGCTGAACGATAAAAGTGAAGCACGGCATTCACAGTATATGTTTAGATAAAACGGGTTTCCAACTACTAGGCATAGCCTTTGTGCAGTTGCTTCACAAAATGCCAAAGGCTCGGGGACTTTTTTTCGCTAAACTAGGGATGACAATGACATTGCATGCAGTGTCTTGTGCTATAATAGCACAATGCATCCCAATTTTAAGCTTCGCAGCTAGACAAGCAGATACAACCGAAGTCGTCTCGACGGAGGACTCTGCAGACAATATTAAACCTGCTGCACAGTCTCTAGCGTATGACGAAGCTAGTTGTATGTGCAGAATCTACACACACCAGTAAATCTAGTGCCTTTCAGTCAAACTGTTCTCAGTGGCTGCATGTTGTTTGGACAGTGACTTCATGAGACGATAAAGACCCTGAAAAGCTGACCACACAGCTCTGGCGTAGAAATTCCTTTTGACAATTTGTATCGGACAGGAACAGGGCAATAGGTTTGGGAAAGTTTCAAGACTAGAAAACTTCCAAGAAATCCTGTTGCCAAACGGATAATAGTGCAATATTCGCATATAATACGTGCAATAAGCCGCTTGCTCGGTATCACGGATGGTCGACATTCAAATGACTGTGCTGCACAATCAGAAGGAAGCAATCCCAGTGTGTGCAACCAAAATGTGTGGTTCAGAAGTACGGGAAGGAATGCAGACACTTGCTTTTTAAGCACTGTGGCACACATTCAACTGATTTGGTTCGATGTTTGACATTGCCCTTAATGTGTAGTGTTCATGCAGCTACACAGAAATGGCACGGAAGTGTCTCAACCGACTGTTCTTGCCATTAACATGCGATTGGTAACATCAAGCTTGGCTCCACGATTTCTCAACTACTTTCTAAAGCAGCGGTTCGAAATTTTAACGTAGCACCAGTGTAGCTGCAGCCAGCAAGTGCAGTTGTTTCTTTGCAGTTAGAGAATACAAGGGCCCAGTTCATGCACTATAAAGTTTTAAAAGGTCACACCAACTATTGTACAACATGAAACGGAACTGGTCAGCGACCGACAGGCAGTCATTTTCCAAAGACGCCATGACGTGTTGACGGCCATTTATGCGCAGAGGAGTCGCTTAAGTTGTGACTAAATGAAAATAACTCAATTCAGTTGCTTTCTTGATAAATAAGGCAGGCATCGCAATGCTTTCTACTAGCACTTATTAAGCAGGCTTTACTGTCAAATTCGAGCTTATATCATCGCGAGCGTACTGACTACGTTCCCCTCCATGCATGGCATGCGCTGTACAAGCGAGGTCTAGTATGGCACAGAACTAGTCTGTGCTAAAGAGCTGACACTATACGTGAAAACGGTAGCAGATTTCTCTCGCATAGTTAATTTCCAAATAGCGTAGTTTGAACCTGCACCGATTCGTCGATGATCGAATGCAAGTTACCTGTTCTCTTGACGTACAAAACCACACAGTACGCATGCCATGATGTGCTATCACTTCAGCTAGCCATAATGTTTGCCCCATAGTAGTCGGCCATGCTTGTGTTAGGAACGTTAAACATACCAAGTGTTGTTTCCTTGCTTGTTGGAAACCGGCAGCCAACCTTGAACAGGAGCACATTGTTTCAGAGGTATGGGGCGACAATGAATTGCAAGCACAGGCTCGGAAGTAGTCTACAAAGCCTGTACAACATTTCAGAGGGCAAGGATGCTTCACATTACTATGCTGCGCATGTTGGCATCATCAATTGCACGCTTTTTTTTTAAGGTTTTCTAAGTACACCTCGAAAACGAATTATTTCAAATGAGCTGGTTTTTTGCGTACTACAATACTACTACACTTCGACAATGAATTATGCAAATGAGCTGGATTTTTGCATACTACAATACTACAACCGTGACAGAATGATGAACTAAGCACAACTAGGGGTAATTTACAGTGACAGCCTTGTTACAATGACCACAAACAAAACCAAGCCATTATAATCTCGCCATAAATACAACCACATGTGCAACACTAAAGTGCCCTTACTTACTAAAATATGTTAATAAGGAATGAAATATCATTTTAGCTTAAGAATGGCACAAAAGACAGGCGAGAAATGTACTGCCTTCAGAGAGACGTTTTTCTTTATTTTGGGCTGTTTCTGAATGCTGTTTCTCGCCTAAAAGAGATTTCAAGCAAGTTTATAAACTCAATGGATGAACACTGGTGCAAGTGAGCAAACCACAGCAAACCAAACGAATCTGAAACTCTAATAGAGAATTAAGGTTTATGAGACAGCATACCATGAACACCTTATTTGCTCCTACTCATTCAAAAATAAGACATTCTCAGCAGTATCAATCAAGCCACTAAAACAATGAAGGGGGTCAGAACTGTCTCTGTACTATTTGCTGATGTCAACCAAACGTAGAGTATCACATTTGACTGATATGCAGGTGACCTGCAAATATGAAAACTTTTGAAGATGTCTGAGAAATTTCAACTTAGAACACACAGCACGCAATTCGCCTACAGGCTAACTTGCTAACAAAGAAACAAAATGGTTAACTTAACCCTGCAGTGATTCACTTTAACCTGAACACAACTTGCATTCGTAGTCGGAGCTTCACGCATCAGTGTTAAAACCTGCCGCAATGTGAAAGAAAAATGAACTGATCGAGCAGCCACCAGCTTGATAAAATCAACATCTGCGCAACTCTGCCCTCAAGTTAGGAGCAGTACTACGCTTTGCCTGATGAAAAAAATTAAGTCGAAATAGCAAAATTCAGTCCAAGGAACATTGGTTTATAGGAGAGCCTTGCCGAGATACAAAGTCAGCTCCTGCATTCAAGCTGCCTATGAACCCAGCAAACAGCCCGCCAAGCAGATAACAAGCCTCTTGACAACCTGCTTCTTAAAAATCATGCCATGTTTATAAAACCTAGTGCTTTCCCTCTGCAGATCTTCAATGGTAGCAAAGTGCTCTGCCATCCTTTTTGTACGTTGCCACAGCCAATGAGCTTTCTTCATTCCACCCGCCTGTGTAGGCAGGTATAAAGACCACGCTGACCATAGGCAATCTTCACAGCTTCCCACATTACGGACAAAATAAGCAGCCATTCCTCCTTCCTCAAAGCAGAAATGGTTTCCAAACAAAAGTGACTCTGCCAAACAAGGAACAATAGGCCAGCTGGAAAGGGAGTCTCGGGACACCCTTTTCGGTGTCTGCTGTACACCCCTCCAAGTATCCTTTTGCTCTCTTTTTGCTACATGGACCACGTGCAGTCAATATTCAAAGCTTCGCACAACAAGGACGAAGCAAGCAGAAGAAACATTTCTCATTGCCATTTCTTGTTCCTCAAAGAGCAAATGGTTTCCAAACAAAAGTGACTCTGCCAAACAAGAAACAATGGGGCAGCTGGAAAGGGAATCTCGGGACACCCTTTTCGGTGTCTGTTTTACACCCCTACGAGTATCCTTTCACTCTTTCTTTTTCTTAGCGTAGGTCGGGCGTCTCCTGCAAGGACTTCTTGATGCGCAGCAGGATGACGGTGTACCACTGGTCGAGCCGGGAGATCGAGTCGTACTCCTTCACTGTGTCCGTGAAGCCTTCAACATCCTGGTCCTCCAACTTTCCAATCAGAGCCTGCCAGCAGGGAATTTAGGGGTAAAAAGAAGAAGAGAGGGGAAGGGTGGAGAATGAAAAAACAGGCGGAGAGAGAGCAACACATCACTTGTACAGTCGTGCAAACACCTTTCTAGAGAGCGTTTGGATGGAGCATTGCAGAGTACACTTTTATCATTTGCAATTGGCCTAGGGCTCTAAATATGAAGTTATCATGCATGAAAATTCCCATGGATCATGTTTAGCTTCTCATATCTTTAATATACTGTTACGAGGAAATACTATTTACATTTATTTACAAGTGTTGGGGGTTAGAATAAAGAGTTCCTAGCAGAGAGCACCAACACGAACAGGGAGCTGCATTAACCGCCTCTTCTTCGTTCGTCCTTTCACGCAAGAGGCCACTACGTCGTAACATGACTCCCGGCGGCACGAGCGCCATCTCGTCGCTAGGCCGGTGGCCAAGAAGCGATGTGGTAGGACTTGAGGCGCATGACGTGAACAATATCGGTGGCTGGTCTACTTGATGAGGATGCAGGCGTATGAGGATCAACTTCATACGTGACGTCGGTGACCTGACGCACTGCACAATAAGGGCCCTGGTAAGGGGACAAAATTTTCTCAGAGAGACTGACGCGGCAGGAAGGAGACCACAGAAGAACAAGCGATCCCGGTTCGTAGGTGACGTGGCGATGGCGATTGTCGTACAGAGACTTCTGTGCTTGCTGGGACGCTTGGAGCCGACTACGAGCGATTAGGCGAGCGTTGCAGCTTGAACAATGGCGTCACGGGCATAGGCGGTGACGGGACGGTCAGCGGATGGGACAAGTGTGTCCAAAGGCAGGATGGCGTGTCTCCCATATAAGAGAACAGAGAGTAACCTGTTGTGTCATGCCGGGAGGTGTTGTAAGCGAACGTCACATAGGGCAAGGCGACATCCCAGTCTTTGTGGTCGGGGGATGTACACAGACAACATGTCTGTTAATGTCCTGAAAGGATGCCAGTAAATGGGTAAGTGACTGTGCTTGGTCTGCGGAGAGATCGGAAGCGATCATATTGGCATAATGGTCAGGTCTCGAAATAGCTATGAAATGACCGTTCGAAGAGGGTGATACACAGTTTGTGACTGCGGAGATCACGTACTCGTCGGTCGGGGACAGCATGGCGAGGCACATGCCTTGAGGAAGCGTCTGGACGTGCGTACTGAAGTTGAGAACAGGTAGACATGCGCTGTTTGCCGATACTGTGACAACTGTGTGTGCAAGGGCAGCATTCTTTGTGACGGGCAAATCAAGGTCAGGAGTAATGACATACTGGCCGTTGGGAAGAGGTGGAACAGATTTAAGGGGGGAAGCGGGGATCAGATCGCGATTTTCGCGAAAAAAATCGATTTTTGAAAAGTACACTTTTCAGAAACTACAGCATCATTTCTATCTTGTACTGAAATATTTCACCGAAAAACAAACTCTAAGCACTAAAAATAAATATATTTGTCGGTGCCGGTGTCCACACATCCGCCCGAAATCGCGAAAAAGCCGCGAAGTTCAAGGCGCGACCGCTCGAATTTCCCGCCACGGAGCACCGCCATTTTGGTATCATTGGAAAGCCCGACTCTTCGGTTCTTTGTCCCAGCCCTTCCCTTCCTCCCCTGCCAGCCAGCAAGCGCACAAAAAAATAAAAACCGGAGGGTGGGAGCACGGAGCAGCCAATGGCTGCCGCGCCCCGATTGGCTCTGCGCCGCGGCGCGTTGCAAGGCGTCTCCTCATTGGCCGACGCCGCGGCATAATGGCGGCTGAGGCAAGGAGCGTCTGCTTTCGTCCGTTGCTGGGAAGCCTTTCTGGCCTTTCCTTCTCTTGTGTTTCGAGGACTTCGACCACGTGCAATGGATCCGCGCACGTTCGAAAAGAAGTACCGGACGAAGCATGCCTACGTGAAGCGGAAACGCAAGCCCGTCACAGCATGGAAGAAGCGGCGATGTCAGCAGGTGGTTCGGCCGAGCCGAGCGTCCGTTCAGAATCTGCGGAGTACGCGCCCAACGTGCTGTGCGATCTCTCGCCCAACGTGCTGTGGGATCTTGCGCCGAGTCGAGCACCAGCCAGCGATAGTGAGACGAACCATGATCTTTCACCGTTGAAGCGCGGGCGCAGTGTTACTTCACCGGTGACGATCGACATGCCAGTGAGTCTCGCCGTACGCGAGCGTCCCGCCATACGCGAGCGTCCCGTCGCAAGTTCGTCCAGCACAGATCACGGAGTGGGCTTGCAGCCTGCAGAGCATCAGAGACGCGCTTCCACGGTGAGTCGTTCAACGCCGAGATGTCTCCGCAGCCAACAACCGCCAGTGAAGGCAGTCCCATGCCATCGACGAGTTCCGGCGCTTCGACGGAGCTGCAACGCGGGCGCACGCTCGCTGCCGCGGATGCACCGGCGGCCGTCCTTGCCGCTCATCGCAGTGTTGACTGTTCGCCCAGTGAACGTCACACTATTCAAGCTCACCTGAAAACACGATTTGTGTCCGCGGAAACTGCAGTACTGCAAGCGTCGAGAGTTCGCAAATCGCTTCGCGCGGTTTCAGCAATGGAGCGCAAGCTCGGGCTGACTGGCTCACAGGAAAATGCCATTCCCGCACCTCCAGAAGAGGAGTTTATGCTTGTTCAAGTTGCTAAGAGGGCTAAGAAGTCACCTGCTGCCAAGGACACCAAATTTTACAATGCAGGAGCATTCTAGACAGTGTGTGCCAGTATGGAACTTTGAGGCTTGTTTTCTCAAAAGTTTGTTTTGGGCTTATCACCTCACTCGTGGAAAGCATAGCACGGCAATGGGAGCACGGATTTTAATCCTGTTTGTTTTGTTGGAATTGCTGAAGTGTGCCTTATGTCAAGACAGTCTCAGATTTACCATTTAGGCTCACCATTTTTTATTACACAATAATTGGAGCATGATACATTCTAAACATAAAGGGAAGGTGCATACTATGTTGTTTAGAAGAAGAGCAGAGAAATTTAAAAAGAAATCAAGAGAATCTTGACTTAGACTATACTTCTTAGTAACTATTACAAACATTTACAGACCCATAACCCATTTTGCTGTCACGCTAGGCTTTCCACGAGCAAGCAACATGTGAGCAATATATAAATAATGATAAAATAAAAACTACTGAAGATATTATTTTGAAACTTTGTAGCTGTCTGTTTGATGCTATTTCAAACCTGTCTGCCAAATTTCATCACTCTAAGTTAAAAAATGAAAAAGTTTGTTCCGATCCCCACATCCCCCCTTAAACAAAACGTAAGTAGCGGCTGCAGATGGTAAGTGGGTGAACTCGGCAGTACAGAGACGGTGCACAACTGGGGCAGGTGGTTCTAAGAGGAACGGTAGGTCCAACTCAACAACACTTGTAGCACAGTCAATAAGGGCTGCATGCTAAGGAAATCAAGGCCTAGTATGATTTCATGAGGGCAGTGGTTGAGAACGGTGAAGAGCACGGTGGTTTGGCGATCAGAAATCGTCACACGAGCAGCACACAGGCCGAGGACTGGGGACGTTGTGCCATCGGCAACTCGAACAACGGCTGTAGGAGCAGGCGTCGGCACCAACATGAACAGGGAGCTGCATTAACCTCCTCTTCTTCGTTTGTTCTTTCACGCGAGAGGCCACTTCGTCTTCCACTGCCACTTCGTCGTAACAATACGTATCGGGCCCAGCAGGCAGCGGTGACTGTCATAAATGTACAACAGAGCATGCCACTCAAGCGCTCTAGACAAATGTGTGGATGACTGTACAAGCCACCTCCAATGAACACAAACATACAATAGGAGATGCTGATCACTATGAGAAATACTGAGATTATTTGGTTACTGCAGAGCATTTCTTTACCATGAAACAATCAAATTCCTGTAAAGATCACTCCACATTCCATTGATACGGAGCACTTAGAATATCATAAAGCAAGTGAACTTCTCAGAAGATCACTCAACATTCCATTCGTACGAAACAATTAAATAATTACAAGGATCACTCCCCATTTCATTACTGCGCACCATATGAAGCAATCGAATGATTACTCTGCATTCAACTAGTAGCATGGAGCACTTTGATTAAAATGACACAACTACTATTATCAAGTATTACTCAGCACTGCATTACTTACCAAAGCACTTAAGACTATCACGAAACAACTGAACTACAAGGATCACTCTGCATTCCATTATTAGGGAGCACATTGATTACCTTGAAATAATCAAATTACTTTATATGGTTACCTCATAGTAACCGATGAAAATATATGCTGCCTGATTGCACCAGATGGCTCCCATCAATTCACATGTGCAGACAAACTTAGACATCTGTACTTGACTACAATAAGAGAGAAAGCACCTGGTCCAAGTCAAGTTGACTTTCACCTACATAAATGCAACCATGCTTAGAGGCAAGACTACAGTCGTCATCTTTTAAAGGCGGGACAGAGAGGAATACTTGAGCTTCCTAAATCCCTTTAGCAGAGTCCAACCTAAGAAAACTTCCGTTCCTTTTTCTCCTGCTGGTCTGTACTGATGCTCTTATCACAACTATCGGCCAAAGTTCCCAAATTCTCAAGCCGACTCAAGTCCAAGTAGTACTATTCTAAAGGTATAACTGCAACTGCCTTGACCATTTTCGAGGCAGACCAGGGCCACTTAAAACGCCTGCGACTCCAAACATACTGCAACTCCAGATGTATCGGGGAACCCAACATATTCGGTTTGGTTTGGTTTATTTGGGTTTAACGTCCCAAAGCGACTCGGGCTACGAGGGTCACCGCAGTGAAGGGCTCCGGAAATTTCAACCGCCTATGGTTCTTTGACGTGCACTGACGCACAGTAAACCGGCCTCTAGAATTTCGCCTCCATCGAAATTCAACCGCCGGGGCCGGGATCAAACCCGAGTCTTTTGGGTCAGTAGCCGAGAGCCATAACCACTGAGCCACTGCAGCATAACCATACTGGGGCTCCAACTAATCGGGGTCCCAACCACCGAATGGCTGAAGCTCAAATGTGGAGATGACAGTTGTGCAATAACAGCTAACCTCTTAAGTCACCTCGGCTGAGGCTGCACCTGCCACTGCATCAGTAACTATGGTGCAGGATTGAATATTATGAAATCTGTGCTATGAGTACTTGCAGTTTGTATTTAAGCATTCAAGAGCAGAAATTGACAGCTACGTTTGATTTAAAGGCACTGAAAGCCTCTTGCCACTAACGTGATCGAAGGTGGCAGTGGTGACAATTAGTTTTGTTTTTTAACACGAGAATGCATCCAGTTTAAAAGCCACGCCTACTTAAACATGCTAACTCAGTAGACACATTTACAATATGGTCCCAAGTGCCCATGTTTTGGCAGAGGTGGAAGCACAGTGACACTCACCTTGACTAGCTTGTACTCCCGAGAGTCCATAAAGGAGGGGCACATCCCTTCGTACTTGTTCAATGCATGCTGCAAGAAAATAAATAAATAAAAATCAGAAAGCACGCAACCTGCACATAAAAACCTCTCGAAAATGCTTTTACAGGTAAGCAATGACCAATAAGGATGCTTTTGTTACACACCACATGGTGGACCCAATGCCCTGGCAAAAGCACCTGTTCTGCAGGTCTACATGCACATCCATCATGCACTGCATGTGCTGCCGAGTACTCAGAAGTACAGACACCGATTTGCTATAGTCGCCACACAGAAATGAATTTGCTCAATGACTAAGCACGAAAGAATTCAACCCTTTCGCAGAGGTTGTATTTATTGTATTGCAGTTACTGACACTGCAATCCCGTGTTCAAAATTTTTCCCGCAGTCACTTTCGTCCCTGCATTTTTTGAATACTTCTACTTTCAGCCAAGTACAATGGCTCACATTTACAGCATTTTTACATGCTTTGATTGAACCACTCATTCTTCATCATTTTCAATCACATGATGAGTGGGCATGATGTAAGAGCTAGTATACAGTAAACAACCCAATATTAGTGTTTTTCGTTATAGCATTCAGCACATAATTGTTCTCTCAAGTAATTTGGGCAAAATGTCAACCCATTCCACAAAATCAATGTTTCTGAGAACAGCACTTTGTGTCCCATCTGCAACTAAAATTGCCCAAACCCCGCTGTCCGGTTTCTCTCTGTTCATATTCAGTTCCTCTGCTGAGCCTCTCTCCTTTTTGTGAAATCCTGGAACCTAGTGAGTATAAAAGTTGTCGGCACTTTTAATGGCTTTTGCAAATCAGGTTCCGAATTCACCACGTGAACAACCGGAATTTAGGTTAAAAAAAAAGGATGCTCGGAGCCAGGATGAAGATGTGCAATTGAACAGATGTTCCAATTACTTAAAATAATGCACCCTTGCCAGAGCAGCCACTGGTGCATTTACTCTTTATCTACAGCAGAGTTCCTGATAAAGTCGATGCCATGAAATTAAGGCTATGATGTAGCACCAACTTGGTGGCATCTGAAAGCTTGCATACCTACGACGAAAGAGGGCCTGCCAATTCTGCTACGCAAAACTTCGTGCCCAAGAACTACTGTGAAACTGCGAATTTAGCCAAATTTGCAAAATACTGAGCTCGGGAAAAACGTACCATTTACAATCAATAAACAGTCGTGGCCTTCTCAAACCATCACGGAATGCCACTTTTCTCAGCCCCTTTCACAGTATGTAGGGCAAATAAAAACGATAAACAATAAAGTGTTGTGCCCTGAAGACGTTGAAGAGACTTCCTCTGTATTACATATTATTAAAGAAATGAGATTTCAATGCCCATACAACTTGGCGACCAGTTCTTGCACTCACCTGTGCATTGAGGACGTCGACGCACAAGTGGCAAAGTGCAGCGCGGAAGAAGTACTCTTTCGAGCTGTACTTCAGCAGCGGGTTGTCTAGCGACGATGCTGCCACCTGCACACAGCGGAGCAGAGAGCGGGCTCCAATTGATGAACAATCTCAACAGGTTACGTGCAAAGATCTTTATAATACTTAGGTAGATAAGGCAACACTATGGGAGCTACCACAGTGGGGGCTCTGGACTAGTTTCAGCCCTCTAGGGGTCCTTTAATGTGCACCGATAACGTGCAGCACATGAGCACCTTTGCCTCAACTCGTGCTCAACAGCAAACATCTTGCCCACTGTACCACCAGAGGTGGGTACAGTTATCATTGCGGAAACATGGACGAATAAAACGGAGTCCTCGGCTCACCTGTTCGTAGATGTCGATCGCTTTCTCATACTGTTCCAGCTGAGCAGCGTACTTGGCAACGTACAGCATGCACTTGTTGGCCGAGCTGCGCAGACAGTACACAGCCTGATAAACCACGCCTGACCTATCCTATCCTATCCTAACCTAACCTAACCGTCCACCCACACCAGAAACCAAGACAGAATGTTGCATTTAATCTTGTTAGATTTGCTTTCATCTGTTAAACGCAGCTCTATATGGATCCTGACAAACACCAAAGGTTTAGCAGGGTGCCTTTCAGGAAGAATATCTTACATGTCGTAGGCAGGAACACAAATATTAGGAGACGAACTCAATGAAAACAGTTGCTTGGCTACTTTGAAACAAACCATAATGCGAGCAACCATGGAACAGAAAAGAGCCCCAAAATTTCTGGTGCTACTCAGTCTAGTATGTACTACTCTCTTATCTTGTCTGCTCACCACCAAGCTCGCATGCTATAAAAAGGCTCCAACAGGGAGCATACCATATTTATCCAAAAGTAACACATAACCACAATCTCACTTATTTACTTCAAGTAAAGATGTCCAACATACCTTGTGGACTCTTCACCCTTGAAGTAATCAGCAGCCTGCTCATAGTGGGACATAGCCTAAGATTTAAAAAAAAATAAAGTATGTTCAAGCCTAGCATGATGTTTCATCGAGGTCTGCACTAGTAGCAATCGAAAAAACCACAACAACTCTGTGGGAAATGAGGCACCCAGAGCTTTGCAGGAAATTTTACACAATCCCACGATAAACAATGGCATCCTTGATAATCAAAAACAACAACAAAAAAGCCGACATTCTGATGCTTCGGCCGTTTTTAATGGTAAGATGGTAATGGGTGTGAATTTCATGAAGCAACACAGAGGTCGAATTTGTCAGCATAACTAAAAACAATGACTTCACATGGCTGCTAGTCATGCCAGCTATTATATAATATACTACAAGAGCGATGCTTCAGAAATTACAAGGTACGCCGATACGGCAAAAAACAAATAAGATTTAGTTCCATGCTCCAACACTGATTAAATTGCAAATTACCGAAGTGACGCCCTGCAGACAGGATTTTGCACTTCGTTAAGGCCCCAAAATAACCTTATTTTAACATTATACACTTACATAAACAGCATAACCCTTTCGTTCGGTCCATAATAAGAGTCCCCCAAGAAAGTGGCCGATTACCAACAACACTAAAACCTCCAAAAACGTTTATGCAAAGTGGGAGCATGAAATTCTGCCTCGGCTTGAACCGAATCCACTAAATTCTAAACATCACAGACACAACTCCTCAGTTGTCATAAAACACTTAAGCTGCTTTGGCCTGCTGCAACCCGACTAAATCTCGACACTACAATGCACGCCCATTTATCCACAAAGGCGAATTGTTAAAAAACTTTTTAGTGACAAGCTTGGTGAGAAATACCCCACATTCATTGCGCTGCCAACTTCCTGCTTTACTAGGGTAAACAACATTGGCATGCAGTGACGTTGCACATCAGTACAGTGACTCTCCTGACTGGCTGACGCCACCTACAGGTTCTGTTGCTGCACACAAGCTTTACAAGAGGCAATGTACGACACACACTGCAAATATCTTTGCACTTCATAAAAACACTATTGCCGCCGTGGTGGGCAAGTGATTCAAAACCGATTCTGTACTTTGCATTGGTGAAGGGACGTATAGCAACTGCACATTAATGGCAAAACAAATATATAGCAAAGCACAGGCCTGTGCCAACCATACACAAGCAATAGGTCTCCTGATATGCAATCAAACATTCAGTTCTGCCCAACGGACCAGGTTGAAGATACCACCAGACTCAACTAGTCATGAAACCTTTTTTTTTTCTGCAACAAGATGGAGGAAAAACAAGTGCTCACCTTCTCAATGTCAACCACTTCTGACTCATATATCTCGGCTATGGTCATGTGATGTTTTGCAGCTATGGTGAAGCGGCCCTGCAACCAGAATGTGCAAGTTAGCATTTTCTCCTTATCCTTCTATTGCTCCCCTCCTCCTTTCCCTCTCCCTGCCCTTTTATTTCCATTAGTCGCAGCTCAGGTGCTTCAGGCTTCGATGGTGTTGAGCTAGCAACATCTTCAGGATATCACGAGTTTCGATCGACTGGTGGGAAGGTTTTAAAGAAAACTCAATCTTCTTGGTGATACATGCATCTTTTACTGACGGACGAACGTCAACCTATGTAAAAAGAGCCGAAGAATCAACTTTTAGTTGGAACATTAATTGCATGAAGTTGTCCTCGGTACCCTTTTAAAGGGGTGGAGACACCAAATTTTTGGTTGGCCTGTTCTTTGTTCCAAATGTTGCGTATTGTCCCAGGACGCGTGATACACGCTGTGCAATTCATATATGTGTGGTAAATAATTTAGTATTGCATTATTTATACTGAGCGATTTCGGTTTCGGTTTCTGAGCGCCAGGGTGTGCTGCGACGTCACATTCAGGGAAGAGCAGCAACCCTGGTCACGTGGGCCCCAATAGTTGTGTCACACGAGCTACATTCGATTCAGTGCTGGTTCACGGCACCAATTCTGAAAAAGTGCCGCTGGTGCAGTGCGGTGCAGAACCAGTTCTGTGGTTCAGGTGCAGCGCGTCAGCAGCGCCACACCTCATATGTGCGACAATTTTCAATCGAGCGCGTGCAGGCAGGTTTTGTCGTCTGCTCGCCGTGGAGGTGTTGAGTTCTCGCATGTATTTTTTTGTGTGCAGTCGCTTCCATGCCTAACAAGACTTGAGTCGGCCATAGAGTTGGCCATGGTCAACGGCATCGCATAGTTCTTGTTATGGAGTAGTTCTACTCTTTCCATAGCGAATACGAGGAAATTCGACGGCAGTCGAATTCCGAAGTGCTATAAAAGCATGGTCGCAAGCTATTTCAATTACAAATTCACAAGGCTTTTCAGACACTCAGAGGGACGTTCGAAGAACTTTCGGCGCGCTTGAATTCAAGGCCCCTACATATTTTCCGACGGCTATGAGAGGGCGCCTGGAAATCATCGCCGAGAACTCGCCTCACTAATTTAGCTCTTTAAAAGCAGAGATAAATAAAAACAGTCCTTCAGCAGCACCACAGGGCTTCACCGCTGCTTAGCGCTACCCCCCCGTGTCCACGTAGCCGCAGTAGAATGACCAGGCAGCGCAGAATTAGCAGCATCTGCCTGCATGCTTAACGCAGCAGACACAGGTACCGGCACCGGTTGTAACAAAACACGCTCGGATTCGCCCTGCCCAAAGTTTGCCAACAGCCCACACACCGTTGTTGCGCCGTAAGTTTCGTGTGAACTCGCACGCGCACGAACGGCCTGTCACAATTAACATGACAGCTACAGCACAAAACGCAAAGTTACCTGTTGTTGCGTAGGTTTCAGCGCCATTTTCTCATAGAATGACATCGAAAACATCGATGAAAGCGAAAATGTCCCTCAATTCATGTTCATGCGTCGTCTGCGCGTCGTCTGCGCGTCGTCTGCTGAAAGCCGTCTGCATGTGCACTTCTTTTTGCACCTCCTTGGAGGCTGGTGCCGCGGTTCCTTGCACCAAAGCGGCACCAAGGCTGCACCAAAATCAATTGCGGATGGCAGTGCAGAGGGCGCTGGGAATCGAGGGCTTTGGTGCAGTGCACCATGAACCAGTGCAGGCGGTGCAGTGAACCACAGCTGAATCGAATTCAGCTACGGAGTGCTGCATCGTCTGCTCTCGTACACATGCTGTGCATAGCAGTCTTTCGAAATCATATGCCGACGAACTTAATTGGTCGGTACGGCGATATGTTGAGAAAAGCCAAGCGAGCGAGGAACGGCACTGAGTCCTTAAACCAAGCAGCTTGCTTCGGCCAATCTCAATCGCCATACCACGTATGCCAACGCGGTTTCAGCTTTGTATTTCGCTTTGCCACGCCGACGCCGATGCTTGGTGGATGCATGTGTCGGTGGCCCGTAGCTGACCCTGGTCACAATACAGCGACACGATGCCTCACTTTTCCTACCGACCAATACCCGTCTCTGTCTTCACTTCGCTCGGCCCGCGCAGCTGCGAGACTGCTCAGGGTCCCGTGGCTGCTGGTTGCGATATCTGCTGCTAGTTTAGCAAACAGCCCATGTATTTGCTAAATGAATGCTTCCAGACAATTGCACAGGATTGAGCATTTACCACACGGGTACGTAACTCCTCCAGGAATGCGCCCATGAAGACGACTGCATCTCGGCGCTACTTTTGTTTACATATCTGCATCTGTATACAGGCAGCAATTGCGCATTAGTTCAGCATGAAATGCAAGCTGCATTTCACTTAGGTTAAGCAAGCTCTTCTCTTTTGCGCCGTTTGTGTGTTGATTTGTTTGCGCAGTGCGATAACTTTGCAATAATCGCCGAAGAATGCGAGCGCCAGCCTGGGGAACGCTTCATAGCCAGGTTGTTGACAACGCGTAGGACCGGCATTTCTGACTCGTGACTCGTTGTAACTGCTTTTTTGCTTTTTCCGGCATGTCTAGTACTTGAATTTTAATTGGTTTATCTAGAGGTATGTTCGGCGCCCATCTGAGATAAATGAAATGGCTTAATTTGTTGCCCTCAAGCGACGCTGACGACTGCAACTGCCGTCGAGGGCGCCTGCAGCATTGACTGACAGACTGGGTCACATCGCCTAGCAGCGGCGCTTCCCGCTTCACGTATTTGCGTCCTAAGATGTAAACAATCCTCGATTTCAGGTCGCTGTTGTCAAAACTACGCTCGATGACCATTTGTATTCGCTAGAACTTCTGAACCCGCTCTCCACAATCGCTGACATTGCACATACAAACCAGGCGGACTCGCCAGGCCTATTCGTATTGCAGATGTGCCGAAGGGTGAACATATGAAATATAGTCGCCCGTTTCGCTTATTCGTACTTCGGAGAAGGTGTAGACTAGAGCCACTGTAGTCATCGTGTTACCGGCATGAAGTATTCGCTTGGCCGCCGATATAAGGTGCCGAATGGTGCGTAAGCAACGGCACATATGCTGATCAGCACACCGACCGCTGTCGCCGAAGCAGCGCCTTGCCGATGTCGAGCGTTGCCGTTCACAGTACGTCACGTTATTGTGCTGTGATGTCACCACTGTTCACTGATATCATTCAAAGGGCTCTATGTCAGCACCTATAGTGGTAGCGATGGACTTCAATCGTGAGAAAGAGCATTTAGGGACTCTTTCGAGCTCCATTAGAATATATTTTAAGCGCTTGTTGCGTCCAATACTTCGCTGTGGGTGACCTTACATACAGAGGAAGCCCATAACAAGCTTATTATAGCTTCAAAATTTGATGTCCCAACACCTTTTAATGTTAGGCACATTTTCGAGTGAAACCAGTTAAAGCTCCATCCTAAATGCATCTCAGGCTTGTCAATGGCACCATTTTGATTGCCAAATACCTCCGAATGATGGCACAGCAGGAAGCATTACGGAAATGTTTAGTGTGCAAAGCCCAGGGAAAAAAAAAACAGCGAATGCTGTCGGGCGTGCGACAAGTGCCACTTTGCACTCCATACATCTGACTGCTTCAACATTTTTCTTTCACAAACAAGAAAATTTTTACTTGCTTTAGATTTGAGATTGTCTTGAGAGCCATATAAAATGAAGAGTTCTTGCATGCGACATTTTCAGCGCGGGTTATTGCTTATTCATTCCAGCAGCCTAGGTCATGCTTTGCTGTCATTGACGGGGCGGCGCAAGTGAATAGACTAAAAGGACGAGAAGCACGAAGGGACGTGCATGCTACATCTGCTGGAACAAATATGAGCCAAGTGCATAACAACGCAATGCAGCGACAACTTTTTTTCACGAACCCGAATTCTGCATTTTTTTCCCCCCCAACTGCACACACAACACCATATGAAAGAAAAGAGTTAATAATTAAAGGTGCAATTTTCTGACCACAGTAAAAAAAAACAATGAGCAAGCTCAGGCTGACTAATTTCCTGCTTACACCTAAACATGATAAATGGAAACAAAAATGGTAAAGATGCATTTACACATAAAAAAAACAGTAGATTTGTTGCAACAGTGAGACAGATGCACAATAGGTCCCTTTGTTCATTATCAAAAATTATCAATCCACAGCGGTCAAAGCTCCACACAATAAGCATCCCTCCCTCATACTGGGCAACAGAAAACTGTTTTTCTGTTTTGATCTCCATTTATTAGCCCTCTGAGCACACTCACCATGTCTGTGTAGATCTCAATTGCTTTGAGGTGGCAGTTGATGGCCTCTGGATAAAGAGAAGGAAATAAAAACTCAAAAAATAAGCATTTGCATAAATCACAGCTTTTATCAGCTATCCCTTCTGGCACAAATAATGTTAGACTAAGTACTTGCAATTCCAGCAAGAAGACGTGTAATGGTTATGACAGTGTTTTAAGCTGCAAAGGATGATAAAATTAAGGAAGCATAAGTGTAAGGAATCAAAGGCAAGCGATAATCAGGGCATGCAAGCCACTCCAGCAATTTTTAACTCCCCTTTGACACATAGCAAGAATGTGTATGCTAGCACTGCTTGCTTGACATCTATGAAAGCCTATTTTGAACTTGCTCAATCCCTTATAATGACCTTCACTGGAATGTCAATGGCGCAAACATACAAATGTGCAGGACATTTTGCAGTTCACACAGAGACGATTCAGTCAATTACGTGTTTGCAGTCACACCAGTGAGGGCAGTTACCAAAATATTGAAATTAATATTCTACAACTAATTTCACTGGGATAATGCAGTCAATGATAAACTCTACGCTTCAAGACCACAAATTGCCGTTACGAGTGATCACAGTGTGTAGGTTTAAAATACGTGAGGTTTAAGCTTGCAAAGTACAAACAGTGCACACTTTGTCATTCAGCATTTCATGTTATTTCTTTTTCTGTACCCTTGTCCCATGGGTGTAAAAGACATTATCTGTATTGAAGTGATGAGATGCTAAATTTGCTTTCATCGCAAGGTCAATGACACAGCATGTGAATGGTCAGTTACCTTGTGGGTCTGACTTCTTGTAGCACGTGCCAGCGTCGACAAAGCAGGATGCTGCATCATGACGACTGCCACACTTGAGGTGTAAGCTAGCCGCCTCGCAGAAGGCGCTCCCGGCCGCTGGACCAATAAGAATTTTTTCATGCAATGACTTTAGAATACAGTACATGTTTGAATTTGAGAGTCTGTTCACTGAAAAGGCAAAGACAGCCCGAAAACGCTAGCAAGAAGCCTCATTACTGAATATCACGACCATCCTACTGAACATACTACATTTAAGGGAGTTTAGACCCTCTTGACAGAGTACTAATTACTCCCTCATTTACTCCTACATTTAAACATACTCCACCTTGGAAGATTCCTTTAAATTCGGTGGACAGACAGAACACACAGTCAAATGAAAGCTAGCACTGTTCCCATATACATGCATGTTTCTTTTTACGTGGCCTGATAATCTTTGCAGTGAAACTGTTCTTAAATCAGGGCTGTCCACATTCACAAGAACTACCACTGTCACTCAAACCTAAAAGCCCTTCCTTGCCATCAAATTAAGTAAGAAAGTGCTTAAAAAAAAAAGTTTCTTTTTCGCAAAGTTTTGTGTTGACAAGTAGAGGAAGCACTTACAGAAGAGGGTATTTAAAATCATGAAAATAAATAAGCAGCCATGTTCCAAGAACGCAATTTTTAAAGGTAGGGGCCTCAAATTTAACTGACAAGTGTCAGAAACATTAGTGATGCACTTGCTAGTAAGGCTTCTATAAAGTGACAAATGGAGCATGAACAGCTGAGCCTTAATTTTACATGTTTGCAGAGAAACTGTCAGCATGTAAAATAAAATGCAAACACGATGCCGTTTTGCAACTAATGCAGTTGCACACCAGCAGAGAAAAAGGTGCAATCAGTGCAATAAAGTTTTGTTAATTTAGCTAGCTCTAGTGTAAAGTCCCAATTCATAAACACAAAAAGCCGCGGCAGGAATTGAGAAAACAATTACCGAAATTAACTGAAACCTACTAACATGATCCAAAAGCAGGTTAAGAGTAAATATGCATGGGTGATGCATCATACACACCGCTCCACTTCTTGGACATCTTGAACATGTTGGCAGCACGTGCATACATTTCACACGCCTCTTCCATCTTGGATGAACTCCTGCACAAAATGAAGAAGACATTAGAAGAAAAAAAAATCCCTCCCGGACTCAGTTGTGAAAAGCAAAAGCGAGTCTGGCAACTCAGTCAGATGGAAGGCCTTGGACACGACTCATTCCATCGCGACGTTTACGCAGAGAACACTAGTCATTTTTATTTTCACTTCATTTCGTCAAAGAAACGAAGCCGACACAATTCACCTCACGTGTTTCTGTTTTACTACTTGCTCCTTCCATTCAAACCATTACCCGAACGATGCGCCATCGCTCGGAATCTAGATATTTTGCGATACCGCACAAGGCGTGCGCGGTTTGCCGACGATAACACAGTTCTCACAGGACGCGGCGAGCACATAAAAGCCTCAAGGGGGGGCGTTACTCGGGTGCGGCGTCGTAACGAAGAACAAAAAGAAATCTAAAATCTTTCTTGCGCGTGCAGTAAACAATCGTGCATTGTCCGTCAACACATCGCCCATGCACCTGGCGACACAGTGGTTCCTAAACGCACGAGACGACAGATCCGATGATGGGTAATTTGCGTTTTCGCCTCAAGCATTAATTCACACTGATCAGGTAGTATTCCTAACCAAAAGTTCGAGCAACGCGTAAAAAGCATATAGCTAATGGTTTATGACAAAAAAAAACCCACTATCCGTCGCCTTACCAACAGAAGCGCTCTTCGCTGATTCAGCGCCCATCGTCTCGCGAAAAGTCGGGTTATATGCTTGCAACTCGGCATTATTGGTTCCTTCAGATCGAGAGGTCGCGCTGAAGCCTCGATTTGTTTGTTTTCAAGCAACGCCTTGCTTTCTGGGTTCGAATGCCGCAAATACATGCTGCGGTTAAGCAAGCGACCGAGAATGCGGATGTGTCACCACTGCAGCGCTCGCGTGCGCCCCTTGTTTCCCATTTCCTATCAGGTGAGTGCCTCTGGGTTTTCCTTAATCTCAGCATCTGTTCGTACGTGCAAAGATAGCTACCCCCACGAATAGTCTAACGCTTAAAGTTAAAACAGATGCAATCGGAAAACAATGATAACTAGTAGCAACTGTACCTTCCCAAGATTATCACACTGGGAAGGCAGCCAAACGCGCCCCGTGGGAAAAAAAGTGTCAAGAGGCGACGCAGTGCCCAATACCGCCTGTACACTGCGGACGAAACAGCAGCCCGTCAAAACATCGCGCGATAGGCAGCACCTGACGGCAGCTAACCCTTGCTAGCTCAGAACGCCAGCAGTTCGCTTACCCGAATAACGATCCGAGGAAACCCTGGGCCGACTTGATCTTCTTTTCGGCGTCGGCTACGAGCTGCATCGCTTTTTGCTCGTTGTCCGCCATTCTCGACGCACCTTCGTCCACGATTCCGGGCTACAATAAAATGAGACTAGGCGCCGCCGCCGACACGGCTTTCACGTTGCAGGTTGCAAAACACGGAACGATCGACGTCTCGAGAACGCCACAGACCTCGATACGCTGCTGTGTGTTATGTGTGCGTGTGTGGCTAGCGCCGGAAGTAGACGCGATCACGAGCTCTGTGCGTCAAAGGAAACAGCCGTCGATTCGCAGTAACAGAGCGTAATGTTTTGAAATGTCACCCTTGTTTGCGCTGCACCGGCAGATGTCGGCAAAAGTTTGGGGCGCTAAATTGCGTTTTTAATCGCCGCAGCGCGCGACTCTGCGAACGCTCTTTCGCCGCGACCCGTACATCGCAGAATCCGTCGGGTTTCGTATCAGGGCTTCTCAGGCCTTCCCCTCCCCTCTACAATAATCGCTTGGTGGCCAAAATTTTTCGCGAAAACGTCGTCGCTGGACGCGAGATCATCGCCGAGGCAAGTGCTTTTTGCTCGCTTCGGACCCCACAGCTGCGCCCGACCTGCAGCACCGCAGGCCAGCGGCGTTACTGGCGTCGCCGGGAGACATTTGAGCTCTCTCTCCGCTACCCGCTTGTGTTTCCGAGTCCGTAGTAGCGAGAGCGCTCCAAAAGGGATAATCAACAAAACAAGAAAAAGAAGGGAAGGCGAAAAAAATGATTTATTCGCATCCTCGGCTGGTATTCCTCGCCTGTCCCGTCGCCTCGATTAGAGAAAACCTGGTCCCGATCATGAAGCAGTGCCGTTTGAACCTGCCCGAGTGGCCGTCCGGAGCCTAAAAATCGTAACGAGTCAGTCCGTCGCTGCAGCGACAGTAGCAGCAGGTCGTGATGTGCGCCCGAGAGCGACGCGATCTGTCGAGCGGGAGCGCGTCGTCGCCTGGGACGCTCGGCGGGCTCAGCCTGTGGCCCTGGTGAAGGAAGCACGCCCGTGGCAGCTCGTCGAAGAGGTTCGTCCTTCGAACCGAGCCCCCGCGGGTCCCCATGGATCACGGAGCAGCGGCGCGATCCGCAAAATGACGTTCAAAGTCGGCGACTACGGCTGGGTCTGGGACGGCATTCAGTGGACCTCTTGGCGATCGCTCAACTCGGACCGCGACCAGCAGAAGCCGTTGTTGGGCTCCACGCTGTTTATCTGGATCAAGCGGCTCAAGCTTGACGAATCCGAGCTCCTGCGCAACATTCAGGTGCTGGGCGGACGGGTGTCCAAGTTTCTCGACGAGGCGGTCAGCTTCGTGGTGACCGACCAGGACCCGACCAAGGTAGCGGTGCCGCACAAGTCCCTCGGTGAGCCGTTGACCCGCGGCCAGCTGATCTTGAGCCGCGCGCACAAGTCCGCTGACGCGGGGCCCGCCGAAGACTGCGTAATCGACAGGGTGAGAGAGGCCCGCATTCGGCTGTGGAACATTAGCCAGTTCCTGCGCTGGGTCGAGGTGCACCTCAACATCCAGCCGGCTGCAGCATCGGAGCCCGCATCATCGCGCAAGCGAAAGTCTTCGCGGCTGCCGCGACCGTTGATCAAGGTCGAGGACGTTGAGCAGCAGTTCAAGCCCGTGTACAAAGTGTTCAAGTCGGACCCCGCGCTCTACGTCAACCCCCTGTACCCGTCGAGCCCGTTTGACGATCCCGCGGTCCAGGAGCGGTACGTGCAACTCAAGAAGTCTGGCAAAGTTTCCTCCTGTGAGACGGACGTTTCCGAAAAGGAGCCCGTGCTGACTGCGCCGGCCAACAAACCGCAGCCGGCCACTACACCCACCGCGGCGCCACCAGCCAAGCACCAGTACTGCGAGTGTTGCAACGCCTACTTCTTCAACCTCCAGCAGCACATAGGACCGGACGGGGCGCATCATCGCGAGTTTGCCCTGCGCGAGGACAATTTCGAGTGTGTTAAGGAGCTTATTGACTGCTTCCCAACCTTGGACGATTTTGTGGCCAATGGTGACCATGGTGTGGACAAGGCACTGAGCGACATGCATCCTTCGGCGTACCACTTTGCCATGCTGAATGCAGCGGGCATGCAGGCATCTGCTGCTGCCTACCACCGGCCACCTCCTGTGCCATTCCCGACACGGCCAAGCTTCGACCCTGGTCAGGTGATGGTAAAGCAGGAACCGCAAGATGACTCGCCACCAAGTACTGTGCTTCATTCAGGACTGCTTTCTGGTGTTGGTGAGGCCAGTGCTGCGGTTCCTCTGGACTTTTCACGAACGAGCCAGCTGACGGAGATTTGTGGCCAGAGCTTCCCACGAGAATATGTCCACCACCACCACCAGGGTCCGCCACCTCCACCATTAATTCCGCATCCCCCGTACCTTCCAGACAAGACTGAGGAGCCACAGTCTTGCTGGATGACGGCAGGAGGTGCCAAGATGGATTCCGGTAGCAGTCAAGCAGCGGCAACAGCTATGCCACCTCCCCCATCGCACCTGTCACACCACTCCCAGGTGGCGCCGGTGTCCAGTTCCCACCACCTGCCACTTGAAAACCTTAGTTTTCTCGACCCCCCACAGCAGGATGCAATGTTCACGAGTGAGCTCCCACAGCAAGACTTCTCGTTTGGCTTGCAGAACCTCCTTCACAGTATCTGTGACGAGGCTGAAGATGAGAACAGTCAGAGAAGAAGTGGTGGCTCGCGGGGCATTGAAAGTCACAAGGAAAACCTAGAAAAGGCGGCAGAGAATGCAGCTGCTCCAACATCCCTGGTACCTCAGCCAGAACAGCATCAGCAGCAGTATCCAGCATGGCCGTACTCGGAACCAGCATCCATGGTTGCGGAAAACACAAGGTGTCCACAACAGCTGTCCATGGAGAACTCATCTTCATCACCGCTCGAGTTGACTGCACACACTCCGTCCGAAGCACCGTTGTCTTCTGCTTCGAAGCAGACGGCGGCACGAAGACGGCATAGCCGTGACGATGAGGACGCAACCAGCAATGGCATGTCCGAGAGCAACCCCAATCGCTGGACCGTAGAGCGGACAAGGCGAGGCGTTGGACTGAAGCTGAAGTTCACGCCGGCTCGCAAACAGAGCTCTTCACTGATGAGTCCTCCAACCCCGGTGCACACTCCGAGGACGCCAAAAGCGGCCAAGAGTGGTGGAGGCGGTTCGTCCTCGTTCGACGTCTACGACTGGAACGAGGAAGAAGAAGGTGAGTGTTCGGATTTCGTGAAGGTCCAATGGCGGGTCATGCACACCGAGGACACAAAGGTGATCTTGTGCCGGACTAAACAGTTTGCGCTTCCGCGCAAGCACGGCAAAGGTGTCGGGGGTGGCAAGCAACTCGTCTACTGATATGCGTGGTTCCAAACGCTTTTTAAAACTGTGCACGGCGGCTTACAAGCAGCTGTTGCTTCCTTTGGCCTGACACTGAGATTGTCATGTCCTGTACATTGAAAAGAAACAGAAAATCATCTCCTCGCCGGACTTTGAACAGTGTGCAGCAACAGCATCAGTGCTCTATTGAACCGTGGTTAATGCAATATCATCAGCCTGCACGTCGCCTCCCTCAAGGTCAGGAGAGGGGAAAGCTTCAAGCAGTGCTTCAACACTGCGGAGCACGCATTGACTGTGACGCTTCTTTGAGCATATGCACTGCTTTTCTCCTTCTCATCACCGTTGCCATCAAGCTGTCTTCTCTGCTGTAATATTTGCCCATCTGACGGCTCCACACAGTCTTCTCCGTAAAAAAAAAAAAAAGCAGTCTCGCCCTTTTATGCATTGCGGTACGACTTGAGAACCGCAGAACGGTGGACACGGGATCACTTCCGTGCAGGACTGTTTGTGGGCTCTGTGCCTGGGTGTCCGGAATTCTTCAAAATCGCAGAGGCTCCCTGTAAAAGATTACGCATACCCAGGCACAGATGGCCACCATTAATGAAAGCTCATGTAGGCGTAAACAGCTGTGTGTAGATGTAACCCTAACCCACTTCGTTCCCCCACAATCCTTCCTCTCATCCAAGTGTGACCGTTCCACAAAACAGGTCAGAAAATACTCTCAGCCAAGAACGAAAGCTTAGAATGTGTACAGTATATGCAGCCTTGTCTTCATTTTGAGACACAAAGAGTCACAGGGGGTTGAACACATAGCATTCATGGCAAATGTCCCTAGCCTTCCATGGTTTCAATTTGGATTGAGCATACAGAACATGTGGGTATACCAAGTTGTTTGTGAGGCAAGGCTACTGATAGCTTTGTCATAGTGGCTGTTTGCAGTGTGTTCTCAGTGTTGCTTGGTTTGTGCTAATGTTTGTGTCTAAAGCCATTTAACAAGCGACACTTTTTCATCCTTTTCAGTCTGTACGAGAAGGTCATTCCTTGTCTGCCTATTTAGCACGGCTCTGTATTTCTTTGTTACAAGACCAGCATATCACATATAACTGCAATGTGTGCAAATGGAGACGAAATCAGACCTTGAAAAAGCCGTAAGCATAACTCAATTTTACTGACGTAAGTAATGCTTTTATACAAACATTCTGGCTTTCGACTGCACTTGGAAATGTTAAATGCAATTTTTAGCTTTGGTATTGTGGACTGCAGTCGCTGAGGCCGACAGCTGGCATCACCAAATTAGTTTTCCATCACTTGTGTGGCAACCAAGGCTCTGACAGTTCTGACGTGTCACGGGACGTTCGCAGATTTGTGTTTCCTTTTAAATGTGACAACGGAACAGCGTTTCTCCCAGCATGCGGTAACTCTCTCAGACGGCCTCTTATCTGGAGGTGTGCTTGCAGGCGAAAGCTGTAGATAACGCCGGGCCTGTTTTGTCGACTGATATCCCCGTGCGCATTCCGCTTCGCGTGTACAGTTGCTTTGCTTTGACGATTGCAATACTGCTATGTTCCTTTACTTTTATTTTTGTTGGTGAGTGTTGGCGGCTAGACAGGTGGCTTTCGTGCTTGCTTGTAACCCATCTGTAGCGGCGGCATAAGTTATGCATTATAAATAAATTATAAATTTTACATGTGTAAACTGTGCTTTAAACAGGCCATGTAATGCAGTAAAACTAGGCTGTGTAAACTGTGCATTAAACAGGCCATGTAATGCAGTAAAACTAGGCTACTGTACGAATAGCCAAGAAAGGCACATTTATGATAAGGGCCGGACTTATGGACAGCTCTTAAAAGGGTCAATTGCAGAGAGAAGAGTGCTGTTGTCCTGTCTCATGTGCATGATGCATTTTTTTTATTTATTTAGACAGGAGAGAGGTTGATGGTTTTTTTTTTAAAACATTTCTCACTCAGTGCCTCCCCCCTATACCTTTAAAAGCCATTTATGTTCATGATTACTAAACTATACTGAATCAAGAAACTTAGCAGAAGCACAGCAGCATGTGAACAATTTAAGCTGGAATGATTTTTCGGCAGGAGTCTTCAGCACGATGATGTTTTGCAGATGTATAAAGCCGTTAAAACTACATGAAAAAGAAAAATATACTTCCATTAGGACACAAAATTAACCGTTTGTATCCCAGTGGCTACATATGTTGCCACCAAGTACGACCAGATTACAGGTTGAACAGGAGAAGTGATGCAGTGGTATAATACGCAAAGATATTGGCGTGATAGCTATAAAAGCCTGTTACGCAGAAAATCCAACATCGGCATTGGCGTTGTGAGCGAAAAATCACAGGCATGGCTCTGGCAGGTGGGCCGCCTAGGTCACGTGACCTTGTGGCGTTATCACAATCTGCCCAGCAGATAGCAAACTGCCCACCGTGGCAGGTGGCAGTTAAATTAATGATTGGTTGCTCGTGAAGATCAACCTGGGCCACACAAGGCCCACCGCTGTGAACACCTGCCATCGCATAGCAGTGGCGCATCGCTTAACCGCTGCTCCTCTGCTCCAGGAGAGGTATGAGGACTCCCAGGGATCCATGAATGTAAAGTAGAGAATGACCTGCAGTATATATGGGAATTATAACCGATTATGCTATCGCGTCATACCCTTAATGAGGAGCTTAAATGTCTCCTCCAATTTTTTGCTCCCACGCCAGTGGTGACTCGGCAGCTATATCTGATGCCATTTCATCTTTTTTACTGTAGTCACTAATCTGCTTATACTTGCTGGCCATATGTGTCGTTGTTTGGGATGCAAAAGGTTAATTTCAAGAGGGATATTACCATGCTAAATAACGCATTGTTTGCACTGTTTTATTGCGCATTAAGAAAATTGGCTGGTCGTATTTATGTATCATTCAACACGTTGTCGTGGGAAACTTGCCGACGTTCTTGTTGATACAGCTATACAGAGCGGGACAGCTTGTAATGATCCGAGCTGCCAAAGCATGTGCAGCGATGTGCATCCGCTGATTACGTATGATGTCTCCGCAGATTAATGTTGAATTCCAATGGCAGATCGAGAGCGCTCCGCCGGATCACAAACGGAGCGCGTAGTTCAGGCGGAGATCACTCCCTCCCATTTTGCCAATGGAATGCATGCGCTCCCGCGGGGGCACTTCAGCGCAAGAATATAGCTCCAAGTTCAGGCAACATGGCGGCGCCCTTTGAAGCACGGCCTCTCGCTTCACCAGCAATTCGTCCTTGCCGCTACACTGTCTCTCACGTTCATGGCAAACAAAAGGCGCACGAAGCTTTCGCTTTGTGTGATGATGCCCGCACCACAAAATTGTAGTGATGAAACGCGCCAAATTTTCAGATTGCTTCCTTATTTACAGAGCTGCTAGGCTTAGAGAGTACGCGTCGTCTGTGTCAGAAAGCGCGGGAGGTTCAAACAAGTCGACGATTTTGGTCTAAAAAGCGGTCACAAAGAATTTACCGCGATGGAATTGACATCCTGTGAAGAAAATGTTTTGTTTTAACTTGTGCGGATGCAAACAAAACGAAAAATAATTACATTTGGGAGAATTAAATTAAAAAAAGTCAAAAATACTGCTTGTACGTTACCCGGATCACCGCATAGCGACGACAGGAAGGATGCAGCCGGTCATGACCGGAAGCAGACGCGGGAAAGTAAAACGTCGCGGGGGGTTCCGGTCAAATCTGCCGATTTCGGCGGAGCAAATATCGCTGCTCCACAGAGCGATCCGGGATTGACGTCTGATCCCGATCTGCCATTGGAACAGACAATTCGCACTCCCATTTTGCCATTGGAATACGATTGCTCCCAACAGAGCAGAAAAACTTGATCAGGATCTGCCATTGGAATTCAACATAAGAAAACCCAGTCAATTAAGATCGGTCTGGAGCTCCTCGCTACAACAATTCTTTTCTTCTCCCCTCTATAGGACCCCCTTTCAACCTTTCCCACACACCACAGTGCAGGTGTCCACGATGAGCGAGATAGTTAATGCACTTTTAGCTCGTAACCGCTGTTATTACGGTTAATATAATCGTGCTTAAGGACAACAAGAAAATCATGCGTTGCAATTGAACCGGCCATAGATCGCAGCTTGTGGCTTAACCTTGCAGCAGGGTTTGAAGCCAGCATGGCCAGAAAGCCACCTGTCTGGTCATAAGAAGACAGGGATAAGAGGGTGAATCTTTTATCATGTACAGCCAGAGAGAGAGATGTTCCAGTATGTGAATTTCATTCACACTAGAAGGAAATGTGTTGTGCACGCATCCTGTGTTACTCTTTTTGGTGTGGGGGCATCATCCGTATGAAAATTTTCTAAAAAATTATTTTAAAAGAGACTCTGGAGGCAGTCCCTTCCAATTTTTGCCCGTAGTCAAGTTTGATTGTTCGGCTTTCTGTGGTGCTTTTGAAGAAGGCATATTTCTTGCTGGAAAACTTTGGAGATGAAAAATTTTTTTCTCGCCTCTTGAGTCAGACTTGTGACATTTACGATGACGTCAAGAGCAATAGGTACTTTTTGAATGGTCAAATGGCCTGACCTCGGCGGTCCACGAACAAAGGAATATTTGACGCCATCACCACAGTTTGCTGATGAGAGCCACCTGTGGTGGCGACATCTGTATTTCATTTATTGCTCTTCTCTAGTTGATAAAAGTTGTGTTTTCTGTGAAATTAGCTTTTATGTTGTTAGAACAGGGTTATCAGTTAATACAGGACTTCGCTTTGTCCTTATAGTCCCTTTAAATTGGCTCCCAGACTTAGCCGACCATTTCCCTTGCTTTATCGAAACATTCATGGGTTATGGGGGGTTTAACGTCCCAAAGCGACTCAGGCTATGAGAGATGCCGTAGTGAAGGGCTCCGGAAATTTCGACCACCTGGGGTTCTTTAACGTGCACTGACATCGCACAGTACACGGGCCTCTAGAATTTCGATAGAGAATTTCGCCTCCATCGAAATTCGACCGCCGCGGCCGGGATTGAACCCGCGTCTTTCTGGCCAGCAGCCATAACCACTCAGCCACCGCGGCGGCCTTCAAGATCGAAACGTTCAGTATTGGCAGCTGAGCATTGTTGGATGTCCCATGGGATGTGCCTGACGAAGACTGGCCGTTGCTTTTTTTTATGCTTATGTGTATATTATGGAGCACATAGGTTTCATGTTCAAAGGATTATTTACATTCTACTGCCCGGTACTGTGGTAGCACAACTGTTCAGCATTGACAATGACTGCTTTGGAGGGTTCCCGACAATGAGCTTTTGGGTGACCTCCTTGTTGGTCTGACGAATGCCCGTGAGCTTGTTAAAATGGTATTGAAATCAAGCATGACCGCTGATGTCAGGCTGATTTTATGCACCGCAGTATCTCAGTGACCGCAGCGTTTGGTGGCTGAGCACAAGTTCCGATGTTCGGTCACATGTGGATGATGGCAGAATGTAAGAGCACCCATATACCGTGATTTCGGTGCTTGTTATAAAAATCCTGAGTGGTCAAAATTAATGTGGAGCTCACTAATTCAACGTGCCTCATAGCCCAATTTATTAGCCACCTGAAGGGGTTAATGATATTATGTCATTAACTTCATTGCCCTTATTGTTTAAAATCTTTACATTGTATGTTTTTGTCAAATTTGTAACGACAGCATTGCTGGTGCAGGATCCAGTGTGGCTCATAATGAGTGTACAACCTCTTCATATCTTTGGCAGGCAAAGGGAACTTTTATCCACCTTTTCCCAAACCTTCTTACGCCATGGTCAGGGTGCACGAATCCCGCCACACTATTTGACACCAGTCATGGTGTCCTGAGATGTTCTGACATTGGCAGTATGTGGCATTTATGAATGAGAGTACACTGAAAAATCTCTTGTCGGGACTCTTTTTAAGCAACATTCAAGATTGAGAAGGAGTTGCTAAAGTAACCTGAGCAATAGCTTTAGGTTTTTGTTTTTCAAGCCTTGTTGAAGCGAAGGCCAGCATTTAGGCTTGCACTTTTGCTGATGCATCTTTATTTGTCAGTCTGGAGTTGAACTCACAGAAGAATTGGCAATGGACTAAAGGGCACCAGTCAAGAAAGGGGTGCTTATGTTTTTGTCATTTGACAGGCCTTTTATTTTTATTACTCGACATGCCTACTTGTGGCTCTATAGAAGGAAAAAGAATGTGCAAATGTGCAAACAACAAAGATGGCGGTGTTCAGTTCATGCTTGCTGACGGAGCAAGCATTGCCGAGAACTATGAAGTCTTCAGGTTATATGCGGGGAGTTTCCCATTGCAAAAGAGACTGGAGTGCATTGCTCGTGTCCCATCCATGTCTGTCACGGTTATTGCAATGTGGTTGTCAGGCAGTGAAAAACCGCAGCTGTTCTGTTCTTTCATGTGATGGAAAATTTTAATCTGCCTACTTTGTTCACAGAGTTCTCAAATCACACGAGCTGCAAAACATACTTCCGCCCTCTGCTTCATTGTGATCAATTCTGAAAACAGGCCACAGGATTTTAGAGCAGAGTTTTGCGGCTGATGTGATTTTAGAGCACTGTGTTGTTCATTGCCAGAGTCCCTAGTTTTCTGCGCTATGACTCAGTGCATACCCATTGCCTCTTAAGTGCAAATTATGAAAAGTTGCTCTTTCCAAGAAAGATTTAGGTTTAAGTTAGTTATGGTATTATCTGTCATATTTGTGTTGTCTAGGTTTTATCACATTTACCTTGTGCATATTAGCAGCGAGTCAGTAGTGCTAGCTCAAAGCAGACAGATCTGACCGCCAAATTGGGTCACAGACCTTGTACGGTGCATGCAAATCAAAGACTTGTAAAGTATGTTTTTTTGAGAATGTGTGGTGGGAGCCGAGAACGTGGAAGTGCTTCCTTTGGGGGTATGTTGTTTTGGTTGCGTAGGTACTCTGTGCTATGTTGTCTGTTTACAAAAAAAAAAAAAAAAGGCTGTTATGAATTTATTTTTCCCCCCTTGTTTTGTTTTGTTTTTAGTTGTTGTCACTTGTGGCCCTTATATTTATACACAGAACCTGAGCACCGACTCTCCATTTCTAAGTTATTCTGCCTGTATTACACATTTCACCTTTTGTTGCTTGTTTACCTAAGTTATGTAGCCTTCCAGCGTCTTCGCTTGCATTTCAAAAAGGGTGTTCTGTACTGAGCATTTCTGTGCTGCGATGGTGTGGTTGTACAAATCTGCATTTTGCATGTCCATGAAATTGCTGTACAAACTCATGCTCTTCCAACTTTTTTTTTTGGAGTCGGTGATCAATTTGATGAACAAATTGTAGTTTCGTTTGCTGCAAGTCGTTATGTAATCTGTAGTTGGTTTTAGTTTTATCCATTTACAGTGAACTCTTGTAAATTCGAATTCGCCTAACTTGAACCCCGGTTTATTCAAACTGACACTTTCGTCCTGTCAACAGCAGGTGTAGCAAAGAGGAGCATAATTTGAACAAATTCTTGTTCCGTGGCGAGTTCGAATCTGCAACCGTCAACTGTACCATGTCATTTTAATATAGAAATTTATGACGATTTACTAAGTGCTTAGTCAATCCTTACAAACTTTTTAGTGAAACTGGTTGTGAGTCCTGTGGAACAACTGAACCTGATGTCACACTGAAAATATTTTTTTTCTGTCAGGCCACCGTGAATGCTGTTTTAAGGGTTCATTTTATTTTTTACTTTGCGTGGGGTTTAGGGACAAACTAAAAAATGGGGAACTGAGAAAAAGAAAAAAAAGTTCTTTTGCTACTTCACTATTCACCAGATGTCACAACACCAAAAAGGAAAGGACTGCTCTGCCAAAAAGGTGAAAGACTGTACTCTGGTTTTCTATGTGTGTCGCGTATGCATGTCGCAGCAACAGTTTCCATGTGCCATGTTGTGTGTACCATAAGCGTAACTGTAAGCGTAACAGCTTTATGTTTTATTAATCACGTCACATTCGGCGCTGCAATGCGAAAGGATATGGTGTTTATGATGGCACTTGCATGCGGAAAGGAGAAAACAATTTGGACTGAGTGAGTCCGGTCTCGGTATGCCATCGTGTATATAGACAAACAGTGTGCTTCAAGCGATCGTGCTCTAGGGAAGCGTTCACTCGACGCACATTGTTGCAACCTCTGTCGCGACCTTGTACATATATACTTGAGTGTAGTGTGCTGTTTCCTAGTGATGCCATCATAGTAAAATAAAGGCTAGTTTGTATCACAAGACGGCCTGAAAAGTTGACTCCTGGTTTCTAACATAAAAATCTCTGTTCCAGTGTCACAAGGCTGGGATGAACGGCTCTTTTACAGATTATTTGGTGTAACAGTGCTTTGACTATGCCAGGCGCTAAGCTATACCATGCTCATGTAAGGACTGTTACAGATTGGCAAAAGTTTACAGCGACAAAGGTTACACATGATCATCAGCTTCATATGTTTCTTACATATATGAGTTCAGTATGGCCCACTAAGAGACACACAGGTTTAAACAGTTTTTCTAACTCGCATGTGTTCAGATTCACTCTGGAGGGCCCATATTTTAATGTGCTTTTGAGTACGCTCAAATCGTCAAGGTTTATGTGCCTTAAATTGAGACTTCGTCATTCTTGCCAAAACTTGAATTCAAAATAGGACATACTTGGACTTGGGCTGAGTGACACTCGTAACTTTAGCACAAATAGGCCCAAATCACTGAGGCTCACATGATGCCATGTGGGTTGGGAAATGAAGAAAAAAACATCTTTCATGGAATACCAAACCTGTTTTTAAGATGCCAGGATTAATTTGACATGGTTGACCAGAGTATATGCCGGGAGGGGGGGATCGGAGAGTGAGCAATTTTACCTCTGAAATTGAGCGGTTTCAAGCCGACATTTGTGATGGACATTGGGTGAGCCTGGTTTGAACATGTGATTAGGACTCTGCCTTGCTTGAACGCTCACTTAAATATTACTCACACTCATAATTACAAATGCCAACATTCGAATTGGAAACTGGACACGAGTGTGTGCCAACTTATGGCTAATTGTACAGTGTACATGTTCATCATCATCATCAGCCTTACTACACCCACTGCAGGGCAAAGGCCTCTCCCATGTCTCTCCAATTAACCGTCTTTTGCCAGCTGCATCCACCCTTTGCCTGGAAACTTCTTAATTCATTCTTGTTTATTGCTTGTTTCATCTGTATTGTTTATACCTTACACAAATGCCTATGTACACAGGTACCTGTAGTACTGAAGTGAGATAGAAATCTAAGCTACTTGGCAACTGTTCATTGTAAATGGGACAGCGTGAAACAAGACAACGTAAACTTCTTTTGTGTCCTGTGCATTGGTTCACGCCATTCCGTCCACACTGAACAGATGCCCATGCCTTAGACTACATTTGTTGCACAACCTGACCTATACTTAATCCGCTGGAAGCTGGCTGTAAAGACAGTTCCATGTTTTTGTTTCTTGCTTGTGGCAACTTGTGTTGTTTGTATATTAATTTACCATCTTTAATTTTACTCACTTTCGTAGAGCACGATACATAACCTTTACCAGTCTTAACGTGCTTGTGAATGAGACTCATACAGTTCGAGTGCACCATTCATAAATTACGGGTGGAAGACACTGGCACGAGCACACATGCGTGTGGCAACATAGGACGAGCTGTTTCAGTACATGAAAAATGAAATGGTGTCTGAAGTTTGTGGCACACTGATTTGTCACATGCTGATGGAGCACTGTGCTGATAATAGAAACAGCAGATTTTTGCAGCTGAAATAGCAGACGAGGCTTTTCAAGCAGCCTCAGCAGGCTTTAAAAAGTTCAGCACATAACAACAGAGCAACCAAGCCTGGACCTTTGCCATATTGTGCTCATCTTTCTCTTGTGGCGATATTAGGTATCTGTCCTAGAAGCTAAGCAAAACGGTGGTTGAAGGAGGCACATTCTCCTACATGTAATGCAATTAGCATCAAACTTGACGTTGAGAGATAGAGAGGCGTTAAGATAATTTTTCATTATCAAGTTGGCTAAAAGAGTAGTCCATTATGGGACCCTTTGTTGTCTCTATTTTGGGCTTTGGAATTTGGAAGTGGTGCCACCCAGTGTGTTGAAACATGGTGGCCAAGAGTTATGATACAAAAGAAGCCAACAGCCACTGGAATCGAGGCAAGTGTGGGGGATGTTATTTTTTGCGAACATCTCTCTGGAATCGGGAGTTACATTTGCATTGTCGTTGATGCGAACACCAAACAGCCAATGGCCAGTGGTACAGCTTGTACTCCAGCTGCTCTTAGCCGTCTCGTACACTTTTTTATTCCTGTCAGTGGTGCGGAAGCTGTGGACCTGAAACACACCATCTCTTTCTATGCAGCAGAATATAGCCCTAGCTTACAGCTATTAGTTTTCTCTTGAAACATGGTACATTGTCAACATTTGTTCCGTAAATTTCTATCACAGTTGCCAACTTTTAACTTTGGAAGTCTAGGAAAAAAAGTTTTTTTAATTGCGATAAACTTGCTAGGCACATATAGTTACAAGAAGCTTCAATAGATGGCGCCAGCTGCTTTAGCGACAGAATGAAGTTACCACGTGGAGGGCAACGAATCAGGCGGCCAGGCGCTCTGTATTTTGACCGAACTATTAGGTGGAATGACATGGTTACGGATGCTTCGCCTCCGTAGACTTCCTTTTGTGGCTAAGAAAAGCTATGGCAGAGTGTAGGCACCGGTCTTCACATACGGGCCAAGTCACGCACCACTTTCAGTGCCAAGTCGTAGCTGTATGCTTGCTCATTTGTTCAAAGCATGAAATGCCTTCTCACTATCACTCTTATTCTAAAGCATTTAACTGAATCAGAATGAGGTTGCTGAAATCCGAACAAAGCAAGCAGGCATTTAAGGGTATTCAGGCAAGTACAGAAGTGGTCAGACAAATGTGCCGGTCAACTACAGTGTGCATAGAATTTGTATACCAACTACAACGACGACATGAATAGTGTTGGTGGGGCAGTTCAAATACGAGCCAGAAAAATGCATCAAGAGCAGTCTATGTCATTGTGTTGCAAAGTGTGTGTAAAAAACACTGTCCTGTGAAACTTGCCTGAAGAGACCACAAGGTGACTGTACCATGTCCCTAGATTGCCACTAGCCTTAGTACAACAGTAAGGGCTATGAGCATTATGACAGAGCAATGATGAGCATGTGCTGTGGGCATGGTAGGATCATAGCTTGGAAGTAAACCAGACCTGTCGTATGGTCATAATGTTCCATAATCCTGATTCTTTCACGAACATAGTAACAGCAAACTTTACGCAATTAGATGTACTGTTACATTATGCCCAACAATGCAAATGTTTGGTTATCTTCGTGAAAATTTTTAAATTTGGCTTTTAGTGTAATCGAGAATAACTATTCGCTGTTATAGCCTGTCCGAGGTTAATTGATCAGGTTTAACTGAGACTTTTATTGTACTGAAAATTCCTTGACTGCTGTTACACTACAATTAAGCCTCTAGCTGTGCCAAACAATGTCTTCATGTTAATAATGAAAGCATTTAATCTGGTCATTGCCACTATGCAGGGTCATCCTACTAGTACTTGTATTCCACAGAAAGGATAGCTCCATGGTTTTGCTTACATGCAACCAATGCATCTCTGACATCAATTTCTTCAAAGCATTCGCCATGCAACAATCATGATTTGCCACCATTTCCACAAGTCAACTCAAATGGGCGTCACCGTCACTGAAGTTGTCACAATGCTTCAAACCACCCAGAACTGTCATGGGGTAGATGATTCAAAGGTCCAAGCTAACCTAAGCTGGGTGCAGGTCGGGCATGAATGAGCCGCTTCGACCAAGCACCTACACCGGTATGAATTATGAACAGTCGATAAAAAACCAGCTTGGACTGAGCACTTACACAAGTATGGGCAAAGAACAGTCAACAGAAAAGTCAATGGGTGCAGGAAGTTCAACCAATCAAGTTTTCAACGAGAGGTCTATTTTCTCGAACACTTCTACTAGTTCAGGTAGTGGCACGCCTGCCTGTAGCAGGCACAGAAGCAGTCATGTGCATTTGTTTTCAACCAGTTTTCTGTATAGCGTTGAAATTTTCATGGGATCCCAGAAGGCAACAAGTGTGGTGAAAAAAGGCGAATTTAAACCTAAAAGTTTGTCCACATTTGCCTCTAAATATAGCAAGTCTGATGTTCAGCCTTATGGGTTTATGGGGATTTAATGTCCCAAAGCGACTCCGGCTATGAGGAATGCCGTAGTGAAGATCTTCGGAAATTTCGACCACCTGGGATTCTTTAGCATGCACTGACATTGCACATTACACAGGCCTCGTAGAATTTCGCCTCCATCAAAATTCGACTGCCGGGGCCAGGATTCGGCAGCCGAGCGCCATAACCTCCGAGCCACCGTGGTGGCTTATGTTCAGCTTTGTCTGGAGAATGCCCCCCCCCCCCCTCCTTACTTATCACCAATGGCACTTACAAAGTACAGTAAAACCCCCTTGATAAGTCTTTCTGCTCGTATGTAAGCGCATCCCTGTAGTTCTCAGATGTCTTGCCCTCTTGCCCCAAGGCACTAAGAAGCCACTGCGATTCTCCTCTGCATGTCGTGTTTCCGCAGGAGCAGGCAGCTATGTAAACGCAGTTTTTTTTTATGCTTCCCCCTTTACACTAAGGCACTGCAGAGAAGCTGCCATAAAGGACGACTGCCACTGCATGTTCTTGCATATGGCATGCCCTCAAGTTCAGCCAACTTGAGTTCATGTACGTTCAGTTTATCGCTAGACAGTGTACGGCCAGAGCTCTGGTGTATCGGGCAACTAGATGTGGCTTGGAGTCTGTAATGTTGAGTGCGTTCTGCACACTGGGTAGGCAGCGCGCCCACCCTGACAGCTAAATTAATGGTGAACGCTGTAGCCTATATATTCCTCTCAGACCGACGTCACAAAGGCAGTTTCCATAGTGTGCCATCATGAGACTATTCTACCGGTGAATCGAAAGATCAAAAGTCAAGTAATGCAACACCATGGTGGACCACATATGGCTTTCGCTTCAAGAAGTAACACTAGTCTCTGGACATTCTTATAGCCTGCAATTGAGCGTATGAACCGGTAACGTATTAAAACTATGTTTTTAACACCTGCAGTGCCTAACAATTGCGGCGCTATGATTAAGAAACAACCAAAGTCAAAGAAACCTCAGATACTTTTTGCAATTGCTAGTTTCCATGGCTTGACTGCTTGATACAGGGGTTCCCAATCCAGGTTCCATGGAGCATTCTGGGTTATGCCCCCATCAACTCAAACTAGGCTAGTTTGTATACCGCATCCAAGACAATTCTTTCTTTGTAGAACACACAACAAATGAAAGTGCACACACACCAAACTTGCACAAGATGGAACACTTTTATTGTGAGACACAACACTGTCCTCCCCCTTTGTGTTCCTTTAAAAGTGTATACATACAGCTGTATACAGCTGGTGACACCAGGAGGAGCTTTGTGACTTAAGGACTTAAGTCAAACAAACAAAAAAAGAAGGCGGGATGTGGGTGGGAGGGTAGGCGGATGGGTGAAAGGGTGAAGGTGCAGCTCCTAAGACAATGTGAAATGGAAGATGCAGCAATAAACAAGTGGGTAGGGAGGGGAGCCCCGCATAACGGCAGTTCTGATGCTTCCTCCCTGAATCGGCTTGAAGAAGCAGGCTCAGTGGTCTGAATGCCAAGCTCCCCGGTCGGCTTGAAGAAGCAGGCTCAGTGGTCTGAATGCCAAGCTCCCCGATCGGCTTGAAGAAGCAGGCTCAGTGGTCTGAATGCCAAGCTCCCCGAACGGCTTGAAGCGAATGGGTTTGTCATTACAAGACTGGCTTATCTCTTTCCGAAGCCTCTCCTCCAATCACAGTGAGGCAGCAAACCGCCCAGTGGGGGTGATGTTTTGTGTTGGGATGGTACGGTAAGGAGGAGAAGTTCGAAGATATATGTACAAGTATAATGGCCATTCACATCATATCGCAGAGGTCAATCAATGCGTCGGGTAGTAGGAACTGGTGGGATATGCGTTCCAAGCTTGCTGGTAATTGTAGGCCTGCGTGAGATGGGGCAAAAACAAAAAAAAAAACATGAGGACTCCACTTGGTGATTCAAACTGGGTTCCCCGGAACCCGGTTTGAGAACCCGTTTTAGACTGCTCTAACGCAATAAGCCACCGCACCACACAGTGCCACCAACACAAGCTCAGAAAAAGCAAGCATCTTGAGCTCCCCGAACCAGACCTCCTGCCACGACACCCGTGACCCCCGAGAACCGAGGGCACGGGAACAGCGAGGAGGAGCTGGCAGCCAGAGAGCCAGTCAGATGACGCGCATGTTTTCATCACAGTTGAGGGCGGCACATAGGAATTTTTAACAAAACTGCTTCCTCAGCTAGAAGACTCCCATTACAAACAAGCCAAAAAATAATGAAAAGGAGAGTCATGCCAAGTTTACCTGTGGATAGCCGGCCCACTGTTGGGCGTAGTTGTACTGGGCTGTCGCATCTGTTGCTGCTGTGCTTGACGTGGCTGCAGCTATGGCTTGCGCTGCGGATGCGGCCGCCGCATCGGCTCCATTAAGTTCCGCCGGTTTTGCCTTCTTCTCTGGGCTCTCCTGGGGCTCTCTGTGGCGACAGAAAAGCAGAGTAATCGCATGCTGCTACGTTGCCCGACAGACAGACACGCTGCATCTTGCCAGCAGCAAAGTTACACCTGGATAAAACAAAGTCGCGAAACGTTCCCAATTTTTCGTTGCATCCAGTTTTCACGTGACAACTCTTAAGGATTGTGCAGTATCGAAGCCAAAATGAAAAATAAATGTATATGAAATCACCTAGTTAACGTTCACAGTAAACCCCAATTAAGTCACAAACATGGAGAGATTTCGTGATCACGTTGACAACGCCAGTGCGGCAGCAGCCGCCAACGTCTCCGCCACGGGTCGCACAAGGGAAGGCGTGACGCCACTACATGCAGGATGGGGGGCGTAGGGATGGAGGTGGAGTCTGAAGCACCTGCCTCCTTCATGTGCTTGGGACTTGTAAATAAAAAAAAAGAAAATCCCTCTGTGTGCTCGCTTGCAAATCCCTCTGTATGCTCGCTTGCCGTTGGCCTGGGAAACGGACTCGTCCTATTCGCCGCTTGTTACCGGTGCCCTCTGCCGTCCCCGCTGCCGGTGCGCGTTGGCACCTGAATCGTGCGAGCAACAGGGGCGCCGATGGACGTGCACTGCTTGTCCTGTGCCTTCATTGCTACGCCCTTTTGTTTTGTGCTACACGTGGACATGCACTGTTGTAGTGCCACCTGGTGTGGCACTACACAAGTGAAAGCTGCCAAGACTGGTGCATTTGTCACAGAGAAGCTCTGGAGCACGGCACGCTGAGTCAACTGCGTTCACTCGTTGGGATCGCAGACATTCCTCTTGTGGCGGTCCGTGCTTTATAGTCATGAAACTTTTCAGCAACTCGGCAAAATTTCAAGTGAGGCAGCACTAGTTAATGGACAGCCAACGTGGAGAGTTCATTATATCAAGGTGGACTGCAGCAACACCTTCGTTACGTGGAGTTCACAAAGATGCACGCTTCAATAGGGTGGCATTGGGAATTGAGAAACTTAGTAATATAGCGGAATTCGTTACATGGAGGTCCGTTACATCCAGGTTCGTTCAACTATTATGATACTAACTCTTCTTCCTGTTACTTTATTTGGCTACAAAAGACTTCATTGCAGCTAACTGCTAAATTCTGGCAACTACTCCAGAGCTACGTTGTTAAAGGGGTAGCAGCTACCACGGTGGAACACGAAGTGCTGACTCACTCTGACGGCCTCTTCTTCGATGCAACTTCTTGTGCCTTGGCCATTTTGGAGTACTCGTCAAAGGCTTCCTGCACCCTGTCAACATGGAGACGGAACAAAGCAGGGGTGAACACAAGCAGACCCTGTCTGCAATGGCAATCTTGACCTCCCACCCCATTTTACCTTATGATGAATTTTTATGGCACAAAGGCAGCTTTGGCCAGAGTGGCATAGCACAAAGTGTTGTCTCTACACAAGGGAGGGAACAAAGACCCATTTTTAAATTAACTGCACGACCTGCGAGTGTGCAGCTACATCCATACTCTGCCTGCTGAACTGTCTGGGCAGAGGAGAGAACAAACACATGCACATGCTTGCAAAACTCATGCAATCTCAAGATGTCACCCTTTATAACACTAGCTCTACACTTGAAAGTGATGAATCATGAGAGGTGGACTTCTGTACGACCACCAGCACAGCAGGGAAGCTGCATCCCTGACAGTAATAATGCATGTGCTCAGTGTTGGAGAAAACGGAATCTGCACACCATGTTGCAGTGCAAAATAACGCAACATCTGCAGTGGGGCAGCAGCACACCGTTCTTTGTGCATTACTTGTGACACAGCACATCGCCAACACTCCAATTTCATACACCAAAGAAGCACTTCACCATCTGTAATAATTAGCGCCATGACAAGTAGGTCACACCCACCACACTACAAGACTCTGTGAAAACAAGCGCACAGGTGCTGTAAACTTGCACGCGGGGCTCTGTGGAGCTTCTCCATGCAAGTCTTACCACAAGCGTGAAACGCCAAAACCTTAACGGCTCTCATCATGTACACAGATTGCAAAGAGAGTACCACTGACGGCCTGGCTGTATCCACTGCAAGACAAAGGCCCTTCCGGGAACACTGAACCCTGTCCTGTGGTAGCTACAGCTGCCCTATATCCCTACAAACTTCCTAATCTGCCCAACGAACTCATTGCCACCCCCTGTATCATCTAAACGGGTTGTGAAAAGAAAATGAAGCTGCCCGGTTGTAATTTTCATTGCTTCCATAAACATTAGACATGCTCATTCCGAAATATTTCAGCGCAATATTGAGTCCGCATTTAATAAAGCCCGTCTGAAATCGCTGCCTTTTTTGCGCTCATAAAACAACCATGAGAAGCCGCCGGCCAGCATACGCGTTACTCGACTACATCATGCATGACTTTTAGAAACGTAGACACATCTTTTACTTTTGTTTGCCCCAAAATTAATAGATTTATGCTCAAGTTAGAAAGTAAAAAAAAAAGTCTTGTCAATGATTTACACACACAATTGTACTCCCTTTATCTAGAGAACATGTGAAAGCTCGCTACTTGGGCAGCCATGCTTTGTCGTTGCTCGAGTACAGCAGGCAGTTTTCCTGATAACATCGCTATTTCGTCTTTTCTGGTGCGAACTTCGAGTAGCCAAGCAGAGCTCAGGCACTGGTGTGCGATGGCAAAGCGGCTGTGGACGGGGCTTGAGTCTAGCGGCTCATAGATGCTTGCCGCTCCGTGTGTCCCTGCTTGCAGTAGGCAGCAGTTCGCAAGCGACGGCCGGAGCGGCGCACCGGCCAAGTTTTTGCATACGTGCCAGCCCAACAGCAGACTCCGTTCTAGCAGGCGACAGCGCAGCTCAGGAAGATCGAGCATTTGTTTAATTACCTGGCGCGACGTCATTTTGACGCCACATTCGAGTCCATATGGTGCTGTGACCTCTGTCAACTATGGCTCAACAGACCTCACTAAGCTGCCATGCTGCGTTGACGACAGAAGCCTCTGATTGGCTGCTTAAGGTGATGTTTGCTGTAGAATTGAGGAGGACATGCGCTGGGAAACCAAAATTTAGCTTTTTTTTCACAATTCAATCAACTTGGACGATGAAACGAACAAAGGTATACTATAGAATGAAGGGTCAGAATTCAAAATACACGTCATTCAAAATTTTCTGAAACATTTCACGACCCCTTTAACATCTCTTGGTGTCCACTTTGCAACTCCAATGGACCATGGGGGTCCCTTGTCCCATGGGGGTCACTCTGTTCCTTGTCGCTGAGTGTTACACCTACCTACTTTCCCTTTACATAGATTGCTTCCTGCAGAGGGATTCATGCCTGGATATTAATGGTACAGTCAGCAAGAAAGAGACTGGGGGGGGGGAGCTCACTTTGCCACATCAGTGCCGAAATCCTCGAGGAACTCCAGCTTGCGCTGCAGGAAGACCAACTTGTCAGCCGGGGGCAGCTGGGTGCTGGCGATGGCGAGGTCGAAGGCCTCCAGCACGAGGGGCTCACTGGGCGGGCACTGCTCGTAGCCCAGGTCAGCCAATTGCATGTACAGCCGGCCGTTGGTCTGTGCACACCAGTCGTCCCCAAATCCCCGAATGGGGAAGCAGCGCAGCAGGTTTCGGCGGGGGGAGGACAGGCAACATTTGGTCAAACCAAATGCGAGGGGAGAGGAGGGGGCGCAGGTCGGGGCAGATGCATTCGGAAGATTGTCCACCGTTGCCAAAGAGGAAGGCGGGCAAGGCATGGCAGAGGGAGAAAAGGGATAAGGGAGAGAAAGGATGGGAAACAAGGCCAAGGTGAGAATGAGAAAAGGATGAATATAAAGCCAAAAAACAGAGTTGGAACACAGTGGCAAAGAGGAGGGCCACATTGAGCCCATGATTGCAGGGAGAAAAAAAAATGGGGAGAAAGGTGCACACAAGTATGGGGAAAGAGAAGGGATAAAAGGTTTACGAGAGTGCAGTGCAAACAGAAAGGGTAGGCAAATGTTACACGTTACCCAGAACGAGGCATAAAGGGCAGTACAGGAAGTGAATGATGGAAGGCATAAAGGGCAGTACAGGAAGTGAATGATGGAAGTATTGGGGATGCGACACAAATAGAGAAATGGGGATATGCAAAGCGGAGTGTGGGGAATAGGAGGTGTCGTTCACGACGGAATGGGAAAGGAGGAAGGAGAGAGAGAGAGAGGAGAAAAAAGAAAAAAAATGAACAGTTAGGCAAGTGCAAAAAAGCACTTACAGCACAAGAGCCAAGTGGCATTATTTACTCACTCCTCTGCCCCCAGCTGAGCAATTGCATCCGCTTCCCCCGAGCTGGTCGGAGCTGGTGTTGAAGACTGTGTGTGTGTGTGTTTGTGTGGGGCAGAGGGAAAAAAAAAGCACTGCCCTACCCACATAGCACAGAGGTCAGCTGAGGGCCAACCCAGGCTTTGCTCAAGCCCAATAGTTTCCAACAGCTACCCACAAAATACATCACTGATTCTTTTTTCAGCTCTGCGGGAAGTCTGGAAGGGCCCAGCTGTTACTAACAGCCTTCCTTCTAGCAAAGTTGCATCTCAAAGACTGCTAACAAATCTCAAGACACTCGGCAAGTAAAGGGCAAGCCAGCATCTGTCAGGCTTTCGTTAAGCAGTTCAGCTACACAGAGCTTTTAAACACCAGTTGCAGATGAGACGGGGGTGTGTGTCTTCGATGACATACTGCTGCAGTTGCAAATAGAGAAAGGAGGAAAAATGAAGAAAAGGAAAAAAAAGCAAAACAAGAGAGCTGTCAGTTACTTCTCAAATGGAGAAAACATTTCCCCGGCCGACTCACCGGATCACGGTCCAACGCCTCCTTGAGCACTTCCTTAGCGATTTCAAGCTTGTTCTGAACCTGGTGGAGAAACAATGCAGAAACCCCGAGATGTGATCAATGCTTGACGGTCGAAGATTTATTCTCCCCTGCAAATCTGCCGGCCCCACTGGCTTCAGCCCGTTTGCTGCCGGATGCTCCCAACAGGTGCACAGCCCACGAAATGATCCCCAGCTATCCCCTCCCCCCTTGAAGCTCCCAATTTTAGGAGCTAGAATAGAAGCCAAGAAGCATGAGGCAGCACTGTATTTTCAAGCACAAAACCCCCCAAAAAAAACAATATCCTCAGTACAGTTAATGAGCAACCGCTGCTTCTTGACACACGAAGGAAAGCTCACAGGCAGACCAGAATTACAGGCTATGCAGTGTCCAGAACATCCGAGAAGCCAAAGGACTGACATCCCACGCGCACAGGTTGATTACCTGAATGCCCGACTAGAAGGAGACTGCACCAAGTGTCTCTCCCGCTTCCCGACACAGCAAGGGCCCCTTCACACACCATCGACATCCCCACATCAGCAATGCTCAACAACCCAAGCTTGCAAAGCAGAAACATGCTGGCAGCAGCAGTGCACGACACCCTGCTTTGTCACTGCTCGGCTCCTCACCTTGCTCAGGAAACGGGCCAGCTTGCTGGCGAAGTGGCTCTTCAGCGACACGCTCTCCGTCTGCATGATACACTTGCGGTACAGCTCCTCCACTTTTTCAGGGGAGCCACGCCGGCGCTCAACGTTGATGCGGCGCAGCGTCGGCTCCAGGAGGTCGGGGATGCGCGCTTCCAGCTCTGCTAGTATGGTGGATGCCTCTTCAAAACGGCCTGTGGAGAGAAAGCTCTGAGCCTTCAGTGTAAAGAAATTTGAACAGTGACCACACCTGGCAGCGACAGCTTAGAAATCACTTTTACCTCACGTGGTCGCACTGTACAAGAAACCTGGGCTCTTGGAACAAGTCTCAAGGGTTGGTAATGCTGCAGTGAGCGTCTTGTCAGCCATAAAGATGCAGTGAAGCTCACAATACACCAAGGCTGGCACTATAGCACTCAAACTATAACATTTCAGAGCAGCAAAAGCAAACTCAAGATGACGAGGCCATCAAGAGTTCGCTCCAAGCTATGTGGTTCACCTCTGATAAGCAGTACTATGCAAAAGCCAATAAAACCAGGTTAACACACAGTTGTCACAAGTCTTTCCATGGCTTGTTTCTCGATTCCATGCAGTCTCATGGTGCCACGCTGCATGCAATGGCAAGCTGAGCTTCAGAGGTCTTGGGATGTCGACACAACATACTAGCTCAGCAAAAGCATTCGAGTAGCATTCAAGACGGTGCAACCAGCCCTTCCTCACCGTGCTTCTCCTCGTAGGCGGCCCATGCGAGGCTGATGCTAGGCTTGCGCACCAGATGGGTGGTGCAGGCACGCCGGAACACGTCGTTCACCTTTCCAGGCTCCGCTGTGTCCAGGTACTTGATGTACTGCACCAAATGAGGACAAAGAACGCAGCATGCTCATAGCTGACTTTGCAATAAAACCAGAGATCTTGAAACACGTCTAAGAGAATATCTTGCAAAAGCATTCCTTTCCAGCTTACCCTAAATCTTCTGTCACATTATGCAAACCGTCACTGGTAACCTCTTCTTCCCCATCGCTAAGGCCCCGACACAAAACGTGTCCAACGCAAACGATGCGAGACACAAGCAACCAGCCCTTGCAAGAACTTACCGCGACAAAAGAAAAGCTGGCAAGGAAGAATAAAATTAAGGACAACAGGGTGTGGTGACGCAAAAGCCCTGCAAGGGACTTCTCACCTTGAGCCACATGTCTTCGTAAAGGGCACACGCAATTAGGCAGCGCTCGTACAGGATCACAGTCCGTGCATGGTTGCCATTCTGGGTCTCGAAGTCCAGGTACTCCCGCCAGTTCTTCAGCTGGAGCCGCTCGAGAGGCTTCACGTGGAAGTAAGGCCGCTTTATCTGAACACACAAAGGCAAGGAGAGAAAGAAGACCAGATTCAACAACAGTGGCACAGGTAAACATGACAGATCATTCTCAAAAAGCATGGCCAAACTATATATGTTGCACGGATAGGTATTCAAGCCAGTTGTGGGTTAAGAATGCGGCATTAGGATGCCACACCATCCCTGCATCTGAACACTACTAGTATACAAGGCAAAGGCACTCACCCCTTCTTCGAAGGCCCATCGCCGACCCACTTCCGCCTCGTTGGCCTTGAACAGCTCTCGCCGCTTCTCGACGACCTTGTCCCGGATGTACTTTGCCTCGTTGTCGTTTTTCTGCAGCGACAACAAGCCAATCACCCGTTACGTCCCCTGTTGAACACCTCGGGCGAAGTTGTTAAAATCTCACAAAAAGCACATCCAATGTAAAATAATGCCAAAAAAGCTTCATAGCACCTCTAAAAATTACCAACTGTTCTGCTTTCTATTGCAAACAGCGAGAACAAAAACTTGAAAAGACCATCTTACGAGGCACTCAACATTACTGCTTTGCTTTCTAACACCCAAAATCAAAATTTGTTGCTTTAAAATACAGTGAAAAGAGCAGGAAAGCAGTATGATGCCTCAGTCAAGTCAAGTGCTCAAGGCAAAGTACTGCCTTATGTACTGCAGAACAGAGAACACAGCTCACTACTGCCCACAGCTCTGCTGCATGTCAAAACAGCACGCCTCACACTACCGTATTTACCTTCGTGGCACCGTATTTATGGTATTGTGTACTGTATTTACCCTCACGTTCGGCACAACCATGACTGCAATTTAAGAGTTAGGAATACAGCAGGAAAATGTGATTCAATTATAACACAAGCAGTGATTTTTCATTCTTTTACCAATTAAAAAAAAAAAAGGAAACAGGATTACATTTCAGTAAATATGGCAGTGTGAGCTTGCCGAAGGCTAAGCAAGAACAGTAGCTGCCAGAGTGCACCCACACTGCTTTCAAGCTCAAAATCATCGTCGGCAGCAGCTGACACTGACCAGTGCCTTGGTGTCTTCCTTGGTGGCATCTTCGACGCCTGGGGGCGGAGCATCATCCACGCCCGGTGGAGGAGCGTCACCATCGTCCTCGTCAATCTCCATCTGAGAGGAGCCGGACTCGTCGCCAGACTGGCCCAAGGGAGCCGCCTTGCGCATCGACTCCATGTACTGCTGTCGCAGCTGCAGGAACTCGTCTGTTGACAGGATATCCTTAGGCAGGTGCGTTTTCACGTGCTCCTGGAACCTGTAAACCAGACGCATGTTAAACGATTTTTCTAGCAAGCTAAAACTAACACCCCCAATCGCAGACTTCGCCAATGTTCGTCTGTCCAAAGCATCTGGAAGGTGGCAGCAGGCTTTATAGCCAACTATGCAAAACACTTTATGGCAAAACACCCTATGGCCGCGAGTGGGCCTCAAACCCATGGCGTCGCTAACAGATCAGCTTCGCATGCCACTGTGTCAGACCACTACGTCTTTGCCGCAGCCGAACATCCTGCGTGTTTAACATCCAAACATCCTGCGTGTCTAAAAAGCCCTTGCAGATGCGCAGTGCTTGGAGTCTACCATACTTAAGACAAAGGAAGATGCATGCCAACAGAAAGTCCAAGGATAAAAAAAAAAAATTCTGCTTCAAGCTTGCCAGTCAGCAAAGCACAGAAGGTGGCAGCCATGACTCACTTCTCGAAGTGGTGGCCATACAGCTGTGTGGGGACCTGCAGCACCCGCTCGTAGATGGCGGTGACTTCCTTGAGGTTCTTGTTCTCCAGCTCCCAGGTGACGAACATGTCCCACAGCCGGTCTGACCGGAAGTCCTGGCCCGACGACTCGATGGCCCGCTCAAACAGGCTGTAGCAGACAGCAAGAGCATGCAAACTGTCTTAGATAACTGCTCATTAACCAGGGCAAGAAATCTCAAAAGCAGAATTCAGGCTGAATGAGAAGGCAACACTCGCACTGCTCCTTATTTTGTTATTCGATCCAGTGAAATTCTTTGGACATTGAAAAGAGACCATGTAACAAAAAAATTATTAGAGCAGACTACAACAGAAAAACGGCATTATTTCTCACCTGCATGTTTTGCAAGTGATGCAAGCAGGCATACGACATAACCAGCATAGCTTAAGGAGGTATGAGGGTCTTAAAATTTGTTTTCTTATTTGTTAACATATCTTGCTGAAATTTAGCATGCAAGTATATCATAGGATGCTGATTTTGAATATGTATTAAGATTTCAAATATCTCACCTGGAAGGAAATATATGGCAAATTAACATATCCTAATTAGGTCATTTCTTACGGGATTTTATAGTAATTTATCAGTTAAAGAAAGCTTTTTTTAAGAATTAAGCAGACATTTGCAAATGACCACAGCACATCCTAGAGCTAATAAAATGTCTATCAATTCATTTTGTTGATCATAAATGAATAACGAAGTTGGAAAGAAAAACCAATGCAGCAGTAATTAGCCCACACTTGGCCTAATTGCTAATATATCATGTTTAAAAGAAAAAAGGAAAGCTTTGGGATGTGCGGTGGACCTTTAGAAACGTCTACATATTCTTAAAAAAGCTTTTTTTAACTGAGAAATTATCATAAAGTCCCGTAAGAAATGACCTAATTTGGATGTTATTTTCCCATTAATTTCTTTCCAGGTGAGATATTTGAAATCTAAATGCATATTTGAAACCAGCATTCTATTATACATCTGTGTGCCAAGCTTCAACAGGTTATGTCGAAAATAAAGAAGTTTTCAAGACCCTCAGCCTCCCCTAATTAAGCACCATACTGTGGTGAAGGCGACAGCACAGTTGGTATCTTTGGCACACCAATTAGCACAAAATTTGTCTGGCCATGTGTGCGCTCACATTCCAGTGCACTTTGGATGACCACGAAGATGATCACTTTAATTTTTGAGCTTCTTAGTCAGAGAACAGGCTAATGTCGCACACTGTAGCTCTGTACTCGAGAGTTTGTGGTTACAGCTCACCTAAACATAGTTTTCACTTCACACCTACCAGGCCTAGCACTTCGGCTGCTTGCACTACACATTTGTACTAGCGTCGCGAAACAACAGATGCTCTGATGAAGATGAATACCACTTTACTGAAGACAAGTCACTGAGCACACTGTTCTCATGAAAGTCTGCACACGTGTTCTCAAGCTGTGTGATACCTCACTACAATCTTTTTCCACAGTGCAAAATAATAATGGCGGGAAGACCTCGCTCACTTTTTGACCTTGATATAGTAGTGATCTTCATCCTTGAAGTGCATCTTGACAAAGTTGATGTAGTGGATCCACAGATCTACGCTGAGGGGAATCGCGGCAACGCCGCGCTCGAACGTCTGGAAGATGCAAAAGTTGCAAATGTTCGCTTCATGCAATGGAAAACACGCTGAACATGGTCACTGCACGAATCATTAGGAACACCTGAAATAGCATCACGCAAACTATTCAAGTGAACAGGGAACAACAAAGCATAGTTTTTGTAGATTTACCAGCTATGCGAAAAGCCTACGAAGCCAAATCATGCAAATTCAACCCCAGTCTTTTCGTTTAATTCGACCAAGCTCAAAAGTCATAAAAGGCACGTGCACCTTTTAAAGCAAAACAAAAGCTACTTTAAATTTCAATTCAAATACTGCAAAATTCTAACCAATCAAGGCAGCCAAAAGGTGCATCGCAAATGGTACACATCACCCTAAAAGCCTTGGAGCCAACAAGAAGAGCATACAATTAGCAAGCTCAGCCAAAGGGTGCATGCAGGGAACAGGAAAAAATTTCCTCACCTCTTCCGCTTTCTCGATGGTGCAGAGTTTCTTCTCCATGTCAGCATACTTCTTCCAGTAGCCATAGCAGTATGGGTAGTAGGAGAAGAACTTGTCAAAGGCCTCTTCCGCTGCGGTTAGGTTGTTCTGCAGACACACGACGCAACAGGGTTAACAATGTATCCTCTTATACCCGTGTTACATGTGCGTTTTCAACAGCAGTTCAGTTAACTAACAGTAAAGGATTTCAACCGCCGTTGAACTCAAATGCCATCGCTTGCTGTTATAAGAATACTTCGCGTTCAGTTCAGTTAGTACTCTAACCATGTGACCTCGCATCTAGAGCGAACGGAAAGTAAGAAAAAAAGCCGTGTATGCATTTTTTTCTTGTAAATGATCATAGTGTATATATTCTTCCTTATAGTGAAAATTTTTTTCTGCATTTTTGCTTTGGTGGTACAAATTTGCGTGTGCCGAAGCACACTGAGCCAAGACAATCCAGTAAGGGGGGGAAAGTTTTCTAGTCCGTTGGTCGCCATCTTGTCAGTTCGCCGTTCAACTGGTATCCCTGAACTCAGTCGAACTCAACTGCTATTGAGAGTTCCATGGCGGTTAGAAGTGCCGTGTAACACCAATAACTGTTGTTCAGTTCAACTGACAATCAACTGAACTGCCGTTGAAAACGCCCGTGTAACACGGGTATTATTGTGATCACACAAAATAATTTCTTTTTTGCGACGCAGCCAAATAATACACCTTTCCAATTTATGCAGATTACACGTACGTGCTCTGCAAAGACTACATGTTAAAAACAAAAAAAATAGGGCACACTTAACGCACCGTAAGAGTGGAATGAGATAGCATTTGAGATCCTCATCGAAGCTACTTTGGTGCTTCGGCAACCTTTGGGGGCAACCTTTATGTGGCAGGTGGCAACTAGTGGGCCGGTTGTAAAGCCACTACAAGGTCATTTGACCTTTCAATCCAGTGGAGGTCCGCTGTGATGACATCACAAGGTCACGTGACGTCTCTCGACCGATCATCAAATTAAACCTCACCTGCCACAGTGAGCAGGCTCTGTTGAGTCACAAGATCTCTCAATCTGGTGGGCCAGTTGTCACAGTGGGCAGGTTGTGATGATGTCATTAGGTCACATGAGCTCTCTCGGCCAATCAGCGAATTTCGTGACACACGGCACCGTTTTTGCACAATGTGGACTCTAATGCAATTGCATTAATAATGAGCCACTGACCAAGCTCTTCAGTCACTGCCTCCATTTTTTGGGGGGTGAGGGGATTCAAGTTTTGCACACAGAGGTTGAGAGATAGCAAAGTAGCAATGGGGCTAGTTGGTTGCACATGGCGTTTGATTAGTGTGCTACGAGTGAAGGTTAAGGGGATAAAAACGAAGACCATTAAGACGGAGTGAGGGCAATTCAAAAGCAAGGCACCGAACCCAAACATCGCTCACCTCCTGCTCCACGTACTGCAGCAGGTAGGTCCATCCCGTGAAGTCCGCTGGATTGTTCCGCACTACCTGCCAGTACTTCTCCAGCTCCGCAGAGTCCTTACCTTCTTTCTTAGCATCGCCAGCGCCACCTGTGCAGCCACGTCACAGCAGCCCCGGACGGACAACAGCGAAGGGGGAAAAAAAAAAAAAGAGGAGCAAACGGCACCAAACAAGTCAGCGACAGCATGCCGGGTCACTTGCTGACCACAGAGCGAAAAATAAACGACAGTGAGAAGGTAAAAGGCATCGGCTTTGAAGAAGGTTATTACCTTGGGCAACTCGTTAGCTTACAAGAAAGAGCTGCCTCCCCAAGGAGGAGGGCGGGGCGTCACCATCATCATCCCACAGTGGCACTGTCTCTCTCCCGTCTTGACGAGACATCTACACGTTGCAACCAAGAGCATATGTGCGTCTCTACAGGAGGCCCGCGGAACACACGCAAATAGGTCAGAGAAAAATATGCAACACACACAGCGGCCTTCTCCGCCCGCTGGCAAAAAAAAAAGCAGCCAGCGCTGGCGCTTTTTTTTTTTCGGTGGGGAGTTTTAGAAGGCGCACCTTTGCGGCCGTCGCTGCCCTGGCGCCAGGCAGCCCAAGGTATGAGAGTATGTTCTGCCAGAAACGCAAAAACAATCGAGCTCAACAGAGGCGGTTGGCCATTGCTTGCCCAGCTGTGTCACTGAAAAGCGATCGGAGTGACTGCGTGGGTGTCGGGGAGGGGCCGGAAAGGGACGGGCCGGCCCATGGCGACTCGCCCGTCCCGCTTACCTTTGGCGTCACCCGAAGCGGAGGAACTGGGGTCACTTCCGTTTTTGCTCGGATGCATCGTGTTACTTGGAGCAGTCTGAAAGGCAAAGCAATGGATAATAATCATGAGGCCATCTATCACATAACTCCACGCGGGGTGCCAACACCTAAGCTCGCATGGGAAAAAGGGGATTTTATTTAAAACCCACGAAAACATTGGACAGTAGTCGCAGTAAACTGTTACTGCGACAAACTGATGTCAGCATGCAATTCTGGGTAACCATTATAAATAAAAAAAATACACCAGTTATCACTTTTATCCGCTATTTTGCCTATTATATTTCCTCGCTGCAAACTCAGCTAGGACATTAAATTTGATTTGTACTCTCACCTACTTTGATCTCTTTCTATCCCTAAATATCACCTCCATCTTTATTTATTTACTTATCATCATAGCCACAGCGCCATTGTCTGGCATTACAGTGGGGGGGTTTACAAAGAAAAACTACACAAATACCACCGCGTGCAGGTGGTTACAAAAAAAAAGATAACATTCAGATAGAAAGAACACGGAATTATTATACATAAAAATTAAGAAACTGTCGCAGCATGGAAGAAATTGAATCATTTGATAGTATGGACACTAGTTTCTCGGGCAGCTTGTTCCATTCCGAAATTGCTTTGGGGGAAAAACAGTCCGGCATCTGTATTCTTTAACTTTAAGTGAACGATCTATCCGTAAAGACACATAATCAGGGTTGATTATATATTTTTTTTTCTGTCAAATCCAGTTCTTGAATTAAATATTGCCACGTGCCTAACGCGCTGCGCGGCCTCCACGTTTAGTCGAAACGACGACGAAGCGGTGGTTGGCTCTCGAGGCGCTCTGTGACCTGTACCCTGGCTCTCTAATTAGAAGCTCAGTCTTGGGTTCTCCCCGACGCCTATCTGCACGGCTCCTCAGGTGGTGACAATATATTATGAAACAATTTTAAACGCAGAACTTTCCTACATTGTTGAAGTGTGACCCAACCCAAAGCTTTTTTTTTAGCACTCGTTACAATGAAATATTGCCCATAGTTATTAAAAACAAAACGAACGGCCAAATTCTGAACTCTTTCTAGCTTCTGAATGTCAAGGATCTCTGGTCCGAGACTGTGGAAGCATATTCAAGTATGCTTCTAACATTTGTATTATATAGTAGTTCTTTTGTCTTTAAAAGAAAAAGTTTTTCTGTTACCTCGCAGGAAGCATAAAACGCAGCAGGCTTTGGCAGTAACAAAATCCACGTGACAGCACCAAGACAATGCACTGGTTAAGTATACACCAAGATATTTAAATTCCAACACTGAAAGCAGTCTACTATTATTAATACTATAAGTGAAATTGTGGGAGCCTTCTTTGTAGTGAAACACATATGAACAGATTTTTGTAAATTAACATGCATTCCCCAATTTTCCCACCGCTGGGCTACTTTACACAAGTTCCGTTGTAATTCATTGCAGTCACTCTGATTGTTAATGATTCTATACAATACACAATCATCTGCAAAAAGACGCATGCATGAAGATGTCATTCACGTAAATTATGAACAATAAAGGGCCCAAGACAGACCCCTGATGTTACAGGGGTGCCACAGGGTTCTACAGCTCACTGTACTGTTCTTATTCTAACTTCGAGCTTAGGCAAACATACCCCAACTTTCAGAAAAGAGGATTTGTAGCAAACTTCAACTAATGCACATCAGGCATGTTTAGCAAATAACACTCATCGAGCTAGTTGGTTGTTCAATGATGATCGAAAACAGTGCACAAAAACTACACAAGACTAGACACTAGCAAGTTATCGCCTAAGATACTGCTGTGCCAGCACAGCTTCCATAGGCCTTGTGAATTAGTGTGGATCAGGAGTGGTGTGATCTTATATTTTCCTGCTAGATTGCGGTTGCTGATGTCTCGTTATCTATGCCTGTACTTCAGGCATCAATGCTTTCAGTATATTTAATGGCAGGTCAGAGCAGGACAGTCAGCAATATCTGGTCTTCCTATCTTTATCCTTTTTAAGGTTATTGTACTGCTTTTGATGTTTTCTGAGCACTAGACCAGCGCCCTGTAGAGGCCGTTTCTTGCCACGATGGTAGTACTTATGAATGTTTAGCTTAGGCCAAGCGTAAAGCCCTAAAATCTGGCCACTACAGTCACAGCACATTTGTTAACATTAAAGAGCAAGTGGCTGTTTGCTAAGCCACTGCGCTAGACCAAGGGCATAAATTATGGATCTCCTCTTTTTTCCAAAAATTACAGCCTGACCATTACAACCACACCACGTTTAGCCATCCTGAGATCCACACCAATGCAAGGGGCTTGTTAACTGCAAGTGATTAGAATAATCATTCACAACATACATTTCTTCTCTATTAACAAATCTTGCAATCTGACTCTAATCTGCGGTACTGGCTGGGAGGGAAAGGCATCACAAGAAAATGGCTGTAATCTAGCCTGCCACCTGCAGTATCCCAGCAGCAAGGCATAGGTCAGTAAATATCACGATGCTAGACAGCAGATGGGGAAACGAACAGCCGTATGGCACCCATGCCCACAGAAAATCTCCTTCGGTTCGGAAGAGGCTAAAAGTATTGCGTATTTTTAAGCAAAACGCAGGGACGGTCGCGAGGCGTTCCCGGATCCGTAGCGCAGTAGATGTAGTACTTCATATCTTCATTTTTCTGATCAGCTGGCTTCCTCAGAACACCACAGTTCGAAAGCAGCAAAATAAAGCAACCCATTAACGCCACGTAAACACACAGACGTGTGTGCGCAAACGCACGAAATAACACACATCGGGGCATTAAACGTTTTTTTTTTTTTTTACAACTGCAAGCCGTTGTGTTCGCGACAACAAAGGCTTCGCACATTGGGCAGGCCACAGTTGCACCGCGGATCACTTTACTAGCGATAGCAGCGCTACAAAGACAAGCACGAAATGGTTTGCGCTAATATTTCAGCCACTGGACCATCACCACGCAAACGGCACGCATAATCGGGTACCATAAATTCATACAAGAGCCTTCACATGATACGCCAGTCATCGGGGGGCGGCCACAATTACACGTCCAAGGCGCGGCGCCACGATGAAAATTCAGATAGGGAGAGACAACATGAAGTTCTCATGAACATTTAAACACAAAAGATCGCTAAGTATATAGTCGACGAAGGCTGATTAACTCGGATTGCAATTAACGGAACCGAGCAGCCGATCGCCCCTCAGGTGATACGGAAGTGAAGGCTATGCACGTAAATCGGAACAGGGCATGCCCTCTCGGAACGATCGCCTTTTAGCTTCTTTGCGAGGTCAGCACTACTATACAACAATATTTTCAGCTTACCCAGTTCAAACTGATTCAGATCCAAATATACAAGGCAATATTAAAGCGCAAAAGATAACTGCAAATCAGCGTAACGCCGTCCTTACACCAACGGGCAAAACAACACAGATGTCGCTAGCAGCGCTCGTCAGACAGAAAACGCGAAACAGTACAAACCGAAACGAGTCGTTGAAAACCAAATTATTCTCACATCTGATCAAACCTGTTCAGCCACCGCGTGGTAAATTTTGCTCGAGTCTTCGCCGTAGCGTAAAACAATCCACCGAGCCACTTTTGTCCGTTTTCTTGCAGCGAAGCGGCGAGTGGTATCTGTTTTTTGAGGCGGTACGCGGACGCGTTTCGCTTCGCTGGTTCACCGCCACTGTGTGTCAACAGCGGTTTCGTTGGTTACCAGCTGCTTTGTTTTTAGTTTGTGCTGTTTGCGGTCGCCTGGGAAGCTGCGATCGTCGAAAGATTAGCACCACCGTCCACCACGACCAGTGCCAGTGCTGCTGCCATGTGCTGAGCGGTTGTTTCTTAAACCAGGTAAACGCGCTGGCTGTGAACTCGGAAGCTCGATCGCGATTGTACAGCCTTCAAAAATCACTTTTTGTGGGCGCGTTTTGTAATACAGCACTGTACTATAAGCTTGGCAGCGTGAGAGGTGTCGTTCGTTAATAACGAGAAGAAAGAAAGACTGTCTGTAGGAAGCTTCTAAAGCAACTGCCAGTGCTGTAATTCGCGTCAAATCTGCGTTTGGGCGTGATGCGAACATGTGATAAAACGCCTTTCAAGTACCCATGTTGCGCTGTTTAAAGGGCTGTGTCCTGACGGGACAAGCCACACCTTCTTTTGTAGCATACCTGTCGCGAGGTCATAATGTTCACTTTTCGCAAGACGTGCGCTTGATGTGTGCGCCGCAAGGCGTCAGTGACTCATTCTCTGTCTGTATTGTCATATCAGTTATTTCTTGGTTGTTGAAGTGTCGCTTGAATAACTGCTACCGAGAGCCCTTCGCATCAGTTCGTTCTTATGAGGCGAGAGCATAATGTGTTTACACGACGATCTGCTTTTACACATGCACGCACATGTGAGCACTGAAAAGGTGATAATTCGCCATGACTACGAGCAGTAAAAAAAATTAAGGAGAGTTAACATGCAAAGGAAATGCTTTGCAATCTGCTCAGTAAATGATTAAGATCATGTTCCATGCATCACACATTTGAAAGTCCAGGCTCTTAGCTTGTCTTTTTGCTGTTTGTTTTCCAGATTTGCAGCCATTAGGATCTGACACCGCTATGGGGCTCGGAAACATACTCCTGCTGACGCAGGCCACTTGCTACACTATAACATTGATTCTCTCCGTGTGCACTGTTGTACCAATGGCAGTGCACGTGTCCAAGTTCGATGGTCACTGCCTGCTCTACACCACGGGCAGCTTTGACAGCGACGACGGCCACTTCATCGCACGATGGGCATCGCCTTTCTACTGCTTCTTCACGCTTTCCGTTGGTGGCCTCATGGTTGCAGTCTCGTTCGTCCAGCTGGTCCGGATGTCAATATTTCTTTACATGGGCATTGACAGGTTCGGCTGTGTTTGTTTTTCTATTTACAGCTTCCAGAATGTGTTGCATCTCTATGTTCAGTTGATTTGTTCAATTCACTTAAAACAGCTTCCACTTCTATAAAAGGCAGCTGTGAAACCAGTTTCTGTGTTTGCATCCAGTACACTTTAAAGCTGATTACGAACAAAAGGTGGTACGTCTATTATCACCAGCCTGCCTACATCCACCGCAAGACGAACGCCTCTTTCACTGACCTCTAATCAACCCTGTCCTGCGCTAGCTGCTGTCGCAGATTTCCGTCTTTGTCATCATTCCCCACCCATGCATGCTTCCCCTTAATAATTTAGTACTCATGCAAATTTTCTTTCTTTGCTGCCATGTGCAAAGGTCATTACGAATCAACCCACATGACATGGACAAAAGTGTAGTTCAGAGAAAATGGGGTGCACAGTTCAAAAAAATCAACTGAGCTCGTTGATGCTTCAGCTTCTGATTTGATTATCAACATCAGCTCATTGTGGATGCTTTTCTTTGCGAGTAATAATAGTCAGATTCTGTGCGAATCATGCAGTCGGACCTTATAAATACCAGCCCATATGACTTGAGGCAATATGCCAAGGCTGAGTAACTTTCTTGTGAGTGATTATTTTGTATGTTAAAGCTTGTCTCATTAGTGAAGAAGTTCATTGTAAAGCGTTATTATATCGGTCCTGTTTGCAAGTTGTCTATGAAGCTGACCTTTCACAGCAATCTTATTTCTGGTTTACTATATTCTGAGAGTATGGCTGGCCTCTGAGGCAAGTGCCAGGTGGAATTAACTGTACTTTTGGCTGTGCAGATTTTTTTCAAGGCACTATACTTACAGGTTATTTTACTTAGTTTTTAGCACTGCGTCTGAGCTTACAGCCATCGCATTACTTGAAATTGTTATTGCTCATATTTACTACGACTGTAATGATGTTATTTCTTGCTCGCAGCTCATTTCTGTCTGCATTCCTGGACTCGGTGGTCAGTGTTATTGTGATGCTTCTGGTCTTCACGACTTCGGTCCTGGTGTCGGACGGTTTCCGGGCATGGTGCCGAGCCATTACGCAGCGCTTTCCAGCGTAAGCGACAGCTCTCGGGTTGTTAAACGAACAAACAACAAAAAAAGGAAAATGTAGTATACTGCTGTTGTATGTGCACTACTAGCAGCGGTAGTCATAATGATGTCTACAGGACAAAAACCCTGTCTCTCCAGTGATATTCCGTTTGGGGAGTTGTCCCTTTTCAGGGAATTTAAGGAGTAAAATTTGGTAAAAAGGGGAAATTTTCAGGATTGTTTGAGGGAACTTAAAGACTGAAATTTTCCCACTTTTTCCAGATTGATGCAGGCTTCATGCTGGTGCAGGGAAAAAGCGGGCCAAAATCGGGAAATCTGTTTCTAATCGAGGGGATTTTCGGTAATGACATGGAACATCGCTATGTGTACATGTGGCATGCTACAATAGGATGCAGCTTAAAAAAAGCAGCAGTTGATAACAGTGGGCTATGGACTGTAGCGTCCTTTATTACTCCGCTCACCAATCACAAGAGTAGAAAAATCAGCTTTTTGATGTTTGACTATATCAAATAAGTCTGGGGCCTCAAAATCCTGGACTTATAACTTTTTCTGATGGTTACGATTTTGTTTAGGTAACAAGAAAAGAGCAGGCTACTATTTGTCACAGAGGAATTCTATATGGTGGTCACTGTAGACTGAAGTTGTATTCGACTGAACTTATGAACACTCTGTCCATCTAGACTTCCATAAACTCATCACGCCACCTGACTTTCAATCACTTCTGTCTGTGTTTTCATTTCCTTGGAATCCACCTTCTCTCTCTGTTGGACCGTGGGGGGACAATTGATTACATTTCGGTTTCAAAACATGCTTAAAGACAGCTGATTGAACGTATTCTAGATGCGGAGTTCTTGGTTCACCTACTGTGTGCTGTCCTTTCAAAGTGCGACGCATTTGAAATATAGTTCGAAGTGTGACCTTCAGATGTCGAGCGTTCTATGTTTTTGTGACTGCTGTGGATCTTGCCGAAGGTTTTCTGCGTGTGTTATTGCAAACACTGGCTGGAAGACGTCTTGTTTGAGTTGTCGTAATGGTAACAAATTTTTGACATTTGCAGGTGCGAAGATGCTTCTGTTACACAGATCAGCAAGCCTGACCACGTAGACACCGTTGGATTTTACATGCATGTTGGCACAGCTCAGGTATGCATTGTTGCTGTTGGACATAGCCTTTGATGACAATAATAATACACTTTATTTGGATCATTTATTTGCTTTATCTGCATTATAAATGACTAACATCTGAAACTGACATATTGACAGAATATGCCCTGCTTTTTTCAGCTCATGTGCTCACGTAAGTAATGTGCAGGAGTGCGTCTTTCTTTTTGCAAGTGTTCATAATTAAGATCTGTGCATAACAGGCAGTAGGACCTTAAACACCAGCCCATCAGGTTTCAAGGAAGAAAGGTTTCAAGATGGAGCAATGTGCTTGCAAGCGATCATTTTTGCTCTTTAAAGCTTGTTTCATCTTCTGGGAGCTCTTTAAAACATGTGTTAGTATATCACTAATACCGCTTGAAGTTGTCTATCAATCTCTCCTCCCTGTATTGTCTACTAGTCTTCTTTTTACTATGTTTACTACGTCCAGGGAGTACGATGCGCTTCCGTTAATTCAACTTATTTGGAACGAGCAAAACTACATAAAATTATTCCAAGCTAGAACTAACAGTCGTACTTGAAATTTCCATCTACCTTATTTACACGCGTAATGAACGCAGCTCCTATTTTGGCTGTCAAAAACTACAATTTTTTCCCTCACATAATGGACATAGCCCTTTCTTTTGTTGCACAGTCTGGTGATAATGATAGTGAATGCTAGTTGGCATCATTTTTTTTAATTTCTGGAACAACTACACAATAATTTAAAGCTTCATCTATTGAATGTCAAGACTACTATACCTCGCCCTGCAGGAGGAACAGCCAATAGAATGTTCCATGAAGAATCTGACAACCAGTAGAAACAAGGCCTAGTCATAAAGGGTTTCTCTGCTCTATCTGCTAAATTAATATTTTAAAATTTTAACAAATTGTTGTAGTGTACATAACTCTCAACTGTCTCTTCTTGCTTTAATTTCCTCACTGTCTACTCCCTGTCTCTTTTATTCTTGCCTGCCATAGCTCCAATGCTTAAGATATTAAAATGGCAATTGCTGCGGCTGGCAACATCTTTTTTCTTCCATTTTGTGTTTCTGTAATGAACCGGTACTACTACTATTACTTGCAAGTTGTTGCGGTTCGTTTGCATTGAATGCTACGAGCTGGGATGGAGAGGTCTATAGTTGTGCGCTCTTTTAATAGAATTATGAGCTGCTGCGCGTGTTATATGTGTTGGTTTAATGTTAAGGTTTTTAGCTTTGCTCTGGAGAATGGAAACTGTGCTAAAGAGTGCATTTTGTTTTATTTAAGAGGCGAGTCCTACTGAATAAAGTATTTATTTCACCCACATGCTTTTTGTCTCATCTTTACCACTTCAATTTTTTTTCTGAATATTTTACCCCACGTAATGAATGCAACCCCAAATTTTCAAATTTTTTGGGGAAAAGATGTGCCCATTATGCAAGTAAAAGCAGTAGTGAAACTTTTACTTTGTGGAAATATTGCGGTTTGATTGTTATAATTTAGCATACGAAGTTTGTCAATATGCCACATGAGGCCCAAGACAGTTTTCATATGTTGAACTTGGAGTTGAAGCTGCACACCTCGCTGTTTCTTCTGCATGTGTGATTTGTTGTCCCTCTTAAAAAAAAAACTTCCCTTTCCTTCTAATCTCGCTGACTCACTTCTTTGTGGACTCGGTGAGGCCTTGTAACACAGTGACACTCTTCCTTACAGTTTGGTGCCTGGAGTTCTTGGGTGTGCTGGGTCCTCCAGGCAGTGCTGTGCACGCGAAAACTGTGCCTTTACCACGAGCGCGAGAACCTCATGATCAGCATGGCACGTGAACGCCGCCTCCTCAATGCGTCCCACGAGTCCCAGTCACAGACCGTCGATGACACGGTCCCCATTCTCGACTGAGCAGACACGTACAAGGATCGCGCAGTCATCTCTGGTCGTTCACCTTTCCTCCACTCGCTTCTGAAGTGCATGGGTGCTTATGAACGGATGTAGCGCTGTTCGTAGTGTGCGAAACCCTATGGCAGCTCAGTTTTCCAAGCAGGTCAGCTGCGAACGGCAAGTCATAGGGGATGTCATTAAGCAACTTGTCTAAGCACCTTGTGGAGTGCTGTAAAAAATGCCACGAGCTACATTCTTAGGTCCTCGTCTACCGTGTTCATTAGGCTGCTGATGCCTCATATCATATCTTAAGCAGGGCAACAAGTTTCTCACCAAGGAAATGTCCCTCTTAAAAAAAAAACTTCCCTTTCCTTCTAATCTCGCTGACTCACTTCTTTGTGGACTCGGTGAGGCCTTGTAACACAGTGACACTCTTCCTTGCAGTTTGGTGCCTGGAGTTCTTGGGTGTGCTGGGTCCTCCAGGCAGTGCTGTGCACGCGAAAACTGTGCCTTTACCACGAGCGCGAGAACCTCATGATCAGCATGGCACGTGAACGCCGCCTCCTCAATGCGTCCCACAAGTCCCAGTCACAGACCGTCGATGACACGGTCCCCATTCTCGACTGAGCAGACACGTACAAGGATCGCGCAGTCATCTCTGGCCGTTCACCTTTCCTCCACTCGCTTCTGAAGTGCATGGGTGCTTATGAGCTCATTTTGTCGTGGCAAGGCCACCTGACTTTGAACTGCGGTTTAACGTCGTGGAGTTGATCAGAGCCCTGCCGTTTGTGCTCGGCTCTGTGAATGCTAAGTCACTGGCTCATCAGTGTCACAGCTGTGAGGTTAAGTTTGCACAAGATGTCCTGTCATGTGCTGCATATTCCAACTCGTACGCCCCGTAAGAAATGCACCGTGTGTGAAACAGCTTGCACAAGACGGTAGGCTGGTTCTCGTCACAGGTGTAAATGTGTTCACATTTAAGCCTAACCAAAATAGGAGCCGGAATGCCCAGGCATGTGTGCGGTCTGGCTGGTTGTTTGTGGCTTGGCAGATGAATGCATCTGGTTGTGTCAGTTACGCATACAAAGGGATATCGCATAGAAAAGGATGAACAACGAGGTGCTGGGCATTGTGGTTCGCACTATTTCGCAGCAGCCCTTAGTGTGTAGGGCTGTGCTTGATTTAGATGCACTGCCTACAAAATGGGGGATTTTATTTTTGAACAGTAATTGATAATCATCGCCTTAAGCTGTTATCAAGTAAATCACATGCTTTTTTGAGCTTGTCAAGTGGTAATTTACCTATAATTAGAGGCACGGTTGTGTGCCGACTTATTCGTTACCACTTTATTTACCACGGTAAGCATCATGCTTGGCATTACTGTTTCAGTGTCTGTTTCTTTTTTTCTTGAACAAATGTGGCCTAGAATCAACTGGTCCAGTAAGGTTCACCCATTGTTCTGTCATGTGATGTACATATTGCTGTGAGAGGTATTGAAAGGGAATTTTAAAATTTTGGAAATCTTGTTCCACAGCATGTTGTGTGAGCAAGCGTATTAATATATGCTTTTGCTTCTGCTTTTGCTCACTTCTTAGGCAGTCTATTTGTGGTGCGCATTCACGTGTGGCTGTTTGTACACTTTTATGCATGTCTGTGTTTTTCCAAAGTTAGCATTTTTTTTTTTTACATTGTTTCACTTCTGGGGTCTTAATCAGCACATCAGAGCACCAAATGGCCTTTTGCTTGTTTCTTGATGCACAGGCTTTTTTATACTAAATATACTCAATTTCAATGCAACGTACCGTAAAAACCGGACTATAGGTCGGACCGGTATATATGTCGACCCCCTAACTAACCAATTCTAAAAATGAAAAAGATCTTTTTCAATGGGAAAAGTAACGAAAGACATCCTTACTTTGAAACAAATGCGACTCGAGAGGTTGCGCAATGGTGACAGTATTTAATTTCATTTAAATGCTGCTTGTATGTACACCCGGCAAATTTTTTAACAATATCGCGCACCAATCGGCCCGCGTGTTTGTTTCTGGCACAGGCAAGTACGGCACCGTAGAGCAAAGCCCTTCTCTTCATGAATCGCCGCAATCAGGATGGCGAGCCTTTGAATTGCGCCCTCGTGAGTCTAGAGGCACGCGCGATCTCTGCCGCTTTCACGCAGATGCATTCGGCAGTCACAAACAGCGATCTTGCTCGCAGCGCTACGTTTCCTTCCTATTCTCGATACACTACGGTCTGCCCACGAAATGATGTTTTCTTCTGGTTGCTGCAAGTTGTAATACGCAGCTTCTGCCTCCGCCAGTACTGAATGCTCTTTTCGGATACTCCAAATTCGCGCTGTGCCGCCAGGTTCCCGTGAGCTTCCTCGTACTCAATCGTGTTTTTCTTGAAGGCGACGGTTACCTTCCGCTTTGCATCTACTGAAACGGAATAGTTTGTACATATTACTTCTCCCCCTGTCCTCTATTCCTGTCCCCTCACCTCTTTCATTTCATTTCTCCATTCTGCCTGCTGTCCTTTATTTCCGCTGCCCCAGCTCAGGTGCTTCAGTATCGATGATGGCATCTGCCGGGGCTAGCAAAAATCTTTTCCTTCCTTTTTACTATTATTTTTAATAAAACCACTACCACCACCACCACTGCTGCTGATGGCGATGGTGATGGAGGCTGCTGACTTCAGCCACCCATTGTTGCAAGACTTCCGTATTTTTTCCGCCAATGACCGGTATATAAGACGGGGGTCGACTTTTCACCATGGTTTTTTGAAAAAAAAGTTCGACCTATATTCCGGTTTTTACGGTATTTAATCCCTTGAGGTGCAGTGATATCAATGTGAGGAGTAATTGCTCATTGATTCCCTCACTTTTAGCCACATGCCTACATTCAGGTGGATGCTAATGAGTAATTACTACCTTTATTGATACTCAATTTCACATCCGTCTGTTTTTACTGATCCTGCCGGCAATAATTTACAATAGAAGATGGCGCGACAGACAAAAAAGGCAGACAGGACTGGTAGGCTGGTACCAGTCCTGTCGTTTTGTGTGCCTCCTTTCTCATCGTCTGGCGCACAGTCTTCTGCTTAAATCTGATGTACCAACTAGCCCACACAAGAGATCTACTTGACAATAATTGTTGCTTTGTTTATGTTTAAACAGAGTTGGCTTTATTTGCGATGGTCTCTAAAGGTAATGGTTGCATATAGTTTTGTATGGGAGGCCTTCACAAAAAAGTTAGCCATAATTACCATCTGTAACGGTGCCCTTTTAAGCGTAACACACTTTTATAATAGTATTGACTCCTACATTCTTCAACTGCATGAGATGTGAACCTTGGGTTTAAGTTATTCAAACATATCTCAATTACCGAGGTTGCAGCTAGTAACTTTCTACTGTACTATTTGTATCTGCCTGCACTTGTCTTGATTCTTCAGCAACGAAGGTAAGGGATTTCTTCTATTATGATCATGTAGTGTGGTGAAAAAGTGTGAGTGTAGGTAGTTGCTTTTGCTATTGAGGGTTGTTTGTGATATATGTTGCTCTTTTTACAAGGGAGGCCAGTCGCATTGCGAGTGTATTTCTTTGCACGTACTGTGCACTTTGAGTCCGGTTTCTTAAACGGTCATGTGCTTTTGAATTCCTGTGTTTAGCTTTATTTATCCATAATATTCTTGCAGAATATGACAGAGTGAATAAAATTTTATGATGGTTCCTTTTTAAAGAATTTTGGTTGCTTTTTCGAATCACTGTCTAATGTGCACTCAAGTCATGCGAGAGTGATTCTTATAAACCATACGCTTATCTTAGTCTGCACAAAGAGAGCGGAGGTTTGTGTGAACTATATTTAAAACCTAAACTACGGCTACCAGTTGGTGCAAGCCAGAAATGTTGTCCATGAATATTTCCTGACATTTGTGGTCACCTGATGAAACAGATTTGCAAGGCTGTTGGGCTTAAAATGTCTACACAGCTGTTTAAATTTCCATAGAAGGCACTATATTCTGGGGTTATACCATTCTTTGCCAAGATGTTATATCGGGCATGCTACCATCCATAATGCAGAATATGACTGAGCATGATTTTCTGCTTTCAAATGTAATTAAATTGCCATATATAAGTCGACCCCCACCAAACTCATTGCCCTCACTGGCCAAAAAAGAAAAAATGGACTGACAATCCGACAACTGATGCGAGCGGTGTGAGCATAAGCAGTGGTGATTTTGCAGGAATGCTTTTATGATTAAAGCTTTTACAAATGATGGTTTTGCTTTTGGAGCTTCTCCAATTTAGCTGCATCATAATGCCTGAACTTGCGTCAGGTCATACCATATTTCCTTTCACTGGTTTCCATGAACTTGCCCCAGTAATGCATTTTTCGCCTTTGATTGGCAGGCTCCCCTGCGCTTGCTGCAGCGTTATTTGCAATGAATGATTTACCGCGATGATAATAATAATAATAATTGGTTTTTGGGGAAAGGAAATGGCACAGTATCTGTCTCATATATCGTTGGACACCTGAATGGTGTGGTAAGGAAAGTGATAAAGGAGGGAGTGAAAGAAGAAAGGTGCCGTAGTGGAGTGCTCTGGAATAATTTCAACCACCTGGGGATCTTTAACATGCACTGACATCGCACAGCACAAGGGTGCCACAGAGTACAGAAAGAGTGTTTACACACAGTGGCGGAAACGAACTAGAAAGCTGGCCAGTAAGTTTGCCAGAGACGAGGAAGGAGAAAGAGCATTAAACGACAGGTTAAAAACGTCCAAGGTAAAAATTGGATAGATTCAATGGAAAAGAAGCATAGTGTAGAACTATATCGATGCTGGAAAAGGCAGATCAGGAAGGAAACGTTTTATGATAACTCAAGAGGCAGTGCCCTCTTTGAAGCTAGGTCAGGGTGTCTTAGAACGTGCAGCTACAGAAAAAAATTTAACGAAGAAGATGACATGTGCTGTGTGTGGTAAATCTGTAGAAACAATAGAACACCTCATCCTAAAATACGATGGTATTCATCCCGATGTCGATGCAGGCACAGTCACTCTTCCTGAGGCTTTAGGGTTTAAAGATAACAATAGTCATGTAAATAAATCTGCGGTGGAAATTAGCAAAAAGCGATTGGAGGATTGGCGGTACAAAAGCAGAGTGGTGACAAGTGTCAAAGTGTAGTAAGACGTTTTTTTTAAAGGAAATGGCGAATTGTATTAACAACTTACAGCAGAGTAAACAAAACAAAAGGAAAAAAACAGCATAGTGGCAACAACCACTGCCCCGTTTCAAAGGGGATGCTCCTACATTCCATCCATCCATCCAAGTGACAAAGCAATTGCAAGGCCACCAGCCGGATGAAAATCAAAATTTAAGGCCCCGCCGCGGTGGCTCAGTGGTTAGGGCGCTCGACTACTGATCCGGAGTTCCCGGGTTCGAACCCGACCGCGGCGGCTGCGCTTTTATGGAGGAAAAACACTAAGGCGCCCGTGTGCTGTGCGATGTCAGTGCACGTTAAAGATCCCCAGGTGGTCGAAATTATTCCGGAGCCCTCCACTACGGACCTATTTGTTCCTCTCTTCTTTCACTCCCTCCTTTATCCCTTCCCTTACGGCGCGGTTTGAGGTGTCCAACGATGTATGAGACAGATACTGCGCCATTTCCTTTCCACCAAAAACCAATTACTATTATTCAGGCGATAAAGCAGTGACCCATCTTGCCTTCTATAACCGTGTACGGCCCGGCTGACTAACGGCGAACGCAACTAGCCACGGGTCTATGGTTTCGTATTCCGGCGCGACGCGCGCTCCAGAAGGTCCGGAAGTTCTCATGCTGTCTACCGCATGTCCGGGAAAGCAACGCATTCGTCGGTGAAGCACGCCACGCAACAGCTAGGCTGGCTTCACCGCTTTACAGCAATTTGGCGTAGAAAATGAGTGCAAGCGACCAAAGGCCACCCTCGAGCACTCCCCACGTTCACCTGGTCACGCGGCTTCCAGCATGTGCCCATGGCCGCACAGCCGGCCTGTCTCCGCATGCGGAGAGTGATTGAAGAGCGCCGTTGGGAAGTGCGCCACCATTAGGAGCGCGGCGTCCGAGGTGCAGCGCGACTTTCCTATACTTTTGACGCAATAGCGTTCACGGTCTCATTGTCCAGAAAATCTGGCGTCGGCGTGGTGAACGAAAGATGACACCTCCTAGGTCAGGTGACCTTGCGGCGTCGTCACAACTTGCCCACCGGATAGTGAGCACTGCTGCCCACAATGGCTGGTGGCAGTTAGTTATATGGTCGCTCGGGAAGAGCAACCTGCCTACCACTGGGCGCACCTGTCGTCGCGGGGCAGTGGCGCAAGGCCAGGAGTGGTATGAGGACTTCCAGGGATCTATGAATGTAAGGTAGAGAATGACCTGCATATATGGGAATTAAACCCGCTGCGCTATCGCGTCGTGCCCTTAAGGCGTAGCTTAAATGTACCCTCCAATTTTTTACACAGCATTTTCAAGGGGATAATCTTTGTGTTGGATATAGCCAACAATTCGAAATATCCAGGTTCGATGTATCTGGGTTCGACACTACTGCATTTGAGCGGGCGCGGTTTCGAAAATCGTCACAGAATTTGCGCCCAGCGTGGGGCGTGACTGCTGGCGTTCAGGAACAGTATTACAACAATTCCTGTTGAGTCAATAGCTAGGGTTTGGAATTTTCGGTTCAAACCGAGAAAATAACGGTAAATGTACTCCGAGCCTTCAAGCACTTCCAAGTCCGGCTCCAAAAAATGTGATGTAACAGCTTCTCCTGAATTCTTTCCTTCCTCCGTGGTCCCCCCACTTCGTGTTTGTTTACGTCTTGGCTTGGCTTGCGTGGCGGGCTGCGAGCAGTTAAAACAAGCTCACCGACACTCCCAGATGGGGACCGCCGATTGACGCCTCGGGGATTATACAATTTACTTTGTTGGCTCGTAAAATTAGTTTTTTTCCCCCGCGAAAGAGACGGTGGGGCGGTGAGGGGCGCCTTTTTTTAAACCGAAGAGCAGACGCGGAGGCGAAAGGGAAACGCTGTAGGCAATACAGGAGTGCACGGGGACATGTACAGTTGCGCGTGTTCAACAAGGGGGCTTGTTAGCCTCGAACTTTAAAGAAAATTCGCGAAACGAAGCCAGCGCAGCATTCTAACGCTTTGCAGGATAGGCAGGTGTCGAGGTGGTGTTGCAACTATAGCAAAGACTGCTTACTGTACGCGCTCCAAGATAAACAGGACGGTGAAGGCCGAGTCAACAGAACTCTCGGTTGCATAGCACGCTTTCTTTCTCTTCTTGTGTATCATTCAGGCACGTAACGACGCGCTTCTGTTCAATATCAGAAGAACCTGACTCCGAGCACGCGCGCTGCTCAATAATGACCGAACCGCAGCGCAAGCGAGGCTGCGCGAAAGCTGTCAGCCGACCCGGATTCCTCCGCGGATGTGGTTTGGGTGGCAGAGTCATGACGTCGGCGTCACAACCTTGCCCTCCATTGGAGCTCGGTCGACCACGTGGTGGCGTGGAGTTCAGGTTCTTAGAAAGTAAGGAGGAGAACCGCTCGCTATACAGGAGAGGGCAGTCAGAAGCAAGGACTTCACCTCGGGAGCTCGCCGTATTGCTCACTACCTTATACCTGTTAGCAAGCTTTGTGTCAGGCTCTGGGTAACCCGTCAACTATAGACCGATTGGCGCAGTGTCTGCTTCATTAGCTACATCGCTAGCCAACTAATTACGCCAAATAACTCAGCTGTGTACCTCAAGGTCTGTGAACTATACCTGCGAAGACAGGCTGAGCGTCCAGCTCAGTACTTAGTCTAAGTCGTTCTTTGCCTGCCACGAAAGCGATGAGTAGGAAAGATAAGCGGCGACCACGCGAAAGCTGCGACTCCAACAAACTCGTGCCGCAGACGAGGACAACGCCAGTGTCCACCGGAGGCGACCCGGAGCACGACCAGAACGACACGGTGCGACACCAAAAACGCGTGCACCAGTGGCAGAGGATTCACATCGCCCTCTTTATGGGCGCCTTTCTGTGCTCGCTGGCCGGCATCCTGGCCTTCGGAATGGTGCTCAAGAACTTCGAGGTGTACTGCCCGCTCTTCGCTAACGTTAGTGTGGTGCTCAAGGACGCTAGTGACGTCACCAACGTTAGCATTGCGCCGCCGCCGCGTCTATTCTTTTCCGTCAACCATGCGGCCAGCTCTTGGGGCTCCAAGAAGGCATGCGACTTCTGCCTTTTCACGACCGTGTCGTCCTTCATATACGCGTTCCTGTGGCTGTGGATCTTCTGTTCCTTCTCTCGCAAGGTGGAAGACATGGATGTCGTGTGAGTTCAACTGTCATTGCTTTTACCGTGTTTAGCGAGAAGTGAGGTTGTAGAATGGCTTAGCAAGGAGCGTTCACACATGCGGCGGATAAGTCGCCGCAAAACTTTCGTGCTGCTGATTGCGTTTTTTTTTTCAGGATGAAAGCGCATCTTTACAGACAGAGTGATGGCGCAGGTGTAAATGTGACAATGCTTTACATATAAGAATAGTTTTATTTGAAACCGCATATTCTCCCACATGATGGGCGTTAGCGAGCAGCTTTGGCCATTATATGCGGTGTACTAGTTGCGTTTCGTCCGATACACTTTTCTTTCACTTTGCCGCATTAATTTCTTCTAGATTTTAATATACAGTTGCCGCCTAGTAAATGCTCACTAGATAATTGCTATAGCTATTCAGACCTTCCAATATACACGTGTAAACGCTATGATGACGGCACGCTGTTCCTGGCAAACGCATTGTCACTGTGCCACTCATTTGGATACCCCCCCCCCCCCCCCCGTCCATGTCTCACTGGCGGACATATGCGCCGATGCCGACGAATGACGGATCACGACGGTGCGTTGATGAGCTTTAGCGGTGCTAGTCCCGTCTCTGGAAAGACGCTGTGCGGTGGCTGTGCAACTAACTGGCGAACGGGACAAAAAATTTGTTTAATTACGCAGAGTTCGAATCAAAGGGATCCTTTTTTTTAATACGCTTGATGCTGACAGCGCAGAAGCTTAAGTCCGATTAAGTCGAAAGTGCGAATTAAATGAGGTTTAACGAGAATTCTGTTATACTTACCTAGTGGTGTTTCGTTGGGAAAATTTTTCCCTTTTTCAGAAAATTTGAGAGGTAACATTTGGCGAAAAGGATTTGTTTTTTTTACGGGGTTTCAGGGTACTTTAAGGTAAGAAATTGTCTCACTTTTTCCCCCAAAATGGCGGACTTTTCAAGCTGCTAGCTGCAGAGAAAAAGGACCGCAAACGGGTTTTCGGGTCTAATTAAGGGAGTTTTCGGTTAAGGCGCTTAACACCCCTGTCCCTATCTGTGGTTCACGGTGTAGTTGCAAGGTACAGTTGCACGGTGCATTCTCACGGTATATTTGCACGACATGAACAGCACGCCACGATAAAGCTGCACGCTTATCTCGCATTGGTGTGTACGCAGGTCGACCGAAACAGTCTGGAGTGGCAAAGAACGGCGTTGTTAATTGTAAAGTGGGATCTAATGGCACAGGCGTACTTGGGTGTGACTATTTCAGCTTCCCTCGCTTAGACGGCACCGCCGGCTTTCCCTCTATGTAATATTGAGAAACTACGTCCAACAGAACGTAAACGTAGAAGGGCGGCAGAAAGCCAATCGGGGCGGATATATATATATATATATATATATATATATATATATATATATATATATATATATATATATATATATATATATATATATATATATATATATATATATATATATTAGAATTGGGAATTAGCGGGGATATATGGTAGGCGTAGGTGGCGCTGTACGAAGCCGGTTGGACTAAGACGTATATAGTCAGGTACCACGAGATAGACACGTTGTGCGTTGCGTGCGGAGAGGAGGAGGAAACGGCTGAACACTTGATACTTTTCTGTAAAGGGCTTCACCCTACAGTGGAAAGCAGCGGGGCTGACTTACCCAAGGCATTGGGGTTTAGGGATAGTGAAGGGAAAGTGGATTTTAAGAGGTTAGAAGTAACCTGGCGAAGGTTATACGATTGGTGGCTAAAAGCAAGACAGGAGTGAAATTTCACAAGACATGCCTAGGTGGCTTGAGCCACCGCCCGATGTAAAGGGTTCAGCCGTATCCATCCATGCATGGAGATTATCCCAATATGTTTTTTTTTGCCCTGCAGTGGATGTAGGTGGGCTAATAGTGGTAGAATGAAAGTGTATTGTTCACACGAAGTGTTCGAGTTTCATTCCCTCCACACAGTATAGGCAGAGTGCACCCGGGTGAAGTTTCCTGACATGTCGGTCGTTATTTTGTGCCCTATATATACCAGCAGGCGGGGTAGCCCGTGGAAGATGGTGCCGCCGGCCCTGTTCATCACCTGCGTCTTCTCGTTGCTCGTGCTCACCTCTGCCGTCCTGCTGACGGTGGGACAGGCCAGCCTCTGTAACTCGCTCGAGCGGGGGACTCTGGTCAGGTGAGCACACGTGCCTAGTACAGCCTTTGTCAAAAGTAAAGGGTCCAAAGGGTTTGCTTGTGAGCCGTTTAGTGTGTGTGTAGAAGGGGGGGATGCTCTTTTGTAATACTGTGGAATTGAGATCTGGAACGCTATAGTGATGCCATGCTTTCTAATAAACTACAGAGCATGGGATAGAAGCTAACCCATGTTGTGCTCTGTACATTTTACAAAGGCTGTATGTTCGCGTCTCAGCCTTATACATGTTCGCAACGTCGCGGATATACACAAGGCATCGCGGCAGGTCATTCAACCGTATCAGGGAAAACTCGCCATCGGCGCAACTCGGGGCATGGACGTCGAAATAGTGACGAAATTAGTTTTCCCGTGACGTCAGCAAGTTTCTCGGAGGTTCAGCGAGGAGTGCCGATGTTAGACGTTGGCCAGCTCCTGGCTTGACGCATGTTTTTTTACGGCTCTGCGAACAGCTAGGGAGTCACAGCTTCTCGAACTTTAAGTTTTTGCACAAGCGAAGACTCACTAGCGAAGACGTATACCGGACCACCCGTATGCCTGCTGCGCGTGCGTGCCACTATGCACGTGCCGCAGACATACGAGTAATCCGGTATACGTCTTCGGTAGTACGTCGCACAACTACTGAACACCTGGACTGTCGCTTTCTTAGGAGACTCTCGATCTTAGGCACGCCTCAAGGAAACTGCTGCAATTATTGTGCGACACAGGCCTGGACATCCGTCTCTGAAGGGACGCCTTTCCTTGAAGCCGACTATGGGGAAGGAATAAATTTGTTTAGCGCCTGTTTGGCGCATGTATTTTCTCCAGATTAGCGTATACCAACTAGCCCAACTGTCTGCCTTCTTTCATAGAGGACGAGCCGGCTCTGCAGGGGAAAGAGGATATAGGTGGAAAGATCTCTTCGGCGAGGATTCTAATCTGTTCAGGGCTTAATCTTTCCGCGTATACCAGTCCCACCGCGTGCATGAAGGCTGTGTGTACATTCGGCATTGCATGTACATTCGTGAGCAATATAAGTTAGAAGGAACAATCCTTTGCGCAAAATCGAGATCTTTTTGTTATTTCTTGACTAAATTTGAAAATGACTTGGATATTGTACGCCAAGACCAAAACTAACTTGAAAACAGAAAAAAAAACTGTGCTGGCCACCGAGATGTATACTGCGCCATTTCCATTGCTCAAAAACCGCTAATTGGCACGCGTAATTATGTAGTAATAAAAAAATGAATGCTCAAAGCTTGCTTGCTCTCATATTGCTCACGACAGCACAACCCACTGCATCCTACCATCATTACTTCATCTGTCTATTTTTCTGCATTTCCCTGTTCCCTCTTCGTAGTAGTACTCAGGCCGACCCTCCACCCTAGCTTCCTCACATTAAAGTTCACTTCCTCTCTCAATATTATTACAGCTGCAGCGACGCACAGGAGCTGCCCTGGAAGCCAGGCGTCATCAAAATGGCCAACTTCCACACGCTATTCACAAGGGCCGAGGTAAAAAGCGGGCCTTAAAATCTGTGCGTCTCAACGCTCTCGGTTCAATGTTGTTCCTGTCTATTTGCAGCTGGCCATCTGGCTCGCTGCGGCCTGCTGGTTCCTCAACTCTGCGCTGCTGTGCTGTCGGTGCATTCTGCACCCGGACGTGGCAACGACAGGCAGCGTGGTTCCAAGAAGTACGTCGACGACGTGACGACGGCCACAGCGCGGGCGCGGACACCTGCGCATAGTTTGTTTTAGTCTTAGGCCTTTGATCATGCCATGTCCTAAACTAATAATTGGTTAATAATTGGTTTTGGGGGGGAAAGGAAATGGCGCAGTATCTGTCTCATATATCGTTGGACCCCTGAACCGCGCCGTAAGGGAAGGGATAAAGGAGGGAGTGAAAGAAGAAAGGAAGAAGGAGGTGCCGTAGTGGAGGGCTCCGGAATAATTTCGACCACCTGGGGATCTTTAACGCGCACTGACATCGCACAGCACACGGGCGCCTTAGCGTTTTTCCTCCATAAAAACGCAGCCGTCGCGGTCGGGTTCGAACCCGGGAACTCCGGATCAGTAGTCGAGCGCCCTAACCACTGAGCCACCGCGGCGGGGCAAGGTCCTAAACTCCGCTTCGAAAACTGCATGCGCTACCCCCCGCGGCTACTGCTGGGAGGTTGGAAAGGTGGTGGCGCCGCAGGACAGATATATAGATACTGTTGTCGCGGTGCAACTTTTACCTTTCCAAAAATTGCTCCCTGGGTGCCATAACTGACCCGCCGCGGTGGCTCAGTGGTTAGGGCGCTCGGCTACTGATCCGGAGTTCCCGGGTTCGAACCCGACCGCGGCGGCTGCGTTTTTATCGAGGCAAAACGCTAAGGCGCCCGTGTGCAGTGCGATGCCAGTGCACGTTTAAAGATCCCCAGGTGGTCGATATTATTCCGGAGCCCTCCACTACGGCACCTCTCCTTTCACTCCCTCCTTTATCCCTTTCCTCACGGCGCGGTTCAGGTGTCCGCCGATATATGAGACAGATACTGCGCCGTTTCCTTTCCCCAAAAGCCAATTATTATTATGCCATAACTCTGCTTATATGCACGGATATATGAAGTGCGCGTTCGCGGCAGAGGCACACACAAGTTCGGCGAACAACAGAAATAGAATTGAGCGAGAAAAAAGTATAGCGCAAGAGTTTCATACAGGGGTTGATATAGTGCTAACTTTGTAAAGTTTTAGCTTAGTATATATACCCTTCGTCGCTACCGCATACACTGCCACTGCGAGCCGCCAACAACGCATGCGCAGATTGGGGCCATCTGCGCATGATCATTGGCGGCTATCAGTACACGGCTGGGCTATATGCCGAAACTGCTTGATATGGCAACGCCCAGGGAGCGCTTTTTGGAAAGGTTTTGAGCAGTTCGTCTGAACGCCAAAGGTAGCGTGACAGTCTGATCGGCTTCGCTAACCTCCGTATATTGACCCAATCAGGCACGAGATTTTGATCCAGTGAATCTGTGGGGAGTGTCCAACTGGTATAATGAAAGAGCTCATCTTTTAGTGGCGTCTGATGAATGTATAGTCTCTATATAGAGTATTCCACTTTCGAGCAGTCGTAGTCGCGGGGCCTGCCTGCCCGGCGAGATATTCTGCTTGCAGAGTGCGCATGGATGGACATGACGTCGTACAAGATAAAACCAAGTAACGAAGTGACGGTGCATATACGTATATACGTATACATTATGCCACTGTACGTTGTTACTCAACATGACCACGTACCCCTTTAGCCCAAAGTAACCGAGCAGCAGGTTTTTGCTTATAAACCTTAGAACCGAGATGTTACAGCACCCCCAAAAGACCGAAAGCTGTCAGAACGTGAGGACAAGGGTTCATCTTACTTTACACCGATTCAAAACTTAACAGCTGCCTTAAATGCTTCGCTATGCAGCTGAGAAACCACCGCTGCTCGGTATACTTTTGGCAAATACAGTGCGCGCCTTTGTCTCTGAACGCACAGTATACGGCGCGGTTATGGTGGAATACAGAAACGCGTGCTTAGTTCATATTCTATAGAGCAATACTCCCCTTTACACATATACACGTACGCCGAACTCAAAGAAGCGCTCTGCGGCAGGTGCCGAACTTTAGTGCATCGAATCGAGTGCTCTCATCCGGGCGCGCACCGCACAACGACACAATAAGCGTCACGACTGCGCAGCGCCACATTCTAAAGAACTCCCAGCATTCGGACACGCATATGCATTCGGTTTTTTTGCGCGGCGCATGCGCGGCACAATTAAGAACACAACTTGCGAACGCCGATTCTTGCCTACTCCGCGTAAATGTTGTGAAAGCGTGGTCTGCCTGAAAAGACATCGACCCGAAAACATGTTTTGATCGGGTCTCGAATTTGGGTTGGGCGCGTTCGTGTAAATACCAGGAGCTGGAGCCCTGTTTATATAAGCTCGGTCTCGATGTCCCATGGAGTTCTTTACTCAGCTGCGCGCTCGAGACGGTGTGTGTTTTATAAAGGGAAATCTATAAATACCGAGCTGCCCGTAGTATGTGTGGCGGGTGACAGACAATGATGCCGTTGTCAGGCATGCACTTACGAGTTCCAGGTGGTGGGAACGTCTTTATTTAGCGTGTAATAAACGATTGCACGACCCTCCCTCACTGCCACCGAATTCCGCATCCCACGTAAGGTGCAAAGCAATGTCCACATCACTCCGACTGTAGATAAGCCTCACATGAAACAAGCTCAGTAAGTGCTAATTCTTTAAACTTCCCAAGCAGCGCAGATAATCGGCTCGACATTGCAACTATATTGGCAAAAGCCGGTCAAAGGGCCAGAGTAAATATTTCATTCCCAATATTGGGCCGATTTCCTGCATGTGCTGCTTGGATTTATTCACTCACTTACTCTGTACACCTCTAGCACTTCTGTCTAGATCCGTCTTCTCCCATCTGACCCTTCCTTTGCACAATACTGGAAAACTGCCCCACTCCAGTTGTAACCAACACAGTGCTGTGCGCGTGTGTGATTTAATTCCTCTAAAATGAACTAATCACGCGCACAACCTGGACACATTTCTTATTGTGTAAATAGTTTGTACATATTACTTATCCCCCTATCCTCTCTTCCTGTCCCCTCACCTCTTTCATTTCATTTCTCCATTCTGCCTGCTATCCTTTATTTCCGCTGCCCCAGCTCAGGTGCTTCGGTATCGATGGCAGATGTCGGGGCTAGCAAAAATCTTTTCCTTCCTTTTTACTATTATTTTTAATAAAACCTATACCACCAGCACCACCTTTCCTTCATCTCGTCGCCACATGCCGTCGCCACATGCCCAGCGCCCTAACCACTGAGCCACCGCGGCGGCTAAGGCTGTGCGTATGATTTGCTGATTGCTATTGGGTTTACATATGTGGAAACGCCGAATGGCTGTTCGGCATGCTGATGTTCATGTCATAGATATTCGTCTGTATTTTGGTGATTCTGTTTGTGAAATCGTAGAGGCTTTCAAAACAGCCCTGTTAACCTGAGTGCAGGATAGGTGCAATGGAGAAAGTGACAAACTTGAATTGTTTAGTCAGACCGTCTGTAAACCGGACAACCTGTCTGATTCGTGCAGTACATATCTTGTTTTAGTGAAATAAAGGAAATAAAAAATAAATTCGGCAGTGGCTGAGTGTCAGCCTAGCATCGAACAGGCGTGGGTTCGAATCTCACTGAAACCTAATTGGGTTCTGTGTATTTCATTTTTACAAGTTTGCCAGTGATCTGTACAAAAGGAAGGACCAACAAAAATTTGCGCAGAAGAGAGATGAACACATGTAACAGTGTAAAAGTATTCCTGCAGAAGAAAGCACAGATTACATTCATGACATTATAGCAAGAGATGAAAATTGCTGGTCCTACATATGGTATGGTACGGTAAGGCACAGCACGGTATGGTACGGTATATTATGGTATGGTATGATACGGTATGGTACAGTACGGTACGGTAGGGTATGGCCTTGGCTCCTCTCTGCTGCTTTGGCTCGGAGGAGGTTTTGTGGAAAGGAAAGCGCCATCAGCTGTTTGGGTGGATACTAAACTAAAAGGGACAGCGATGGAGGACGGAAGGCGGAGAAGGTGGTCGAAATTATTCCGGAGCCCTCCACTACGGCACCTCTTTCTTCCTTTCGTCTTTCACTCTCTCCTTTATCTCTTCCCTTACGGCGCGGTTCAGGCGTCCAACGATATGTGAGAGATGCTGTGCCATTTCCGTTCCCCCAAAACCAATTATTATTATTATTATTATTACTATTATTATTATTATTATTATTATTATTATTATTATTATTATTATTATTATTATTATTAAGGCGGATAGGGATAGAAAGACTAGCCGACAGTGTCAAATGATTGATGTGCTGTGCGAGAGCACCCAGGAGGAAAGAGAAATTGGAGAGGGCATAATAATAATAATAATTGGTTTTTGGGGAAAGGAAATGGCGCAGTATCTGTCTCATATATCGTTGGACACCTGAACCGCGCCGTAAGGGAAGGGATAAAGGAGGGAGTGAAAGAAGAAAAAGAAGAAGAGGTGCCGTAGTGGAGGGCTCCGGAATAATTTCGACCACCTGGGGATCTTTAACGTGCACTGACATCGCACAGCACACGGGCGCCTTAGCGTTTTTCCTGTTTTAGCTATATTTTAGTCGTGCGCTGCTCCACGAGGTGTCGCCACTGCTTCTTTGAAACAGTCCCCGCGCAGCTCAACTCAACCGTACGGTATCAGGCCGATATATTCAAAGACTGTCCCACAAAATTTAAAGGAAATAACTCATTTGACTTAAACACTGATGAAGGAAGCCCGATTAGTTTAAAAACTGAAATCATTTTTACAAAAGCTTTGTTTAAACTCAACAGACATTATAATTCTCAACAAGTTTACCTGTTGCTTACAACGTGGTCGGAGAGGTGGGCTTAGAATTGCAATGGTGTGTGCAGCAAGATCATTCTTCATAGGATCATTTGTATAGGATGATCGCCGAGTCGCTAGTCGTGATTTCGGAACACACTCAACCACGATGAGGAGTTGAGGGTCTCCGCCTGAGCGCGAAACCGGCTGCGGAATCCGAGGTTTCGACCCGGGTACCAGCCATTGATGACCGTTTCTCCAGGCTTAAAGGCTTGGCTGAAGGGCGGAGGCTCAGTCTGAGTGGTTGAGGTGTTTTTGCAGAACTAAAAAAATAGAATTGTTATACCTTTAGTTAATGTGTGCAGGCAAGCCGTAGATGGCGGCGCAGGAACGCTAGCTTACCCAGAGTGTGGTGACTGAAAGGACTGCCATCTGTTAGGCTAGTGGCGATACATTATCCCCCTTTTATTGTGTGGGTAAAATAAGCAGTAAAAAGTTACACCGAAAACAGCAACACAACCTCCCATGCAACTTTTAAAAATTTCCTATGATATACGCTCCACTGACGTGCTGCCATCTGTAGCCATCTACTCACAACAGAGGCTTACGAAGTTATGATCTTCAGTTTCCGGGGGGGGGGGGGGGGGGGGGGGGGGGGGGGGGGGGGGGGTAGTCATCAACGTTATCTTTGTATCGCGTTGGTGAAGGGTGTCACCTAGCCAGTATATAATTCCTAGCGTGCTCAATCGAGCATGCCCTGGCTCTTCAGAAGCCCCAGTGTTTCTAGGATTCTTACGGCGGCATCGTGCACTGAGAATTGGAGGGCCTTACACTAAATAAGGAAGTATTCTATCGTTTCTGTCTCACGTGCAGCAACAGCAAATGTCACCTGCGGTGTCAAAACACTTGCCGGTAGCACTTCACTTTGTCCGCTGTGGCCTCGAAAGGTTTTAGACACCAGCGCCAATTAATCATCTAGCGGCTGGATTCGGCAGTGTTGGGCGGCATGGATGGATGCAGCAGCAGAAGCAGCACTTGGTGCTGAAAGCTACGCTCAGCCGTAGCCTCTATTTTTTTCAACAAAGGATGGCCAGACTCTGGAGGACTATTCTGTGGCTCAGCGCATGCTCAGAGGTTCGGCTACGCCGGCGGCGCTGCTAGCGGTACTACATGCGTATTTGTACGTATCGCGCCAATCGCGCCAAGAGGTTGCTTTTCTGTTGGAGCATCGTGATTCTCGCCATGCTGTCTTGTGCTGAAGCCCGACAACTATAAGAGAACATTTTTAAAAGGCGATGGCTGAAGCGGCGCAACGCCTGCCGAAGGGTGGGGAAACATTTTGCTGTGTTGTGGACTGTCACAACAGTAACGTGAACACCAAAGGCCGAGTGCCGCCCGTGAGATTCTACCGTTTCCCGGGGAAGTATTTCGAGTGCAAGCGGCGGAAGAACTGGATCGCTGCCATTCGCAGAGTCAAGTGAGTTTTCCTCCACTGGGCCATGTCTCAGCAAGATTCCTAGCTTGCTCGCATGAAAGTTGCAGCTCTGAGCGATTTGTTTCAGTGTAAGCGTGTCATTGCATGTACAGCTGGCAGGAGCGGCGAGTTTTCGCTTTAATGCAGTGCAGGACTGAACAGCTACTAGCATGTATGAGTATAAAATGTTGGGGGGCTAGTTGGTGCATTTCAACAGAAAAAAAAAACGCGCAAAAAAGACAACACACTATCCAATATCCAACACACGACCAGTCTTCCTTGCTGTGTGTTGTCTGATTTGGCGCTGCAGTTTTTTCTGTTTGCATGCATATGTGTGTCTTGCGCTGGCGAAGTCATTTTTCCCGACCCTACCCACCGCGCGTCATGGAGTTATTTGCGACTTGTAGGATCCCTGTTATATATGCCCAGCCCATTTCTTTCTTGCAGCATTACATTCCATCATTTTACCTTGTTCATTCGGAACTCTTAAATTTCTTAATGCCGTCGTACGGATTCAGTTGAACATAGATTTTTCGCAGTACTAAAATTGGCGGTCGTCAGCAATCAGGGTATCAGAAACGGAAGCGTCCTTGCAAAAACTTCAAACTTGAGACTGATAAGTGAGTGACTATATGATGTATGACTTTCAGTTCAGAATTTGGCTCACGTTAGTTCTGACGGCATTCTTTGTTTCGTTTTTGATTTGGCACAGCCCTGATGGCACACCATGGTTTCCTACAGCAGACTCGCGAATTTGCAGCATGCATTTCATAGGCAACCGCAAAAGCAACATGACTGACCACCCGGCCTTTGTTCCGACGATTTTTCCACCTGTCTGCAATAATAAAGCGCCAGACCCAGAAAAAGTGCAAAGGTATGACTGCCAGTGGAGTATAGTCAATTCTTGCTCTCAACACATTGAGTAAAATTGTGCTATCATTAGAAAGCTCTGGCATAATATCAGAAATGGTAGCCTGCAAGTTTTGGCATTGCGTAGCAATTGAAACTGGAGTGCATTGGCGGATTTGTGCTCACTACCTCCTGAACACAATATTTCACATGTTTTGTGGTTGTCTAATGCAAGATAGGCAGTAAGGCACTGCACATATATTTGTTATGTTGTGACCACAAATATGAACCACATGTAAGAAATAACTGGAGAATAGGAATGGGGTGGGGTGCATTGGCACGCACTCACAAGTCTTGCATAGCAGCTTCGCACTATCTCTCAAGAGAAAAGCATGTGTCGCTTGTACTCATATACTTGAAGGCTAATGAAAAGCTTGAGATTAAAGTTCAGGACAGTGCCGCAAGCCATAGAAAGCAAAATAGAAGGTGTATTGTGAAGTGACTGGAAAGGAGCAGCATGTATGTTAGCAGAAATGAAAAAAAAAAAATAGAACGTGCTGGCTGACTTTGATGATGATGTCTAATGCAGGTGGCAGAAGCGCACGATTCAGGCAGCTTCATCGACACTGGATAGTGCAGGGGATCAGCATTTGCCTCAAACCACTGCAGAACCAGCTCTGACAGTACTGCCACTAGACACTCCAAGTGGTGCGGAATTGACCAAGGAGCAGGAGCAACAAACGAATGGCAATGACAGTTCTGTGGGAGCAAAACTGGCAGGCACTTACACTTGTAGATTTCTGTCCCACCCTGCAGTGCATCAGTCTTCCATAAAAAAGGCCCAGAAAAGAAGAACCATTTATTCTTCAAAGGTACGAACGTATAAACACTTGGAAACATTTTTTTATGAAACACTATACGAGGAGTATTTTTCCGAAGTAAGCTAGATCCACCTTGACAGAAACCGGGAAAAACGGGGAAGAATTTTTATCTGAAGCAACACAGTGGAAGCTGTTATGTAAAATGCTTAAAAATGGTAGTTTTGAGAGTTTTTCAAAGGAAAGGTCTATGGGCGACCTCGCAATTTTAGATAAAGGTCACTTAAACTTTGGTGTCTGGATTTGGCTTATTAAAAAAAATAAAACTCCTCAGATGTTGTGTGCATGCTGCACTCTTTATAGCCTCAGTTTTATGATATTTTTCAATACACTTAAATGTATTCAATGCAAGTGCAATTAGTCGTCTTCTTTGTTCTCACTCTTCAAGGCATGCCAGACAAGGTGCTCAACTGTTGGGAAACTCAGCTTTCTCCTGTCGATGACAAATGGTGCTGAAGCTTCTACTCAAGTCACTCACGTGCAGCAGGCTGATCAGGTTGAACATTAAGCTTTTAATCCTTGCCATTTTGTTTGTGGTGTGTTTCAGTTATTTATATACATAATGAACTGCTCTGCAGTAGTCATAGTGCAATAGGAACGGACATTTTTGTCCCTACAACACTGCTACTTCCAAGTAACTTTCGTTGAGAATATTGCTTTTGTTTAGTGAGTGTATAATGCTGATATTCATTCAATCCCCTAAAGGTCACTGTGACGAATGAAAGTTGAAGAACGAGTGAAGCTTTGAAGAGCGTCAACTGATTCATGAGCATGCAGAACTGCTAGAAGACCTGCGTAGAGGTACAGTGCCATTGTTGAGCCTCTTGTTGAACTTGCTGCTTGCTTCAGTGTGTTGAAGCACTGATGTGATGTGTTCGGACAAGTTATGCTTATTCTCAACTTTGTCTTCGGACTACATTCTTCAGTGCCCTGGTCACCATATTTGGCGGGAGTGCGTTAACAGTATCAAACATATTCAAGAGGACATGGCATCTTACGTGTGTTGCTGCAAGTATGGACCTTTATGCCATCAAGAGAAATCATCAAGCTGTCCTTTCAACCTGCATTTAAAGAGAATTTCTCAGGCTCTATGATTACAATAAAGTGCGCTGAAATCAATTTGGTACTAAACCCAAACTTCCAGCATTTGTGGTGCTCCATCTAAAAGTGGGGCTAGACTGTGAAGTAACTCGTAAGAGTTATTACTGGTGGGATGTTAGCTTCTGTGCTTAAGGTATATAGAGAGGGCATCAAACAGATTTTTGTTTGCACAATATTGTTGGTTTTTGGAGCCCATCAAAACAAATGATCTTGTGCTACATTACAGAGTCCGAGCATTGGGCCAGATTTAGAGAGAAATAATACAGCTGTGCTTATGCCCCATTGAATTAAGAGCCGGCTATAGCTGTCTGAAAAGGATATGTGGCAAGGACATGTACCACTATTGTCAGAATGGAGTGACTTAAAACACCTAAGCTCTGGTGTTACTGAATGGCTGGATTCTGCAGATTGTACTTATAATTGGAAAATAAATTGTGTGTGGAGCTTCCTTCAGTGCTTTGTTTCGCTTGGAACGTGCATAAACTTGCAGCTTAACGAGGATATGGGTTCATGCATGAACATAGTACTTCCAGTTTGTTTTGGTCTGTTGGTTTAGTCACAATACAGCAAGGCATAGATGTACATGTATACATAACACTTGCCTAGACAGCAGCTGCATGTCTTACACGGAGAAGTACAGAGGAAATTTTTTGTGCCTGCTGCTGGATTAAGGTGCACGGTGCTCATGTCCCGAATTATGATTACATGCATGTCACTCTCAATATTCATGTGCAGTGTGCAACTGGACATTTAAATGGCGTGCTTGCACGTATCTAGAGCCATACCCAGTCATAGCATATGCCATGCCTAGTTATTCTAGTAGTAGCGTAGCTGCCTGGGCAATAATGCTATGACTAGTATACTTAAGAAGTGAACAGATTGATGGATGCAATGTACACTAGAATGCTGACCTTAACCATGAGGGCTGGTCACAAAAGTATGACGTGAAGTATCACAAACTTAAAGGGGCCTCAGAAAAAGGTTGCTTAGGTTGACTCAACTGAAATTGCAGTGCTCATTTAATCTAAATGGAAGTCCTGACAACCTAAAGATACAGTGAAGCATGAATACATAGTATATGTGAAGTTCAATGAAACATGTATTTTTTAGTAAATGTACACCAGAGGCATGGTCCATTTTTTGCGCATGACGCAACCATGCTTTGTGTTTCTTGTTGTTCCCAGATGTAAAGCGAGATTGAATGAAGAAGCGATTTAGCATATTTTGCCAGAAGTGAAACTGTGTTCAAGTTACAAAACGTGAAATAATTAGCCAAAAGAATGCAGGAGTGAAGAACCTAAAGTAAAACTGTTCCATTTTTGAGATAACTTCTCCAAGAAAACATTTCTAGGCAAACATACAATTGCAGATCGATTTGGCAAAAATGTTTAGAGGAAAGATCTCTGCAAATCAAGTACTCGCATTGAGACTGGAATTTAGAAAACTGGTGTGTCTCTTCGGTGGGGCTATGTATTCAGGTACTGAATACAAAAAATATGTTGAATTCTGTCTTTGCAGTTTATGGAAAGCCAAACACAGAAAACTTCCATAAAGACGGTCACCTTCCCAATCATAATCAGTCCATGAGGGCTACATCAAACTTTGGTTTGCGAAAGTGTACACAGCTTGCATTTCAGTGAAAATAAATTGTGGACAACAGCTGCTTCATCCTTGTAATCCACGTCCTCTTGAGGTGCACCTTTTGTCCTGATGCCTGTAAAGAGTAAAGTGCAGTAGTTGTGAATGTTAAATCTTTGTTTTAATCTGAGCTTAACTGAAAGCAGAAAAAAAAAAATGGGGCATGTCAGTGACTACATATGGCATCATTTCCTTTTTAACAAGGTTTTGTTCAGTTAAATACCGACCATCGTTTCAGAACTCGTGTGTGACTTCAAGGGGGTCCTCTTCAGCCCTTTTTAGCATCATCACTTTTCTTTGTGAGATCCACACGAACTCAAGGTTCTCCTGCCACCTAGATGATATATATTACAATTTTCAGTCTCTCAGAACATAGTGGTAGTTGCACAGGCTCCCAGCTGCATTTGTTACAATACTTCTATGTACCATGCGTTGTAGTTTTCCTCACCCAGGGTAAGTACAGGCAGGCCAGAAACTTTGCCTTGAGTAACTGCACTCTTTCTGTTCTTGTTCTCAGCGCTCAATTTATATTTAAAATTTTTAGGCGTGATGTTCCACGATATCCAAGCAATGGTAAACTGGCCTCACAATTGGTGCCAGCACACCTTCCAGTACCTTGGAAATGCTTTCGAAGCTTTCTCGATGATGTTACTTGGTATATTTTTGCAAATATGTTAATTAGCTCTTAGATGTGGGAGCTTCAGTACATTTTGCAGTGTGCCATCACTTTGGGGAAACTTTATGTTGGTGATTATTTCAAATCAAGTCACCTTGGTTTCGGATCTTCTGTTAAAATGAGGTAAATGTAGTGACATTAGAATGAGTATTTCATATATTGCGAGTGAATGTTGAGAGCTTGCCATGAGCTGAATGCTTGCTCACGTAAACTATTGGTATGCAACTGTACTGAAGTTGTCTCTGCTTGAGAAACATCCCTGAGAAGCATGACATGAATGTGGTTATACAAGAGCAGAAAATCGACAATGCTCTCTACTGCAAACACTTGCAACAATATGCTGACATCATCGTGATGGCTGCATGCTGCACATGCTTGGTTTGTGACTCGCCTCAATATTCAGGCTGCCTTGTTAAGTTATTTAACTTAGAAAGATGTGGTTGTAGGCCAGTTGGTAGGACACTGTGAGGAGCAAAACAGGACGGGATGGAGCACCCTCTGTCCTGTCATGTGCTTTTGCTCCTCACTGTTAAGGAATAATTTGGTTTCTAAGACATTCCGCTTTAGGTACAAACAATGCTGTAGCATGCTTACATTGCTCCTGAATTCCAAGCTTTCTGCTACCTTTTGCGATGGCACACAAAGAACTGGTGCTTCGGAGGCTACTACCATGAAATCTCCAATTAAGTGAAAGTCTGGTTCGCAAATTTCTGTCACTGCAGCAATTTTGTGAATACATCACTCTGTGATAATGGTAATAACATAAAAAAATCTTCTGTAAAAGTGTATGCGACGAAAATTTTATACACGGATAACCTCCTTGAGATATCCAAATGAATTCTGCGAATGTGGCATACATGGTGATTACCATCTAACCAACCGTGGTCCGTCAGGCGCGCTGTAAATCTGCATTGGGTCGGCTTTAAATAAGTGACGATCGTACCCGCAACGACACATGCCCCTCGAAAAGTCAATTCATGTACTTACATCGACGACGAAAATAAAGCAAGCCTCTCGTCGGCCTAGCGCTCGCAGCGCCGCTCCAGGACTGCGTTCTTTCGACGTCGTGACGATGCCGATTGAAGCAAAAATTCCGCACTAACAGTTCAAAGCGCCAACTTTGTTAACGTCATTCACACAAGATGGCAGCACGGTACCGTTAGATTGATAGATTTATCCGGCAGTTGCGCAGCGAGAACGGAGGTAAAATGATAACAAGATACACCAGCGAGCTGCAGCAAGTGGGGTCAGCAGGTGGTGATGTGTTGCGGCTGCGGGCGTGCGGCGGCTTGCGCACACTCCCCTTTCTGTCAGCCGCAGTGCGCTCGCACGAATTCTGTCGCACGTCATGGGTGACGAGTCGAATCGAAGTTTCAAAGTCGTTTTGACCCTCCAGCGCGAAGGGAACAACCACAGTGACGTCCATTACAAGGTGAGCCCGCCGACGAAACTTTGCGAGCACCGCGATCGCGTAGCGCGATAGCGAGGTGAGTGGCCGTGGGAGCGACTCGCAAACCGAAAGCACTGGTTGTTTGCGCAGGCCAGGTTGGTCGAGTGCACGTAAGTGCATATCGCAGGGTTTTGCAAGCTAAAGCGCGGAGATCGCCGTGGTTTTTTGCATGGAACACATGCTGGTGTATTTGCGCTTTTGGAATCAGCGCCTTTCGGGAACTTGATTATATAGCTTCAGCCGCCGCGATGTCTAGGAGGCGGCAATCGGTCGAACTGCGGATATCTAGCGGGGCACGCGTTCGAGCTGCTGCTTTATCGATTTTTGCGCGGCGTATTGTTGATTCCTCGCCCGCCAGTTGCGCGTTCAGGTGCGAGTGATTCATTGCGGGCTTCGTTGAAGTTGCCTGCACTCCTTTGAGGCAGAGGCAAAAGAATTAAGAAACGATTTGTACGTACGATACATGAATTTGACAGCAGGTCGTTCGCGATACTTGACCGGCATACTTGGCCGTGATGTTTTGCCGATAATTTTTTTTTTGTCTGTTGCTGTTTTTAGACGTACGGTCTGGGAATGCGCCCAACTGCGCGCTGTGTTACTCGACACCAAGGTCCAGCAGTTGATCGCATTTGAGCTGAGCTCGCGTGCAGCAACCGCTCTTGCAGGCATACGTGCTGCTTTGCACGTGCTAGCTTGTAACTCAGTGAATCACCTCTACTGCGGCAGGTAGAGGTGATTCACTGAGTTATACCTGGGCGTTGATTGTTTGAGAGCGGAAATTTATCGAACCGAGGGTTCTTCATATGTCATACGTCTCATATTGTAATTTCAAATTGTTTCCTTATTGTTAGTGCGAATTTTGGGGAAATGGTTCAGGCTTTAATTTTTTATTCATAGTTCATTTCAGTACGTGACAAGTAAACACACATGTTGTGCTCTTTCTTCAACAGGTGGATGGAACCCGGTTTGGATCGGAGAGCACTATCAAACTGAATGTCGAAACAGCCTACACCTTAACGCTCTGCTTTAGACCGGCGCAAACTTTGGAGTGAGTGTGGAGTTTGTTTTGTCTGCAACTGTACCACTTTTGAATGCTCATGAGACACATACACACATGGTGCTGTATTTGCAACCTGCTTGGGCATAATCTCGGTTTTGAGCTACCTGCTTAAATTTGGATAGGAAATTTTGATATGGTTTGATAGTTTACGTCCAGCATTTTTATTAGTCTTTCGCTGCTTGTCCAGCACATACAACTGTTTTCTCAAAGTGAGATAACATGTGTGCAGTTGTTTTATAGATGTTTTTAGATCAACAGGATTTTATGGTATGAACGACTAAGAACCGTTTTCTTCGAGTGAGATCGTGGGTGGAATTTACTATTAGACGCGTGAAGTTGCTTTACAGTGAAATATCAAGCAGCCATGCGAGTAGATTGTAACTTGAATTAGTAGACTACATAATTAATGCTTTTGGCAGAACATGTGCTTACTTTTGATTGTCTGTAGCAGCTAGCTGAAAAGTGCAAATGTTTGCAGGCTTAAATGTATGTATACATGCATTAAAAACAGCGTGGCTATGTGGACAATGACAGAATTAAGACTCAAGCACTGACTGTGAACTGAATTCTCATTACATTAGATTGAGTCTTGTGGGACTCTTCTGAATGTCATTTCTTTTCTTGTATGTTCTTTTCTTCATTTTTTTCTCTTCCTTATTATTTTAGTTCCTTTGTTTTTTATCCTCTTTGGTATCCGAGCTCATTAGTTGAACCTACTTTTTTTTTTCTCAGATTGAGAAACAAAAGAATGCAAGTTTACAGCTAGACAGTTCATTTGACAGAAAGTTTCTGTCTAATCTGATCTACCTTTCAGTAGCACTGTTTTTTTGTTACAGCGTTTTACCAGCTAGCCCAACTTTGTATGTATCTTACTGTGCACATGCATTGTTGGGTGTAATTAAAATTCTTCAGTTATTATTCACAGAAAGAAACACAACTTGAGTCCTGACAATGTGCTTGGCTACAGTTGTGGTATATGTGACTTATTGGTGTGTCTGAGTATGTTTTCAGTTGTTTGTTGAGACTTCAGCCGTCATTGCAAATTGCCTCTCGGCATGCGCATTGTTGTGGGCTATTAGGGAGCTCTTTTATGACTTTGTAATGAAAAAAATTGTGTGCATAAATTGGTCGTTTATTTTTTTAGCACAGAATTTTACAAGTACTTTTTTGATGCATAGACCTAACAGCAATTTTATGCTTTAGCAAATGGCTTAGTAACTTTCTGTGAAGAACACAGGAAAAAAAAATGGAAGACTAACAGAATGTTTCACTTAGAGTCAATAAAATTCTTTGAAAAAGACTAAAGTTTGTATACATATTTAGGAAAGGAAAATGCCCGCCAATAAGAGAGACAGAAAACACCCTTATTCCTCACTAATATGGAGTTGCCAAGCCCAGCCAGTGAATTGAAATTCTCCCGGTGATAAGAAGACTACTAAAGGGAGCTTTCTTCACTGAAAAAAAAAAAAAAAAGGTTTTCAGTTTGTCACTCAGCCTTTGGACTTCTTATCGCACGAGGAATTTTATTTAATTGGCTGTGATTAAGTGTCTCTTTTTATTGAGGGGCAAGGATGGAATTTCATTTAATTGGCTGTGATTAAGTGTCTCTTTTTATTGAGGGGCAAGGATGGGTGCAGCTGGCAAAGAACAGGGTTAATTTGAGAGACATGGGAGAGGCCTTTGCCTTGGAGTGGGCGTTGTCAGGCTGATGATGATGAAATATGGCTTTCTGCTTTAGTATTAGTGGGCGATTTTCTCTTTCTGTAGGCGTGTATAAACTTGCGTCTTTCGAAATAAATTTTTGTGGTAATTGCAGCGAATTGTCTTACTTTCTTTGCCCTGTGCCTTTGTTCTTGGGCTGCTAAATGAGCCCACTGACTAGCAGTCGTGTTAAAATGGCAGTGTTCTTTTGCTCCTCTACGCTTCTCACTCTGGTCAGAAAAGTCCACTTGTACGTTGTTGAAGCATTTTGGGCGCCTCAGGCAGGTTGCACACAACACACTATTCAAGATGAATTCATATAAGCTGAAATTAATGACGATGCTTTCTGTATATATTCAGATGTGTTCTAGTTTGAATGAATTTTTTTTAAATTTTTAGCTGGGACATGATGTAGAGGACTGAAGGCCAAAAGTTGTGGACGTTTTAATCGATTTATTTCCCACTTTCCATAAATGGATGCGGCAAGTTCAGAGGTCGGTTAGTGGTTGTCTTAGAAGTTGAAGAGAACCTGACGTGAATCGTTTTAACATGATGATTGATATAGACACCTTGGATTATGTATATCATAATGAAAACGGTGCAGTTGTATATGGGAGTGTAATGAAAAGGTGATGCATTTATTTGTATGTTTATTACTGAACCTAACTGTCATAATAATTGATTGCATTGATTGGCATATGAAGGGAAAGAATTTTCGCAGGGGAGGACATCATGACTACTGGGTAAGGTATATTAATTTGTTCAGTGAAGAGCAGTAAATTTCGTTCATGAACCTTTTTGACTGACATGCAAGAAGGCTGAATTTTGAAGCATAATCCCACAAGACTTTCATGTTGAAGCACTAAAGCCTGTTGTTATATTCAGCAGGCGTTTTACGTAAACTGTTATGTGCACTACGCATGTTATTTTGGATGATGCTTATTCTTTTTTTCTGTTGCTATTTAAAACTGTACCCAGGAATGTATCGCTTATGGGGTCGCGCTACTCTCCCAAGGAGAAGTCGCGGGACCACTCCTCTTCAACTTACTGCGTTACATGGTCAAGCCTTGGGGTAAGCGTCACAAAGAACGGTAAGCGGGACAAAATCCCGCTTGCACTACAGGTGAGTCACGGTTTTGCCTAGCTTGCATTGAGTCACATGTTCCTTGTTGAGCGTGTCTTGCATACAGTCAACAAAAGATATGGAACAGGAGAAAAGCAAACGGCATGTACTGTTGAATAGTTATAGGTAATAATATTCTATAGGCATGCATTGCATCAGTTTACTTAGTTTATGCCTATGCATAAACAAGCACTGCAAATGAGATTGCATAAAGCTTTATAGATAATAAAAAAAACTAGCACGATTTGCCTCTGTAACCTGTGTACCAAAGTACTTTCAGAAAATAAGGTGTGTGAGAAATTCAGCTCTAAAGTTATAGAAATAAATCGGAAAGAGGAATTCAGCTCTAAAATTATACAGATAACTCTGAAAGAGAAATTCAGCTCTTAAATTATACAAATGAGTCTGAAAGCAGTGTTCTAAATTAGATGGTTAAATTAGGAAAAAAAAAAGCAGCTCTAGTTATACAAGATTATGGATGTTTTTGTTGATTTCTATGTTCCCCGAGTGTAATGTTCATGAAACAACTGGCTGTCTGTTCTCAAGTTCAAGAGCTGAAAAATGAATTGACTCTGATGTCAGAGATCGGCTTTATGTTTACTTAGGTGAAACATCATCTGGTGAGGGGCAGTTATGGCAAACCTCAGTGAAAACTTGCTAAAGTAGGCAGAATTAAAACAAAGCCAATTTTAATTTTTTTTTTTGGTGACTCCTTGTTTATCCTTACAGTGTTTCAAGAGTGTAACAAAAACTAAGGCTATTTTTAGTGGTAAGATAAGAACTTCATGTCCAGGAGGAACGTACTACGAAAGATGTATGAAAGGAATTGTTTGTATCATATGCTCCTGCTGTCATGTGGCCAGTTCTGTGTATGTGTTGTAGGGTTCAAGCAGGAAGGACATTTCGCTGGTCTCTTGTTTCATGTGAGCAATAATAATAAAAACAATAATAAAACACTCAAGTACTCAATGTAGGAACTGCTTGAACCCTAGTAGCTGTTTAAGTGACCAAGTGCTTTGCATTATATAGGAATAAATATGGCTCGCATTTTCTTTGACAATTTTTTTCTGTTATTGAGAAATTTAATTCTCTGCATTATATCATAAATATGGCATGAAGTAGAAATTTCCTAGTGAGTGCTGCCATGAAATATATATACTAATTTACTTTGTGTGTCGCTCTTTAAAGCTGCGATTGTACTTGAAACTAGCACTCTTGATGCTAATTATGAGCAATTTAGTTTGCAGATATCTAAGAAACAATTTGGTCTGCTTTGCCGTGAAGTCGCATGCCTTGCCTTTTTTGTTTTAACTTTCTGAGTGGTCTAGCATTGCACTGCGACCAGCTAGTCTTGTGGCAGTGCTTTCACGATGCGATGGCAGCTTTAGTTACAGCGGCCCTTGTTCTAGGCCTCGCATCAGAGGTCACTGTATTTTCAAGAAAGCTACTTTGCTTTCCTCTACAGCAAGTAGCTTAAAGGGAAGCTGAAACGGCTTTCAAATTGCATGAAACACTGTGGTTGGGAAGAAGGGACTTTGAAAATCATGTGTGTAAATTTTTTCTCGATTCTGTTTGCAAAATGAGCCGCAATCGCTTGTTAAAAACCCACTGCCGACACGCCCTCTTCGCTTCCGGAAGCGCCGAAAGGGGGGACAAAACTGGCGGAAGTGACGCCATTCACGGGTAGTCTGCCAGCCGTCCTGCTTTGCTTGCTGCTTTTTGGCCCGCGCTTTGGTGAACAACGGATCCATAATTTGCAAAATGCAGTTCTCAAGCCAGCTGAAGCAACGCGCTACGCAGCAACACAGTCGGTGCTGGCCAGAGATCCCCGTAGATGACGTCACGACGATCCCGGCCATTCGCGGCGTTCGCTCGGCGCCCTGAGACGCTGGTGCCCGTTTTCTTCCAAAAACAGCTTTTTGCCTTTATTTCCATCCTTTTTGAATGCGATATTCTTTTTCAGTGGACTAAAAACTATAAAATGCCGCATGGAACTCAATTTTTACGAAAAGTGCTTCAGCTTCCCTTTAATGAATGAAGGCTACTCCACTGCCAGTGGGTTGGTGGAAGTTGATAGCTTCTTTTCTCAATTTCACCTGTTGCATTTCTAGATACTCGACCTTGGCGAGCTCATGTTCAACTTGCAAGTCAAATTTTACAAGGAGAAGGACAAGGAGCATGCCACCTGGGGCAACGCACTCCACCAAATTGACCTCGACTGTGAAGTGAGTCGGTCATCAGGAAGCCTAGTGGTCAACAAAGAAAGCTTTCGGTAGTCATCCACAAAAGAGCCAAAAGTTCTGTGAAGAAGCTTGGCTGAGAGGCCTCGTAGCAGCCCAATGCTGGCGTTGATGCCAGCTTAGATCGGTGTTGGGCGACCGGTTATGTGCCGTGGGCACATGTCATGGATACGTGCCTCTGAGGTATGCATTCACTGATTTACTCATTGCCTGGTGTTAAAGCACTGCACTTAGCCTAGAGTTCTTAGTGCAGGGTACAAGTTTTGGTTTCAATCTAGATTTTAAAGAGCGGTGTGGTTTATAAACATGAAAAATGGTGATGTTGCCCCAACTACCATGGGTTGTCCTAAGCTCCTGGGCTTTTTAAAAGCTTCAGTAGTTCTATTTCAAGTGATAGTGAAGAAGCAGCTGCCGAAAGATTCTATAACCCATTCCAACTGTCCGACATAGTTGGAATGTTACTAACATTCCAGGCGTTGGAAGCACTCAGCCGCTGATGTGAACTTTTATTTTGATGTACGCATGCGGGAAACTAGTCTGGCACCCTCTATATGTTGAATCTTTCCTTTTTATTATAATTTACAGCCATGACACCTTATCTGTAGCCTTGTTTGTTTATTGAGGAAGCATTAAATGTGTATTTGGTCCTCTTCATATCGCATTAGCTTCATGTGCAAACAGCAGTAAGTTGTATTTGCTAGATTACATATTACGACACCTCTGCAGCTGTGTGCTTTGTGTGCCTTGAGATTTTTCAGTTGTCTGTGAACACAAGATTTCTGTAACAAATTTTTATTGGTGGCGGTTTTTCCTGTGACATTGTTAAAACTCAGCTTCTGGTGTTGGCGGATCCAGTTTCATGTGACTGCAGCTGCTTCTGACGATGTCTGAAATTTGGATTCCAGATACTGCAGTTTTTCTCACAGGTCTGCTGAGTGGTCATTTCAGAGCCAGCTTTTTTTTTTTTCTACAACTTGTCTGACTCATTTACCACTGCCTTTGCTACGTTATGTCCATAGACGCTTGTTTGGTTGGTAACGTGTTCTTTCCTGCTCTTCTGTTACTCTTTTGAAGGACAACTCTGGAGGCTTTTTTTGGTGCACATATTTTACCGAAACTTTTACTAAGGCTCTCCTTAAATCTCCTGATCTTTTACTCCTATTTTCGGGGCCAGATAAAAAGTCTGGTTCAGGCTAGTTGGTCAATGGTCGTATTGACTACATGACTCGAAACACAAGGGGACAGGAGACAGGTGCCAGTCCGTCCCATTCCTGTTTCCAGACCGTGTGTGTTTTGCACCGGACGGTCAGTATGATTTTGCAGTCACAGAATCTTTTGTTTCAGTACAAATAGATTTGAAAGTTTCCCTTTTTTCACCTCATTTGGGGCAATTCCTCTGAGAAGTCCTGCGTTTGTGACTTTACAGGCTATCCACCCATTGATACTCACTATATGCTTGCAGAGGAAAAATAAGTCGAGCTTGTTTTCAGTAATTTAAGATGTTTTAAGCATGGGGTTATCGCTTATGTCACCAATTTAGCCATTCAACGTGTGCACAGCAGTTTTGCCAATACTTTTTTGATGTCATCTATGGGTCATTTGTGCCGCCATCTGCTGGTTGGGACCTGGTCTCAGTTTTTGTTCTCGTGTTCCTAGCGGTTTTATAAGTGTTTTTTCCCGGTGCATAATTTGAAAAGTGGTTTGTTGCAACTAAATGAGGTCTAGGTCTGAGAAGTATAAATCAAAATGTCCAGAGATGCCCAAGGTTGCCAACTGGATGAATTCACACGCTATTTCATTGATGCTGGTTATGTGCGGTAGACGATACTTTTAGCACAGGACGTTAGGTCTACCATCCATAGGTTTTAGGAGTGTCCAGTTGATCGCAATTACCAACATTACTGTTATGATGCTGGTAATGCCTTACTAATAGTCGACAAGCTCGATTGTTGAGGTACGCACCCCTTTTTCTAGCTTTTGAGACGAAAGGTCACAGTAGCTAGTCAGCGAGTGCCTTGACTGACATCAGGGCTAGTATAATATTATTGCAAATTTGAAACAAGTTTTATTTCATTTTTGTATTTTCTGCCCTTTGCCACTGGCTGAAGAGTGTGAAGCACAAAAATGTAATATATAATTTGTGCAGAATCATATTGTACTGACCCAGCTGCACTACTCTTGTCTGCACTGCCGTGGCGTTTGGAACGGGTGAACATGTCTTAGATGGCGAACTCAAGTTTTCTCATCATCCCTTGACTTGCCGAAGGCTGGCTAAGCAAGGTTGTTAGTTTTGGTGGCTGGCTTAGTCAGACGGGGTCAGAAGTTTTCGGTGTGGATATTGGTGCTGTTGCCAATTTGTTTGTGTCACAAATGCTTGTGTTGCAGGTTTTGAAACAAAACCTAATCGCCTGCAAGCCCTGTTCGAGCTATTGCTTTTTTCACGTTATCCAGGCATGATCTGCAACGTGAGTGGGATGCTAGCAGCTTTGATTCCATCATAGTTTTCTTATTTATTACACGGATGATCTTGATGGATTAGATGACAGGTTGGATTTGGGGCAGATCATTGATTGTTGTTACTCTGTTGACTCGTTTGAGATGAAACCTGGGGGCTATGCTTGTGGTTTCATGTAGGTCATTAAATACTCCCAGCTGCAACCCACGTAAGATTTTAGCTACGAGACAGTGGCATGTTTTGCGTTTTTTTGTGGTTAAAACATAGTTGTAATTCGCCCATGTTTTCTTAGTATAGCTATGATGCTTGTGCCTGTTATATGAGCATAAAAGTTCGTTGTACCACCTTTGCTGTTAGTGTATTGTGTAGCATAAATGTTTTTCTGCAGGTTTTCACCTCCTCTTAAGACAATTTTCTTTCTGTGTTGGCTCACTTTAACCCTTTCAGACAAAGTGGCGTGCATAGCACACTCGTAGCTTTTTCTTCGAGTGCTACGTCAAACAAGCAATCTCTCTTTCAAATGAATTCAACACTGTTATCATAACCGAAATGTTTTCTTTTTCATGATAGCTAGCAAGTGCAGTAGATAGTATTTCTTTGAACAGTGAGCTTGGTAGCAGCACCTGCATCAACATAGTCATGCAGTACGATTTTGTCACACCATTTCATTTTAAGTTTCCTCGTATTCTCTGCTGCTATGAAAAAAAAAATAGAAGTGATTGAAACAGGATAAATGTTCAGGATGACTGCATGATCCTTTTAGTTTCTATTTTCTTCATCACGAGAATGTTACAATTTCGCAGCCATCTTGGAGCTTTTTACTCACTTGTGTACATTATTTGTACAAAGTTAACAATGGGTGTGTCGTTTTAAAAATAAATAAGCCAGTCGGCTTTCATTAGGCCTGCATAAAGTATTTAAGCAGCAAAGCAAATTTTTTTGTAGAAATGGTGGGCAGCATCTGAAAGGGTTAATGAGATGCAGGAACTGATTTTTTATCCACGCTCACCTTAATTTAGAAACGCCAGTCAACATGACCTGGAGAACTCCTGCTTAGCTGTTCGTGTGTAGGTTTTTAGCCTGGAGTTTGGACACCCTTCCGTCTTGCTGTTTTCTTTTTATTTTTTTTTTGCGATCTGAAAGTGCCAAATTGATTCTTACAGCTCTAAATGCTGTGGCTGCTTCGTTCATAATTAAATTTAGTTTCTGTTCATGTTTTCTTAAAAAAAATCCTCTGAGAGTCCACGTACATAGCTCAGTATTCCTCTTGCCTGGCTTCTCCTGCAGACAATTGTTTAATTGATTTTAATACACACTATTGTTTTTCATTACCTGGTTGTTAGGAAGCATCCCTTGCCCATATAATGTTGTACCTGCATAAGTTTTCTATGCGCTCCGTGTTTGTTATTTGTGTTTTTATTGTTTGTTTTTCATTGGTAGAAAACTGTACCAAATGTGGGAGTGTGCCATTCACTTCTTTTGTAGCTTGATTCAACTGCCATGTAATATTGTGAGTTTTATGTAAGGTGTATTCTGGAGAACTTGACAGGCCCTCTAATGACGATGCGATATTAATAATTGTGCTGTGTGGGTTACTATACGCATGTGTGTGTTGTTTGTAATAATTTACTGTGTAAGTGGAGATTCATCTCAGCTTATGCACTCATCGTCAGTAATGACTCTGTCTGCAGCTTGACTGTGGTTGGATTATCAGCTACTATTCAAATAGCATCGCAGCTATGGCAGTGACATGCCATCAATGTGTGGTCATGAACAGCTTGTTGGTAAAAAAAGGGTGCATTGCAGCGACAGACTCCTTGTTCAATGATTGGCAGTGAATGAGAAACCCTATCCATGTAGGCTGATTGCATGAAACAGCAATAATGCTTCAATTTTATTGATGCAGCATTCAATGCAAAGAACCTAGTTCATTAGCTGTGCATCACGCGGCGTTAACTCACAGTGGGAGCAATTTCTCCTTTTAGCACGTGGCATCTTTAACATAACTTTACTCAGTGAATTGTATGGTGCTATTTGTAGTGGAAGGCACAGCTCACGAGGAGTTTTTGACAGTTCCGTAGTAAATCTCAGTGTGTTCAGTGGTGCACATTGCAGTGTTTGTTATTTAATTACTCATTTCTTGGTCTGGTTCAATTCACTGCATGGAAGGCTCTACATGCTCTACCAGACTTCTATATGTTCAACCAAACCAAACCATGAAAACTGCTGGGTAGCCCTGGAACAGTAAAGGATTTTCGTTATACGCATTGCTAAGTGATCAACATCTGTTTTAAAGACTGTTATTAAACCAAACATAATGCTCGCTGTTGTACTTCTTGCTTAGTTGAGCTCAAACTTAATTATTACCGTGCCGTTTAGTTTACACCTGTAGTTACTTATATATTGGTGCTAGTTTAAAATGTCTATTGAAGATGCTTAAAATTGTTGGTGGTGTTCTGCTAGAGATCACTTATTCGGCTTCAGCAGTGGCACTGCTTTTCTGTTCTTTTGTCAAGATATTGTTTGCTGTGGCCAAGCAGGCATATACTAATTAGGGGCCTCTACAAAAATTTGGGCATTATTCTTTTGTGAGTTCTGTCATATTTTAGGCCAGCAATAGCACTCCATTAACTGCAAGCAATAGCACCTCATTAACTGTTAATATTTTATACATTGATCTCACATTTGTGTTGACATTCTGAGTGTGTCCAAATCTGATTTCTGTCCTTTTTTTCCCATCCTTAAGCAGCTTCTAAATAAACCTGCAATAGCGTGTCCACAAAAAAGAAGTCCTTTTACCTGCTCCTGGGACTGAATTTTTTTACATGGAACATAGCAATGTACTGACAGTATTTGATAATCTGTCATCACCCTGACAGATAGTAAGGCTACTTTTTATTCCTTACAAGTCCTACAGCCACAGTTATGTGCTTGCAGCAGGCTCTAATTCAGCGAGCTTAGCTCTTCCTGTTTACGTGGAGAAGTGTTGGTGTTATCTGTGATAGAGATAACTGAGAAATCATATTGCTGTCATCCTTGGGTCAGCCATTTTGACGTGTAGCGCTAATTGTCCATGTCCTATCGTGTACACGTGCTGTCAAAGGCAGCTGCAGTTTTCAGAGCTAGCGTTGCTATAAGAGTTTCTCTTATACACCTTTTGCAAGCAGCTATGATTGAACATTGTTGTAGCGTGATAATACATACATGCGTACATAGGCATGCATAATGTGCTAGTGGTGCTCGTGCCAGTGTCTGATTTGGACTTGTCCATGTTTACTGATGTACCTGTCAGTTGTGTAACCAGCTGCTTGTGAAGCACAGGTTTTGTAGGTTAGCTGTTATGAGAGGCTTTTCTTTTATGAAATAGGGACACCAAGTTCTCAGGTCCTAGTTCTTACTGATAATGGTGTACAGAGTCTCAGGAACGATAGAACTGGAGAAGATAAAGCTCAATTGAATTTTAGTAATACACAAAAGGAGGAAAAGTCACATTTGCTCACTGAACAGTGGCGCATTCGCTGCTTCATTGTCTCCATTGGCGCGCATAGATTGTGGCTGTTCAAAAGTTTGCAGCAAATATGGCACATTCTAGTAAGCATACTTCACTAGTGGAAGATGCCACTGCTTGTGGAAATCTGAAATTCTTGGCAGAGAAAAGTGCTATGCAATAGTATCTAAAGCATAGTGGAGCATATTTTCTCCATTATGTCATTCCTAATGTCTTGAACACCATTATGAGCACAAGAAAACCAATTTTACCTGAAAACTTGGTATGCCTATATACAAGGCGCATCCTATATTCATTTACTGCCAGGTGCATGAACCGTTGTGCTAATATAATGTGAATATCCGTTTGCTTCTTTGCTGAAATTCAGAGCGAAAGCACTTGGGAGACAAACTTGCTGATTAGCATGAGCAGACAAGGAGGTAATGTTATGTAAGCTAGGCCATACTGATGGAAATGCCATCTAGTGGCTTGGCAGAGAAGCAGCTTCCAGAGGTGCATCATATTGTTAGAAAGGTGGTGAAGCAAACCAGCAGGTGCCTTTTATAGCATCTGCACATGCCTACAAACAATAACTTGCTTTTTAGTGATAACTGGCAGCATGGAACAAATCACCTGTGTACAGGCACAGTTGTCATTCCAGCCACCAGATGTCCCATCATGCAACTGGCTCCAAGCTTGTAGAAGCATTTATTGAGCTATCGTGCTGTGCTTGACAGTTTTTTTTTTTCATAAACATTTCTGGTCTAAGCCTTGAGGTTGGTGGCAAGCGTATCTGCTGAATATAGTTTTAACGGGATCTCTCCTGTTCCATTGCATCTTGAGATGTGGCTTATGACATTGTAGTTTAGTTGTTTAGATTTCTTAAGTGAAACCATTTAGCCCTTTGTTTCCCAGCGTTCATATGGTATGTGGCTTCCTGTCAAGGTGCCTAAAAATGAGGTGCAAAATATTTAATTTGCTTTGCACCTTTTAAATCCCAACATCAAGGTAGAGCCAAATGTTACCATTCCAGTATTTGGCAACATTAAGAAAGGCAGGCATTTTTTTCTGGCCAGTGCGTTCAGTGCTCACTGTCAAGGAAGGCCAGAGTAGCTGATAGCTAATGATAATGTCTAAGGAATAGTCCATCCGTGCATCGAACAAGAAAATGCGTATGCATTCATAAGCTCTGATCTTTGTTAGTCTTCAAGGTTCATCACATAGAGTGCTGAGAAAGCACGCAGTTTGCCACGTACTGTGCTGTGTGAGGCGTGTAATTATATTCCAGAGAACTCAAGATGTGTGAACTCCATGTGAAAATTCAATATTCATCTTTCCAGTTCCAGTACCTGCTGTTGTTTTTTTGGCAGTTACCAGAATTACACTTGCCTACTAGAAATTGTTTCATGCGGCAGTTCAAGGATTGGATTTTAGTTTCAGAGTTGTGCACTTCTAGTTTTGCCATATATACACCATTCTAATTGTCATGGTTGCTGTGTATGCATATATCTAAGTGTTTTCTTGGATTGTGTGTATTTCATTGTATTTGTGGTGCTCTAATATGCGAGGCACATCAATGGGCCATATCTTGTGTGCTGCATAAAGGTCAGTGTTCCATATGTATTACCGTGGATATGTTCAATGTTGTTGCCGTGTGTTTATGCTTTTACATTGGATTTGCTGTTTGTGGTTAACGTCTTTTGTGGTTAGCCATAGTCTTATTGACACGAATACTGTCTGCATGAGTTCAACAGCTTTCTGTGAAAAATGGCACTTTGCAGTTTTGCAGTGATTTTCAAACTGCCCATACTCTGGCCATTTGGTTCAGAATTCTTGAACAGGTCAAGATAACTTCTACATTTGGAATCTAATTCTCTCTTGAGTGAGAGAGCATCGTGTGTGTACTTTTTCAGGGCTTTGCTTTCTTTTTAGGGGACAGCTTGATTCTTGAGTTCACTGCCTTTCTCCTGGTGAGGCAAGCTCTTCTTGTGTACAAGTCTATTGGGCATTTATACAGTTTTAATTCCTTGCCCACCATTACTGTTATGTTCATATATGCAGTAGTAAGAGTTGCTATGATGGATGAGAACATTAATTTTATTCATTTAGTGCCAAATGATTTTGCTATTTTGACAAAATCTTCACGTAATTTGTATTTTGGTTCCACACTTTTGGTATCCAGTCTACTCGTTAGAATGTTTTTGTTATCTGTGAAACAATAGTATATATATAGAGAGAGAAAGCAATTGGGAATTATTTACATATGCCATATTCTTGCTTTTTTCAAAGGTACTTGAAAGCATTAAGTGCCCCAAGGGGGTAGAAATGAACACTCAGCTTGTGAGTTCTGTGGAGAAAGTGATAAAACAGAAATGTGGAAAAAGAAGTGATGTTGCTGTTGACTATGCAATACCATATCAGAATATTTGTATGAAGTTTTAGACTTGTGTATGATAAAAGAAAAGTAAATCTTTATTGATCTACAGCCTGTTGTATGTCTTTTCATGTGTTTGGCACTGATCTGAGCCGATATGAACGAAGTATCTTGGAATTATTATAGGCTTAGGTTGGGTGCCATAGTTCCCATAATTACTTCCATGATTGAAACCTTCTCCGTCTCAGTGTGTTTCCTTGAAACACACGTAGCTAATAGGTTTTTAATTTAAAATGTTCTGGTAGAGTCATCAGACCTTTAACTATGTACATTTTTTCTTGGAACTGCAGGGATACCATCGCTAATTATGGAAAATTGTGCAAGATTCTAGAGCACGCCCTATATTTCTTAAGGAGTACCTCGCACTGAGCAGTCCTGGTTTTGATTATGGAAAATTGGGTGCAGGTTAATCATCACAGTGAGCTGATAAAATGTGTGCGGGGATAGCTCCTTTGATCACGTGGTAGCAGAATGCAGTGCTGTCATACTGTGTGGTGCCCTGTAGTCTCCAAACTCCGGAATTGCATTTTCATCTAGCCTGAAACTTGACGTTGCTTTCGGGAACATTTGCAGTTCGGCTCCAGGGAATTGGGTTTCGAGCTGTATAAAATGTTATCGACATGAAGTTTGACAGCTATTTTGCATTTTATCTCCAAGCAAGCTCAAATGCAGACGGCAGAAACTGCGAAATGACCACATGATGAATTCCGTCATAGTATATACGTGAGGAAATGCCAGGATGTCACGACCTTTGTGTGTTGCTTTCAAGCACCAAACTGTGAATATATGCTGCTTTCGATGCTCATTAGAATTGACTTTTTGGAAACCGAAGGTGCTGCAGTGCATAGAAACTTCTGCTTATTGGTAGGTTGCGCGTTCTGACCCATGGCATGCTCACAAGCTCGTGACTAGGCAGCCATATGGCACTCGTGGAAACATATGCGGCGGTTTGCATCCATTTTTACTGATGGTTTTCTGCCGAAGAAAACGTGTCATAGAGCTGCATTGAATAAGTAATATAAAATGTCTTGGCTTTGTATACACACTCACAAAAAAGCTTAGAATCGGCAAGCGCTATGTAAGCGGATTGTCGAGAAACGGGGCACACAACCACTGTTTTGTCATTTGCTGACATAGTTTTGCATTTCGTGTGTGTTTCCCTTGTGCGCACTGCACTCCACGGGCCTGATATTTTTGTTACTTCACTTTTGCCTAATGACAGTTTCTTGTTTTGTTCCCCTTTTTTACTGGTGTGCGTGCCACGGCCTTTTCACTGATTTGAATAGCACACTTACCCATTTCGCAGCTTATTCAATTAATTTTAGAGCGCTAGCTCTTTTGTAGTAATGTGTCTGTGGCATTTACGAAAGACGGTGGTGCGCGCTCTTTCTCCGCCGCCGCGTCCGTGTTTTAGGTAAAGGAAACAGATATGAAGGAACTTCATGCAAGCGCCGCAGCTACATTGAGATGCATGATCGGTAACAATGGTACAACTCAAGTTGGCAGACTGCATTGAAGCTTTGCCCACTTTCATGACCCCGAACAGAATTCCTCCGCGGCATAAAGGAGACCTTTGTTAAAGCTTTTGTTTTCGCCTAAACGAAGCCAACCACGAGACGAAATTATAAGCTCAAGAATTTTGATGCCTCTAGCTTTTTGATAGTCAAATGAGTCAAACATTGAAAAGCTGGTTTTGTTCACCGTCGTCTTAACGGAGTGACACTGGACTCTGCGGACCGTGGCCCATTGTTACCAACTGCTGTTTTAATGCAAGAAACCGGGAAGAAGCATGGGCCAAAACCATAAATTAGCCCCGGAGTTCCTGGGTATGAACTCGGTCACGGCGGCCGCGTTTCGATGGAGGTGAAACTCAAAGGTGCCCGTGTGTTGTGCAATGTCGGTGCACATTAAAGATCCCCAGGTGGTTCAGATTATTCTTCCTTCTCTCGTTCTCACCTTCCTTTCCTCGCGGCATGGTTCAGGTGTCCACCGAGATGTGAGACAATTACTGTGCCATTTCCTTAACCAAAAAACAAATTTTCAGTTTTCACCCCTGGTGATGGAATGCTTGAGGGAACTGCGGGGTTCGACAGCAAGCGAACTCTCTCGAATGAGACCCCCTGCCGACCGCGTTGTGCTGTCGGAAAGTAGAACAGTATATACACATACACGGCGATGCTCATGTACGAGGGCTTTTTTGGGGGGGGGGGGGGGGGGGGGGAGTGTATAGATGATGATCAAATGGGGTTGAAACATTATTGTCTCCATAGCTGCACCCATAGTCGGCATATTATGTGCAAATTGCCATAAATTTTTTTTGTGTGGTATAAGTGCAGGCTACGCTAGCCACTGCGAAGGCATCATGAACGGCTGCTCATGAATGCGATTAGGCTTGTGTAGGGAGTTCTGAGGGAACAAAGGTTTCTTTAGTTCTGTAATTATCGGACGAAGCGAGATATTGGTGGAGAGGAATATGTACCCGTGCTGCACGGATATTTCGAATGCTTTCCAATCGAACGTTGTTTCACTGAGCTGCCCAAGTTGTACTGCTAGACGTAGTTTTGCGGCATGAGCGGTTATTAAAGCCCACCTCGAGCCATAGCGTGGATCAAACCCGTCCAAGGTCACCGATCGCAGCTGCCAGAATCTAAAGATGAGATAACGAATGGAGGGGTGGTGATGGAAGAAGGAGGAGGAGAAAATGGGGGGACGTTGTTGCCGACTTAGAGGTTGAAGGAAGAAATTAAAGGAAACGCCTGCTGGGAGAAAGGAAACAAGAAAGCAAGGAGAGCGGCCAAGGGAGAAAAAAAGGCTATAAAAGGGAGAAAATGAAGGAATGCTGCGGAGAGAAACAAAGATCCGAATCTCAAGCTACAGGGCTGACTGTGAAAAGTGTCATGCACAGGATGTCGCCCCCTGTGATCTCTCTCCTCACCCCGGGTGGCTGCAGCTCGGAAGTGAAGTGTTCGGTGATATGGAGCTCAGCCAAGATTCCCCTGTGGATGGCCGGAGAGACAAAATAACAAACCGAAAGCCAGCGCACGGGCTAGGCGCCTTTTATGACCTTTTACGCGATAGCGTATGCAGCTCTTTCGGTCGAAAAGCCGTCGGCGTAGTTGGCATTGCGTGTTGGAAATAATCGGGGGCCGCGTAAAAAAACATTATGCCACCCGTTTTCCAAAAAATGCTTCGGATGGTGTCATAATAATAATGCCTTTTTTTTGGGGAAAAGAAATGGCGCAGTATCTGTCTCATATATCGTTGAACACCTGAACCGTGCCGTAAGGGAAGGGATAAAGGAGGGAGTGAAAGAAAGAGGTGCCGTAGTGGAGGGCTCCGGAATAATTTCGACCACCTGGGGATCTTTAACATGCACTGACATCGCACAGCACACTGGCGCCTTAGCGTTTTGCCTCCATAAAAACGCAGCCGCCGTGGTCTGGTTCGAACCCGGGAACTCCGGATTAGTAGCCGAGCGCTCTAACCACTGAGCCACCGCAGCGGGTGGATGGTGTCATACGATTCAGTGTTTCGTGCAGCATAAACTTCCTAGTTAAGTTAGAGCCTAATTTGAGGCAGGGATTTGAACCGGCGACCTTTAATCGGAGGCTGCGTAAAAAAGTCATGGTTATTTGTGGTTATAGGGATTGATGATTGATTAGTGTATGGTAGGTGATTGCGAGTTAATGAAATAATTGCAATTAATTAAATAAAGGAATAAAACAGTTAGGAAAAGGGGGTTCAAAGGTGTCAAAATGCTCTGAATGAAGCCAATGCTTGATGATGCTAAGAAAATTTGGAGTGTACATAATTGATCAATTAATGGAAACAATCTGAAAAAAATGACAAATGCGTTCAAAGGTGTTAAACTGCTCATAATGGAAAGCCCCCCACTACGCTATCACGTCATACCCTTAAAGGGGCTCTGAAACTCCTTCCGAGGAGAGCACATAAACTCACCTAATCACTGCACTGTGTTGCCATGAAAACAAGAGCCAAATAATACTCTTCTACACGCAGCAGACGACCCACAATCACGCGTCAAAGTTGGCGAGCCCTTCCCGGCGACTTTTTCATGCTCGCACCCTCCTCCGTCCCCCGCATCTACGTAGACAAGGTGAGAGGTGGCCATTGGTTAGATTCTTTCAGACGTCAGGCAGCTACCGTGGCCGCGGCCAATAAGCCGCCTAGCTCCAGCGGGTCGGGAAGCTCCGCTCCCGGGGGGGGGGTGGGGGGAGGGGGGGGGCGAAGGAGCGCCTACCTTCCAGCGTGCAAAAAGTGGCGAGAGAGGGAAATGCGCGAAGACGCTGAAATTAAAATTTTAACTACAGATAACTCAGCTTCTACAAAGCGCGTTTAAAAATTCTTGCTGGACACTATTCATGAAGCGGCATGCTTCAATATCCCAGGCATACCGCAACTTTATTAGAGCCCCCTTCACAGCTCCTTTAAGGCGGAGCTTAAGTGTCCTCTCCAATTTTTTATTCGCCCTGTCAAAAGAAAGGTAAACACATAATGAAAGAAAGAGGGAGCCTGGCACCAGCAGAGATTTGCAGGGCTTAAATCCAATCTAAAGGGGATCAAAAGGACGGTCATCGCGCTCGTGCGCTCCGGGCTCGCAGTCGACAAGACCCAGTTGAGCCAATACCACCTAGATTAGTAATCTAGGTGGTGCTGGTTGAGCTAACCGGTGAGCGAGAAGCCAATCAGCGGTGTAGCCAGACTGAGGAACGGCGGGCAACGAAGAATTCGCAGTAGCGACAGCGGCGCCGACGACGACACGTAGTGGGCGAACTTTCAACTTCCGGAACTGCTGTCGTAGCCAGACCGAGGAACGGCGGGCAACGAAGAATTCGCAGTAGCGACAGCGGCGCCGACGACGACACGTAGTGGTCGAACTTTCAACTTCCTGAACTGCTGTCTGAGATGAGGTTCGTGCTGTGAGGGCTTCCTCATTCCAACGAGGAAGGGGAGAGACTGAGGCTGATATAGCGGGAAATCCTTTATTCCTCTCTACTGGCCTTTAAACAGTGACTTGTTATCGGCAGACTAGTGTGAAGCTCTTCATGGCTCGCGGAGAGAGCCCATTGGTCAGGACGGGGTCACCACCCGCTTAGGCTCTAGCCACGTGGCATTTGTCCGTCGGCGAGTATCTCAGCGCAGCTAGGGAAGGCTGCATGCAAAGCTTTTTAAGGCGAAAGCCTTACTAGCCCCAGTAAACGAAATTCCGTCGGCGACCGGCGTTGAGGCAGAGATGGTCCCACCAAGATAGCGTCGCAACACGCGTCGTTTAGCCACCAAAGCAGCCAGTGCGATGGCGGCATGCACAACAGATACCAGAAGCAGCGCTCTACACTGTGTTGATGATTGCATGACCTGAGCCTGTGTTCAGCACGGAGCTTTTATGCGGTGGCTTCCGTACAGTTTTTATGCTGCTGACGTGTATGCTCTGTGGCACTTGTTCGCGGCGCGCAGCGGAAGTCAGGGACTTGAGGTGGCGGTTCTATAAGTGTGCTATTGGGTGTCTCCATGCCAGTGCAACAGGAGATTAGTCAGAACATGATGTTATCTGTGGTCCACATGTTTACACTTCCTTTTCTGTGCCTTGAACTTCGGTCATTGGCCAGATAACCGCAATCGCAGCCCTCACGGAAGACCGGCACTCCTGATGCGGGTGCACTTTTGCTTGTGCTGGTTGGAAAACGGTTTGGATATGTTCTCCATCGAGATGCATAGAGAAACTTTGCCAGAGCGAACGCTAGTTGTAACGACGTGACATTCGTGCATTAAAAGAATAGGCAGTCTGAAGCTTCTAAACTTTTAATGGTGTACTGTAGAAGAAAGATTGCCGAAGATCATAAAGTATTTTGCTGATGAGCGACCGCATCATATGCTTTTTTTACTGCATTCGTTTTCATCAGTGATCACTCACTTGTTGCCACGTAACAGAGCTAAAAAGGAATTTTTATCCCTTAGCTGAAAACCACGGACATATAAATGTCTGGTCTGGATATAAATTGAATTCACAGCCAAGGTTGATTCTGAAGATGGCGCAAAAGAGACAAGAACAAGGAAGGCACAAAAAAAAAGAACCGATGGGACAGGCGTCGTCCCGTTTGTGCCTTCCTTGTCTCTATTGCACCATCTTCAAAATCAACCTTAGTTATCCGACTAGCCCAAACCAAAGTACTTCTTGAGTTAAACTGACGTTTTACCTGTTATCAAGGAACTGTGGATGTTCGGCAATGGTAAAACTGATGAAAATCACGTCTGATATGGCTTCAAATTGTGCTGCGATATATTGATGATACACAAGCGTACAAACCGGGTCAACTGTACAAAGCTCATAACAACCTATGACCAGAGTTTGTGAATGAAATTTCTCCCTTTTTTATATGTTATGTTTGAAGGAACCACTTTTAGCACTGCAAATGGTGCTTACTACAGCGCAAAGTGCTGACACTTCGCATACTGTTGCGCTCATAGACACTGTTCCTCGTAATTTATACTCTTTGCAATACCTTATACTTTGTTCAACTCGTAGTCACTGCCACGAGGTTTCTAAGAGTGTGTTTATACTGCAAACTTAGTGGGCACATAGCATTCAGCCGTATGAGAGCATTCCAATTTACGAGATCGCTTTGGGCGTCACATTGTTTTGGGCTCTGCAAGAGATTGCTTTATGCTCTGCAACACGTCACGTGTTGCAGAGCACACTAGAAATATACGAGGCTATAGCGTGCTCTTAACAGAGGACGTCAGTGTATTGCGTGAATACGCATTGCAGTAATGCGTGTCTCACTTCTAATGACAGTTTGGTACGATACACCTGCCAAGATCGTACAGTTGAACCTCGCTGTAACGAAGTTGAAGGGGGCCTGGCGATTATTTCATTATAGCTCGTGTTGACCGAACTTCGAAGGGGAATCGTCATTTTTTCTTTATATCCATTATTCCTTTATAAAAAGTTTCTTTATAACGAGGTTCGACTGTATATCTTAGTGTAATCATCATGCTATGTTCAAATAGGGTCTATAACAGCTAAACCATCAAGCTCAGATCAGGCTATGGTCCTGGTAGAGGTCATCTCACCCATCCTAGTATGCTGTGGTCTGCTGACGTAATTGAAGACTAGTAATCTTCTTGCGAGCAGCGGGCTGAACATGGATCCATCTTGATGCGATCGTTGACTTGTTCGAGAACTAGCATCCAAGCACGGTTCTCATCTTTTCTCTTTATCATCACTTGTTCCTGGATAATATTGATTTTTGAACTAACTGTGGGCAGTAAATGTTTTATTTTTTAATGCAGTCGTGTTATAAACAACGTAGCCGCTGGAGTTGAATTGTATTGGAAAGCAGGAACATAGACACGTGAACGTTGCTTTAATCTTCATTTAAATTTACAAACTCGCTCTTTGGGAGGCGAGCCTTTGACATGGAGGAAGCCAGCCAAGACCGGTGCTGGTCCTCCGGACAATTTTTCATGCATTCTTTTTGTATAGGAACGAACAGTTTTGAGGTTGTGTTTGCTTTCACATTTCCGAGCCCTTTGCGAACTGACCTGACGGGAGGCAGTTGCTCGGCTTCGTATACTAATGGAATAAGTAGCTGAATGGGTGCGCCGTACACCGAGATTTTGAAAGATTAACTCACAGTGCTTTTGTTTTTGCCGAAGTATGCATGATGCGCTGATGGCTGCTGTGAGGAGAAGCCCTTAAAGCAACATATCCGTAAATTTTTAAATGGATTGTCTTTTGTTCTTTTGAGGAGCACCAGCAAATAAATGCCAAGGGCATTAGCCATAGCGCAGTCGGATTGTTCATCTGTTAATGAGATTGCCTAGTGCTGTGTTGTAGGCATCGTAACCGCACCCAATGAAACGTCCAGTCACAATGCGTAGCTAACTTGCGCTGAGCTTTTCTCGCAGTATTTTTTAGTATATACAAAAAGTGGAACTCTGAAGAGTAGAAGTGACCCTTTGGAGTATTAATTAGATTCCGAAATAAAGTTTCTCTGTCTGAATGACTGACTGAATTCGTCGGTTTTGTTGGCAAGATACATAACATAGCAGTTATTAATGGACAGACCCGCGTCTTGTACATCTACACATTGTACACCTATATAATACTGCCATTGCCACACTGCTTCGGTAGTATGTCGAATATCGAGCTACGACAGAGGTTGGCATACAACAGCCGTGGACCCAAACTTGTGATCATTATTGAGCTCATTTTTCTCTGAGATATCCTTCGGTCTAATGACTAATTCTGAAAGAAAAAAATTGGTACGCATGAGGTGGTGGAAGTCGCAACATGTGCTGTAAAGTGATATGATTTGCGCGAAGTGTAAACGACAATATTCGTTTCCGATATGTCGAAGATATGGTAAGTTTGGCGCTTGCATTATATCTACGCGGCATTAGTGTTTTTAACAGTTCTTAACTGTAACCTAAGAGAGTACCGTTAGCTTCTGCAACAATTCGGTGAGAGAAAGTTATCGGAAGGCCCAGAATTTTCTTTTCAGACATTGACTACAGCGCACCTCTGGAATTGTGCGCTGAATTGTCTTTCTTGACTGCTTTCGTACCATTTCTTCAAAGAGCGAACAACTGTCGATTGGCCACAGCGCTTTCAAAGCTCATGAAGTGGAGCCTAAGCCACAAATGTGGGTATTTATCGCGCGTATACAATAATTTTTGTATTTGACGTGCACGGATAAACATGAACTTTTCTGTCATCGTGAAATTTGAAGGCAAGTATTACTGCACAGCTGCAACAATGATTCACGTGGACACATATTTTTACACATACAAAGTGTTAATCTCTTGGGCACACAACAGCAGACTACACATGAAGACGTGAACACTGTTGAAAATTGGCACTGCTTGAAGACAACAGCAAGTCATGCGTCACAGGCGCTGCAGAAAAAACCCCGAACGCTACGCGCTGTTGGCGTAGTGGTGAAAGAGAGAAGCGAGATAAAGAAAAGTAATGAAAGCCTGTATATGTAGCTTTGTCTCCCGCAAATATAAACCCGCTACTGATAAGGAAATTTGCACAACTCCCGCTGTGCTGAAAGCTTGAGTTACATTTTGGCAGCAGTCGTATAATTATCTGCTCAGATATGGTTGTCACCCGATTGTTTCACTTGCTGTGCGCATTTCGTCTGGAAGCCTGCATGGGCACCACATATGCGGGAAAAGGTGAAGTATTCAGACACACGAAGCGCTGCAGAATATCTACAGAATTCGCATAAAGCAGGACATTCATGCAGGCAGCGATGACTGCAGCCGAAGCAGTGGATGCACAGAAACTTGGCTGAACGAGTAGCTTGGCTGCAGCAGAGTAGGTGGCAGACAGATACTACAACTTAAGTTATACGATGCAAGTCAGGAAGCGGAATGTGACACTTAGACACAATACACATTGAAAGCGAAGTTCATCGTTGATATTTACAGTCTTAAGTAAACTTTGTACATAACATTCTGTATACTCGTCTAGAAAATCTGTATCCCTGGCAAGAACAAATGCTCCCGAAAGGGTTTCTAACAACTATAGAAACTCGGTGGTAATAGGATATGATACGGGACAGTGTGGTTTGGCCTTTGCGATGGTCCTTTGACGATTTCACGTTTAAGCATTTTTAGCTGCAGAAATCGTAGTACACTTACAGCGCTTTACTCACTAGTAGGGATGAAAAATTTGCTCGTTGTCATATACTAGAATGAAATATTTCGGTTAGAAAAATAAGTAAAAGAAGAAACTTTTGTAACAGCGCATCAGTTGAAACCGAGCGCAAGATAACGGAACACTGTAACACATCCAGACAGTTTGCTCCAAGATGAAATTTAACACTTGGTGAGCGTTCAATCAATAGTTCATCGCAATTAGAGGCAAGTACTCTCTGTCCTGTTTTCTTAATAGGTTTCCATCAGAAGTACAACTGACACAACGCATTTTGCACTTCGCTGCAGAGATAACAAAACAATTTGTTCTTGCGAGCAACCTTTACTGTTCCCTTTCATATTGGGGCTAGCTGTACAGTCGGGAGCAACATAAAAGGGAACAAACATTTTCGCACAAAACTACAAGGTTTCTGGTATTTCTCCACTAAATTTGAAAATGACTTTTGGAGTGTATACGCCAAATGGAAACAAGCTGGAAAACAGACAAAAACTTTAATACCACGTATATTTACGGAGTAATTAATAAATGACTGCTCAAAACTTTGTTCCCTCTGATATTCCTCGTGACTGTGCACGCATCAGGATTTGCCACGACACTTGTCACACAATTACAGGTGGCGCAATATGCTTTGCGACTGTAAGGAAGGGAAGGGGTATAGATATATGTAAACTCTGGCATTAGCACCTTACACAACTTTCGTCGTCAGAGAACAATTATTCGGCCGCCGTTGTATCACTTAGTCTGTGCATTGCACATATGCATCTAACATGCATATCCATGCAGTGGTATTCAAGAAGCGAACATACCTTTGTGTGATGCCCTGTTCTATATTAAGCACTGTGCTTGACTTAGTGGCCACGCCGTTTCGTTACATGTGTGCCGCTGAGCCTTTCAGTAAACTCGGGCGAAAGTTCAAAAAGAACGTCTATACTGTGGTCTCTGCCACTCAAAGTGATATGATAGCGTTGGAGGTTGAAAAAATACGTGTCCTTGTACCCCTCCTATGGCACACTTGAAAATGCGTAGATATGTCAAGTGCCTCGTCCCTTTGGCTTCAACCCTTATGAAGACATAAACTGTTCTTCACTGTGAAAAGAGCCTCAACTGATAATTCGTTGAACATTGGTGCGCTGTTGGCTCGATACGCGTTTGGTTTGACCGCCAAGGTGGCTCAGTGGTCATGGCGCTCAGCTGCTGTTCCGAAAGACGCGGGTTCGATCCCGGCCGCGGCGATCGAATTTCCATAGAGGCAAAATTTTAGAGGCCCGTGTACTGTGCGATGTCAGTGCACATTAAAGGACTTCAGGTGGTCGAAATATCCGGAGCCCTTCACTACGACGTCCTTCATAGCCTGAGTCGCTTTGGAACATGAAACCCCCATATCCTACACGTTTGGTTCGGCATTAGCTACAGCTAGAGGGCCGCCTCACCCATGAAGTTATACGTCTCTATTTTTCGGAAAATTCAACGGCTTTCGAACGTAGCCGTCGAAGTCGAGACTCTTGAACAGCATGTACCACATAAACAAGAGTTTGGCGGAAAAATATTGCTGGCCTGCAGAGCGCATTAATGTAAAAAAAAGCTCAAGTCTTAACTCTTGTCTTTGATTTCAGTGATTCATGCACACTACATTCTGAATAACTTTGTGACGTCAGCTTACTATTGATTCATCATTGCAACGCAGAAAGCGAACAAGTGACGCATGAGTTAGCGCTAAGCAAACGCCCGCCACAACGTTAAGAAAACGGAAAGAGAACGATTAGAAGCAGCCCCCGGAAATGACGCAGCCATAAAGGTGTGATGACGTAGCTGTGGTGGATGACTCACTGGTCTTTCAGCTCAGCCGCATTCGCCGGCAGATGGAAGAAAAGTGACAGGGAGTGTTTCGGTTCATCTCATAAGTGACACCTTTGAAAAACTGTGCCGAGAGGGCGTTTTCTGAATGAAACCCTTGCTTTCTAAAGGTTTTTTGCCTTTCGGAAGCCTTTTAGCTAATGACAAGAGGTGAACCTAGACCAACAAAAATGATAATTCAAAAAGAATGCTGTGAAACCCTTCATCACAATTTCAGGAGCCATTTTTTTTCTGCTGATGATCTTGTACACCATGTACGCACACCAAGTACTTATAGCGCTCAATACCTGAGCCGCGAGATCTTGTAAATAATAAAATAAAACTGCAACACTGGATGGGCATGAATAGAAGGGTGTGGCGTAGACCAGCGACATATCAGGCTTCGGCGTTTGGCTGTTTCGTTTCCCATTGTCACGATGCAGTGATTGTGCGCATTGACGGAGTCACATCTTGCCTGCAGTTGGTTACGGCTGGCTCAAAACGATGGAAGTCGCAGTTCGGTGAGTGATATTCTTTCCATCGCCGCCCCTTGTCTCGAGAGCAACGAAGGTAAAGGCAGTCACTTTTTCGCGGGAAAGCCCTTTGTCGAGAGGCTTATTCTGTTGGCAACGAGAATTGCCAAATAGCCACAGCACATAGAAGACATACAAGTTCTGGGGAACGCATATTCACGCGATTGTGTCGGGAATAGCGGTGTACCTCACAGATGGGGGGTCCCTGAGCAAGAGCGCTTCCTTGGGGAAGTGGACGCAGTGACGTATGCACCATACGACTCCCACGATGGTGAATATCGTGATAGACGTTCCGAAGAAGATGATCGATCCAAAGATGCCGGAGTTGCGTTGATGCCACTTGGACTGGTCCGAGTCGACGACCGAGTAGGTTGAGTCTCCACCGATTGCCTTGTTTACAGATATGGTCGCCGCAGTCGCGGGTGACGTACTTGAGGAAGTACTGGACGTCGAGACGATTGTTGTCTCTGTGGGCGTCGTCAGGACATCCGGTGTGGTCGAGGACGTGGCGTTGGGCGTCGTGATTGCTCCAACGGAAGTGACGTCGCGCGGAGTCGTGGTGGAGTTTCCACTTTCCGTCGCTGTCACCTGCGAGATGATCCTGGAAGTCGTCTTCTTTGTCGCAGCGGGTGGACTCTGAGTCGTGTGGCCCGTGACCTCTTCATGCGTCAGGCAGTAAGTGTAAGGAGTCAGGTTGCAAGCGAAGTCTGCGAACAGAAGACAGGGCAAGTTGTCGCTCTTTCTAGACCAGGCGAGCAGCGGCTGGCCGTGTCCTGAGACGTGCACGTTCTTCACCTCGATCCAGGTCTGCGTGGGTACGTTGAACCTCCACAACTCGCACTCGGTCCCGAGTTCTCTCCAGAGCCAGAGGTCGTCGCCGCCTGTCCAAGAGTAAGACTTGGCCAAGGACGCCGGGTATCCGGCAGCTCCCTGGGTCCACTGAGATGCCACCTTCCAGTTTCTGAACCCGGAATATCCCGAGACCTTCCATAGGACGGTGGTGTTGTTGAGCAACGCTGAGCCGTTGTGGTGCCGGTCCGAAATCACGTACACTTGGTTCTGGTGGTACCAAGTGTGGGTGTGGGACTTCTTCGCGGGCAGCACTGGAAGCCTCGACGATTCGGTCACGTTAATGCGGCCGTCACCGAGGAACCTAGTGAGGGCACCAGTCTTGAGGTTGAGCATCTCAACTTCGTCCGGGGTGCACCAAATGGCGGCTGGAACCTGCACCAAAAGTTGAACCACCGCCGTTGTAAGGTCAAACCTGTTTAATGGGTCAGTCATCATTCATCACCTGAACTCTATCATGAACGCGAGGAATCTTAACTTTGGAAGCAAATCAATGTTCTAGCGTTTCTACCTTAACGATTTCAGTTCGAACTAGTTTCCTTTGCATATGTTTCTTAAGTGGACAGAATCGTGAAATTTTTGTTCATCCCGACTAGTTTGTTGTTTAGCACAGTCTAGAATACACATTATAAAATTATTACAATACACTGACAAGATAGGAGAATATGTTTTGTTCTGAATGCTGTTGTCACTTGAGTAATTTATTAGCCGAAAGGGCTGCCGTCATACAAAGCCCATGAAACAGCATGAAGAGAAAGCTGTGATGTTAAGCTTTGACATTATATTTAAAAGCACGATAACGGGAGCCTGGTGTGCATTTAGGCGAAATGCATGTATCGAGCATCCTTGCAATTTCACTGCCAAGCTGTTCAAGATAAATCAACGTGTAGTTCCCTGAAATATTTGAAAACGACGGAAGCTGTTTGTTTTTATAGGCCTACCATATCGCCCCCTGCTTGCAGACTATTTCTTTAATGACCACAATGACAACCTCTGTGTTTATATATATGTTCGGGACATCTCTGACTCAAGTATACAGGGTGAAACTAGACTGCGTCATTCACCGCTCCACTGGTATACTTTCTTGGAGCGTACAATATATCACCTTTCGGAGGGCAGCACTTCAAGAAGTACAGGTAATAATGACTGATGAGAGCCTTACGTATAACTTACTTAGCTGAATTACTTGGTTTCTTTAGGAATGCTTTCATGATTGGAAATAAAAGAATGTCGTCCGTTAGGTTGTGATCATGGCCAGAGTTTTGAGAGTTGAGTGCAGTGGTTTCACCGTCTACTTATTCGACGCCCTTCTTGGAACCAACCGCACTTTCGAGACTTAAAACATGAAGACTAAACAAATTAAGCCGTGATCTTCAGGCCATACTGCGCAGAAAGTGAAAATAACTGACGCAGTTAAGGCCAATGCAAACTAAAACTGAAGTCTGGGTTCCAGTCAGGATCTTTTTCGCCTTTTGCGTCGGTATGCTACACTGCACTGTCAAAGATGTGGCTCTCCCTTGCGACCCAGTCGCGTGGTATTAGCCTATTGTAAGTCGGATGCCACTTAAGAGCGCAGCGGATTTTCCCCGTCAAAGGAACCCCTTCCAGCCAGTGGCGTCGTCCGATTCTCATGACTCAGCTAGTGCGACAAAGCAGGGAGTGGTAGATGAACCGTGATAATCCCTTCCCTCTATGGTCCAGGATAGACCCCTATCTCCGTTGTGGCGCCGCTCCCTGCATTGTCACGCTAGCAGGGTCATGAGAATCTGCCGACGCCGTTGGCTGGAAGGTGGTATACTTTGACGGGGAAAAGCCACTGCGATCTTGAGTTGTATCCGACCATACCAGCGGATACAGCGTGCAGATCCCCTCATACCTTGACACGTTTCGGGCTACTGGATTATGTGACCGCCCAAATAATTTGTTTTCTGCAAACTTGCGTCCAGGAAGGTTTTGGAGCCGATAGTACAGAGTACACATGTAAATGATATGCTGAGTACCGGTGTGGCGTTGCCTGCCTGTCCCAGTGGAATGTTCCTCCACGCCGAGGACCGATGTGCGTGCAGGAGTGCGTGCAAGCCGTCGTACAGCGCCACATGGCGGTCGCTGGCGCACACGATGCGCCACGCGTCGCCACTCAGCTTTTGCGGTAGCACCGAGTCCCGCCAGACGGCGACACCGTCGTCATTTTTTGATCCACCACCGCCGCCACCTTTGTCTCCTTTGCTCGGTGATGGCGGTCGCGACCAGATCTTGGTCGTGCCCAGGGCGTACAAGGTGCCGTCCTTGGACCGGTAGCCCGAGAACGGAAGAAGGCGGCAAAGCGGGTCTAGCTGGGGATCCGAGATCTTGGCATTTTCTGCGAGCGAGAAGAGGCAATCAAGAGAGATGATGGCTGGCTCCAAATACTGTTGCGTGTCATCATCATCATCATCATCATCATAATCATCATCATCAGCCTGACTACGCCCACTGCAGGACAAAGACCTCTCCCATGCCTCTCCAATTTACCCGGTCCTTTGCCAGCTGCGCCCACCGTATCCCCGCAAACTTCTTAATCTCCTCCGCCCACCTAACTGTCTGCCGCCCCTACGCTTGCGTGTACGACTTAGTGAAAAAAACAACAACTAGAATGACAGTTACCACTGAGAAATGCGAAATTCAGCGGCAGGTGTTCAGGCGCTGTCATTTCGCGATATGTTGAGGTGAGCGATTTGAGAGCGACATTATGATATAAGCAACTTCGCACATACAAACGAGGACATGAAGGGTGTACAAGACAAGCGCAGACTCGCATGCAGACCGGCATGCATATGTGTATAGTTCCACAACACTCTTATAGTTTTTCTCACGTACTGGTTCTTCGACGAGCATTCCTCTCCAGTCCGCAGTTCTAAGCATGTGGCACATCCTCCGCTAAGCCTCTCCGACAAGTGCCTGCCAGGCGCCACGCACTGAACATGCAAGGGTTCATGCAGCACGATAGTCGTATATATATATATATATATATATATATATATATATATATATATATATATATATATATATATATATATATATATATATATATATATATATATATATATATATATATATATATATATATATATATATATATATATATATATATATATATATATATGAGCATTTGGAGACAACAACCCATGTCCCGCATGGGGCTGTGCTACTCCGCCAACCAGTCAGAGAGTTAACGAAATCAACATTTTAACGTTTCTCTCCAAGCAGTAAGTTGTAGGCATCGAAATTCTTGCGCCCATAATTTCTTCTCGTGATTAGCCTCTTGCTTTGGTGACAAGAAAAGCTTTAACAACTGACTACTTCCCTGCCGCAGAGGAACAGTTTGCAGCGGACATGGATGTCGGCAGAGCTTTACTGCACACTTAAAGTTGTTTCCGACTACAGCAGCCATTATAAATAATTATGTTTGGACTTCAATCGCAAGGGTAGGGTATTTCGAACTGCTAAGCAGCTGCTGTCAAACCCGTTTTGTTATATACGCCACAAGTACCAGTTTTTGCGGCTTGTGTATTTATTTATTTACAGTATACTGCAGACCCTAAATGGGTCCTGTCAGGACGGGTAGAAAGGCATAAAATAAATACAACAAATAACATCGCAGAACAAATATAAATAATGGCACAGAACAAGAAACAAGCACTCAGCAACTGTGTAGCCCAATACTCTTCGTTAATGGCTCTGTAGTGTCTCAGCATCTGGACTAAATAGCTTCAGAAATGTGTTTTATATCTGTGTTCTATAAACCCAACATTTTGAACAGGAACTGCCTGAAAACATTTTGTACTGCAATCTTCACTTTTTAACCCATATGCAGAGCGTAACAAACATGAAAATCCAACCGCTTTTGGTACCACAGTTCAGACACATTGCCTTTGGACTATCGAGTACAAGAACTGAAGTATCATGCCTTGGCTACCTTCAAGCGTCTGGTTGTCAAGAAAAGAATAAACGAACTCTCAGTAATGGACATGACCGTGTCCACGAGGTACTTTTACCTTATATTTCTTCTATTTACCTTTCTATGAGCCTGTACATCATCACGATTTCGAACCGGGGGGGGGGGGGGGGGGAGGGGTTGAGGTGGTCTTAATGAGGAGACTCCAGAGTTTGGTACAGGATAGTGTTCCCAAAAATTGCAGCGAAAAAAAAATTTAATCCCTTGTTCAGGGCAACTACTGTATCGTACTTTCTTGTCGACCTGCTCCCCTGACGCCATAGTGGCGGATGAATCAAGTCCAGCATTCTTGGAGAAAAATGTTTATTATCGGAATATTGTAAGGTACTACTGTGGAAATATTGAACGTAATGATCAATTCTTCCGGTGCATAGCAAAATATTTCTTTTAAAGTTTTTCCATCGTTCGGATAAAGTACTTAAGAAGGCCATAGAAAACCAATGGTGATTTTTTCTGACAAAAGCAAAACACGTCAATAGCAAAAAATGCACGCCTGCCGAGGAGCGATCTGCGGATACTGTATGTTATAGTGAAAGCTTACAATGTATGAAACAATTGCGGTCGTAAACTCTTTCCCGTTGTAAAATGTTTTTACTAGAATTTCTGGGTATGCTACTTCTTCAAAGCCGTTGCTTGCAACATGGTCCCGGTGATAAGCCAAGCAGTCATAATCTTCATTATTCCAAAAACTCAAATTCTGTTCACCGTTGGATGAACAACCTTCGCATGTTATGTGCAACTGCCTCTGCTCGAGAGCATTGTGCCAGTTCACAACACCCACATATATCCACCAGATACCTGCGTTTCCCAGGTCCCCTTTCTTATCCGTGTTAGGCTTCGAGCCCAGCCTTTTTTTTTCAATCAATTCTATGCATAAGAAAACGCACGTTAGCCTAACGGCACGTATTAAGTTTGAGTAATCCAGGTAATTGAGCTATAATGGGTACTGCATCTAAGTTTTAAAAAAGCAGCGCAGAGAGACGACGGAGGAAGTCTTTAGAAGAGACACCACAAACGCCGACTCGCAACAGAGCGTTTAATCACAAAACGCAGAATATGTACAAACTTTGAAAGAAGTGTACACATATAGCGACAACCAAGAAGAAGAAACCAGTCAGGCGCTTCCAGATATGTCAACAACAACAACAACGTCAAAGCTTCCGGCACTTCCCTACTCAGGTGATTAGGATGTCAAAACGAAATTGTTGCTTGACCAAGAAAAGGCTCACACCCGCGGTATTCACTAATCTGCACTCACAGCACACAGCACAAAGATGCTTTTGCACTTGGTCCCCAGTGAAGTGTGACAGTGCTTTGCTATATTTGAAGAAGGCGGTTTTCCCTAAGAACTGTTGTGCTCCTACACGCGCAAATTTAAATAGCGGCCAGTTTGTCCGCTGACTTGCTAGTCAGCGCTTGTGTCTGTTTTTCTCTTCCGTCCTATCTGCTAGAGCCGTTCTATCTGTTTCCATCAACATGCACCAACCAGCCCGACTAAGCCCTCTTACTGAATTTCAAGTTCTGAAATTCCGAGGTAGACTGCGTTAAGCTTCACAGATCGCGGGCCAGCAGTAATAAGTACAACTGCATGCCGGCTTAATGTCTGCATCACAATGGTAGATGCAAAACTCATGAACCATGGCTCTCAGCCACGAAGTTCTGCTGTGCCTACTATACAATCCATCATCCTTTACTGTAAAAAAATGTCTTTGAAGCTCTAGAAAAAGCCTTTGCGGCGCCCAGAAAGAGAGGTGCTACTCAAGTACGCGTGAACCGACGACTAGCTTGATAAACAATGCAAGCTTACTAAACACTGGGAACCGCAGACACCAGGCATCTGGAACCCTTTTTTCTGACAAAATGTTTCTGCAAATATTTCAAAAAATTATAAATCGCGCAGCGCTTTTAAGCTAGGTTTGCTTATCGCACACGGGATGGTGATCGAACTCTCGGTTACCGGAAACCCTGGTCAGCCCCGGCTTACCTTTCTGTCAGCAATTCTAGTGGCGACACTTTCAGCGCGAGATTTATGTGACATCGCATGCACTTTCACGCCTGGCACCGCAGATTGAGATGGATCCTGCTCTCTCTCCCCACACCTCTTCACCCTGTCACCGTTCGCGCCCAAATGGACCGGCCGAGGCAGGCAGGCAGGCAAACGCCCGGAACGTTGTGGCGCATAAACTGCCTCCATCAGCCAGCCGCGCTGTCATCAGGCGGGAAGCTCGCAGGGACCTTTCCCTATCTCTTTCCATATTTTTCTGCGCCCCTTGTCGCCACTTTCCCTTTTCCCCAGCCATTCCCTACCTCGGCTCCCATTTCCCTATGTTTGAGCGCCTCATTTGGCCCGGTTTTTCCCGGCCACTCTCCAGACTCCCGCCTCCTCATCCCTGCGTGCGGCTTCCCGTTTCTCACTCTCGCCCACAGGGGGCGCGTGCGAACGTGACCGATCGAGAGCGCTGCGGCCACAGCTCTGGTAGCTAATGTACCGTAAAGGCTCGCGCACAGTGTGGGAGAGTGTTACGGCAATCGATTTCTGAAACTTTTTTTTTTTGCAATACACAAGAGTGAGATGCCAACCTATCCCCGATCCCTAGTGCATTTCTCCAGCCGACGGCATCACACCTCCTTTCTTTGAAATTGTCACAGAGATAGATCGCATGTGGGCCTATTTCCTGGGAAAACGACGCTGGTGTCGTAGTAAACCGGATTCACTTGCTAACCAATGAGAATGCTGTATCCGGAGCTCTTTTTGTCCTACCAGCTGTGAAACTACGATTCGAAATTCGGCCAGAGTCCGCAGCCAATTTCTGGAAAGCATCAGGTTTCTGCGCCTTGGGGGATCAACTCGTAGTGATGCCCTGCAGCCTTTTGGTCTTCGCCGGACATTTATATTTTGAGCATCTTTGAACGATTCATTTGAAGGTCGTAAGTGGCGTGGCAGTTTGTACAACCTCCAAATTGAGGCCTAATTAGAGCGTCTGACGTCGATATATGGGCCACATGGGGATCAAAGACGTCTAGGCTAGACCAGATGGGCCGGTGAATGGGCGTTCTCGAGAATGGGGCACCTGTAGTCACGTGATTCGTGGTAGCGGATTAGTGTGGTTTGCTTACCTACCCACATTTTTAATGCGAATCATTTAGGGTCTCGTTTTGAAAAACACCCGATTTCTACGTAACGAAATTTCCTGATTGGTCAATTGGAAAATGTCAGAGAGCACTGCAAGATCTGTAATTCCGAAGGGCTTTCAAAATTTGGCACTCGGCAGAGCGCACTTTCAAACTTTAAATTCTGAAGGGCCCCCAACGTTTTGTCATTTGGGTGACTTCCAAAAATTTGGCAGGTGATCCACCCCAAAATTGGGCTGTTGGCCCACCTCCAAAATTGGCTTAATAATAATAATAATTGTTTTTTGGGGAAAGGAAATGGCGCAGTATCTGTCTCATATATCGGCGGACACCTGAACCGCGCTGTAAGGGAAGGTGTAAAGGAGGGAGTGAAAGAAGAAAGGAAGAAAGATGCCGTAGTGGAGGGATGCGGAATAATTTCGACTACCTGGGGATCTTCAACGTGTACTGAAATCGCACAGCACACGGGCGCCTTAGCGTTTTGCCTCCATAAAAACGCAGCAGCCGCGGTCGGGTTCGAACCCGGGAACTCCGGATCAGTAGCTGAGCGCTCTAACCACTGAGCCACCGCGACGGGGTAAAATTGGCTTGGTCCATCTCCAAAATTTAGGAGATGGCCCACCTCCAAAACTTTTTCAGGTGATCCACCCCAAAATTTGGCAGTCGGCCGACCTCCAATAATTTTCCAGTTGGCTCACCCCTGAGATTTGCCACTTACCTCCAAAATCTGGTGGTTGGCTCACCCCCAAAATTTTCCACTTGGCCTGGTTTCAACCGGTTTTTTCGGCAAGAGGTGGCGTTACGTGAAAATGACGGGAAAATCTGGTTTCAAGCGGTTCTTGGCGGGAAACGGTGGTATATGTGTGGCGATGGGACGCCAAGCGTCCGTCTCCCATAAGCTCACGAATAGGGAGGTCACGTGTCGGTGCCTCTCTGAAGTGGTTCTTTGTGTTTCAGTCTACATAAAATAATGATGGCGAAGGGGTACATATTTAAACGCAGAAACGACATTGTAATTTCAGCGTAGACGGTAAAACTGACAGCCTAAATGCTATCGCATTTCCTTCGTTAAGCAATCGTTAACAAGGGCCCAGTAGGTGTTGCACTTCTTCCAATGCCAGCGGCAACGGAACGAAGGAGGACTGACCCAGGGAAAAAACGCAGGAAACGTTCAACAAACTCAACGCAACGCTTCAAATTACATTTTTTTCACTTTTCTAGCACTTTATCCTCACGTAAATTTATTTCACGATTTCTTGGTATGGCGTTGCGCACACGACGAGACGAACACAGGAAAGAGTAGGACGACAGAAAGGGCGCAGACTATCAACTGACTTTATTGCTATCACAACAACATATATATGCAGAAATAACACGTGCAAAACAAAGAGGAGAGGGAACAAAGATGAAGGTTGTGACAAGTCAAGTCTGCATGTGTCAACAAAAGCAGCGGAGAAAATTTTTCTCTTTATCATATAAGGTGACCGAGGTATCACTTACACAACTATCACCTTTTTCTTTGATGTAAAATGCCTCCAAAAGTTCGCGGGCTATTTTGTTTTTTGTTTTTGCTTTTGCCCAGAATCTTGATATCTGATAAATAGCCCGCGAACTTTTGGAGGCATTTTACATCAGAGAAAAAGGTGATAATTGTGTAAGTGATACCTCGGTGACCTTATATGATAAAAAGAAACATTTTCTCCGCTGCTTTTGTTGACACATGCAGACGACTTGTCACAACCTTCATCTTTGTTCCCTCTCCTCTTTGTTTTGCACGTGTTATTTCTCTATATATAGGTTGCTGTGATAGCAATGAAGTAAGTTGATAATTCGCGCTCTTTCTGTCGTCCTATTCTTTCCTGTGTTCGTCTCGTCGTGTGCGCAACGCCATACCAAGAAAGCTATGCACCAACTCGCCCAGCAAGAAGTTCTTCTACAATAATATTTCACGATTATGTTGGATTTTATTTTTGGCGCAAGGTCTGTATATGTCCACGGGCACCAAACACTAGGTATACGATGATGAATTTTTATAGCGCAAGCAATGGCAGCTACGGCCAAAGAGCGCCATGACACAAGTCATCTTCGTCTACACAAGGTGCGGTAAAAGACCATTTCCCAAGCATTTCGTTTAAAATAAGCAGAAAACCAGGGTCGGAGAATGCTTGTAAACCCTCCGCGGTGGCGCGGTGGTAAGTGCGTTCAGCTACTGATCCGGAGTTCCAAGCTTCGAACCCGACCGCGGCGGCTGCGTTTTTATGGAGGCAAAACGCTAAGGCGTCCGTGTGCTGTGCGATCTCAGTGCACGTTAAAGATCCCCAGGTGGTCGAAATTATTCCGGAGCCCTCCACTACGGCACCTCTTTCTTCCTTTCTTCTTTCACGATCCCTCCTTTATTCCCTCTCTTACGGCGCGGTTCAGGTGTCCGCCGATATATGAGACAGATACTGCGCCATTTCATTTCCCCAAAAACCAATTATTATTAATGCTTTTACCCATTTGTATCATGGGTGGGTACCCGGCCACGCTGGGGATCGAACCCCCTGCACCTCCCGCATGCTAGGCGGACGGTGAAACTGCTGGGCCACCGCTTCGACAACACAACGTAAATGGTCAACTGAAATGAAATTGCGTAGCGATTACGTATAAAGAAAATGCACTGCAATACCCTTACGTTGATCGTGGCTGCATGTCGTAGGAATAAAAGGATCACGGTGCCAATTCTTATGGTTTATTCGCGGATAATTTTTCTTTTCTGAATTGGTTTTGTTGCACAGCGCAATTTATTAAGCAGCTTGGAGAACAAAACTCTTTTGTTCAAGGTCTGCCCAGATGTAAGGTAGATACGTAAATGTAGGCACATGAAAGAAAAAAAATGTGGTGGGAGCAGCTCTCCTTACGGGGGCACCTCTTCCGAACGAAGCCGATGTCAGCGGTTAAATTTCGAAGCTAGGTCAGATTTTCTGGAAGTGACACGCTGCACGTTTATGTAACTTAACGGACTAGAGACATGAACAGCGATTTAAAGCACGAAACAGAACGCTTGTGCATTGTGACTGCCAGGTCATTTTGCAGGAACAATATGACCGCCAGATTTTAACGTCACCAATGAGTCCAGCAACGCTTGGACGTGAAATGTTACCTTGAATGTTGGAAACGGTACGTTGGAATGGCTGTCCGCTCAGTAGTATATTTGCGGGTTATAAAAAACAACGAAAAGACGGAAGTGGGACGTCAGTGTGGTATTGTTAAGGAAGAATTGAACGCTCTCATTTAAAAGATTGCCTTTTTTCTTCAAAACTGATTTAAAGACTGAAAAGTGCTTTGAAGAATATTTTAACTCAGTATATGGCTAAGTAGTGGACCCTAATTAGCTTGGCCAGACATAATAAAAAAAAAGAAAACCTTGTCCCTTGCGACAGATCACAGGTCTTTCGCTAATGACCATTTCAGTAATGTGTACGAGCAAAACAAGCTAATCATATAATAATTTCACTTGACGTATTCAATGATTTCTCCAGAATCAATTCATACGTACGTGGTTTTGCCTATCCGTATCTTATCTGTACAGATGAAAGAAAAGCGCAGCATAACGCGTGATATCGATGCGTTGTGCTCCTATGTGATGTACAGGGTGTTTCATTTCTATTCAGTGCAAAATAATAAGAGCGTGCGATGATAAATTGAATTATACATTGTTTAGTAAGTACTGAAACAATATTCTCAAATAATCTCGAACGAGATCTACGCCCTGTGCAGCGCCCGTAGAGGCGCCACCTAAAGCCTCCTAGCGGCTGAGGCTGGAAACAGGGTCGGGGCCTTCTCCCCGTTTTCCCCACCGCCGCGCATGCGCGTTGCCATTTGTGCGGGTGGGCGCTAATTGTTCCAGGGATGACAGCGTCCGAAAAGGAATTAAACTGTTCGAATGCATCCATGCGTCTGGTGTCGCAGATATACGAGGGCCGATTTATTCTGCGTACGTGCGGTGTGCTTGCCGCGCAGAAATCTCACAAAGCCCGGCTCGACGTTCGGCTGACCGTGAGTACATCGCCTTTTGCTGTGGTTTGAAAGTAGTGACTTTGTCCATGCGTTGCTTTCGAGAAAATCCGACAGGTCCAATTTGTTTGCCCCCGAAGTGCGCATGGTGCCTGCCTCGAGTGTCTGGTCAGGCGGGCAGCGATGAAAGCGCGCGCAATGAGCGCTTCGAGGACAGGCATGTGAAAATGCGAGCACGCTCAACCAATTTCATGGCTTGCGCTCAACAAGGCAAAGTAGTGGTGCGCCGTTGAACTAGAGGAGCACTGTTTGTTGTCATCAGCATGGCGGAAGTTCGAAGCAGCGTTGATCGCATATGATTGCTTCCTTTGCGGGGATTTTCCCTCACGACGTCCCCTTTGGTTAGCTGTCCCGCGATGCACCCTGCAGCAGCCTCGCGTCGAGGAAGAGGGCGCCACGCGACTCTCACTGGTTAGTTACCTTAAAGGGGCTCTGAAAGGGCCACTAATAAAGTTGCGGTATGCCAAGGATGTTGAAGCATGCCGCTTCACGAATATTGTCCAGCAAGACTTTTTTTAAATGCGCTTTGTAGAAGCTGAGTTATCTGTAGTCAAAATTTGAATTTCAGCGTCTTCGCGCCTTTCCCTCTCCTCTCGTCACTTTTTGCACACTGGAGGGTCGGCCGTCCTCCGCCGGCCCCACCTCCGGGAGCGGAACTTCCCGACCCGCCGGAGCTACGCGGCTTACTGGCCGCGGCCACGGTAGCTGCCTGACGTCTGCAAGAATATAACCAACAACCGCCTCTCAACGTGTATACGCAGATGCGAGCGACAGAGGAGGGTGCGAGAATGAAAAAGTCGCCGGGAAGGGCTCGCCAACTTTGACGCGTGATTGTGGGTCCTCTGCTGCGTGAATAATAATAATAATAATAATAATAATAATAATAATAATAATAATAATAATAATAATAATAATAATAATAATAATAATAATAATAATAATAATAATAATAATAATAGTAATAATAATTGGTTTTTGTGGAAAGGAAATGGCGCAGCATCTGTCTCATATATCGTTGGACACCTGAATCGCGCCGTAAGGGAAGGAATAAAGGAGGGAGGGAAAGAAAAAAGAAAGAATTAGAGGTGCCGTAGTGGAGGACTCCGGGATAATTTCGACCACCTGGGGATCTTTAACGGGCACTGACATCGCACAACACACGGGCGTCTTAGCGTTTTTCATCCATAAAGACGCAGCCGCCGCGGTCGGGTTCGAACCCGGGAACTCCGGATCAGTAGCCGAGCGCCCTAACCACTGAGCCGCCGCGGCGGGTACCGCGCTCCTTGGTAAAAAGATATTTGTCTAGTTCATTATTGAAATGACACAGCGTGCGCAAGGAGAATGAAATGTGCTGCGTGCAGAAGTGTATTATTTGGCTCAGGTTTTCATGACAACACAATGTAGTCATTGAGCGATGTGCTCTCCTAGGAAGTTGTTTCAGAGCCCCTTTAGCTAACAAGAGAGGGCGTCGCAGCGCGACAGACTGCGTGGTTACTGTGCGCGCGGGAGAGAGCTGATCCTCTTCGGCCGGGGAATGTCGTTGCGTGCGGACGTGTCGGCCACGGCGCTCCGCTCTCCGCCAGATATGCGAAGGCTCGTGGGTGAGAACATTCTCCCGCATCTCGTTCCGTCCGACTTCGGAGTATCCCCTTGTCCTCGGGCGGGCGGACATTCGTTCGTAACCTTGCTAGTCAGTGGGTCGACCTCGATTCTTTAGCGTATTTTGTTGCTAGCTGGCGTTATTATTATTGCAGCAATAAATGGCTGTTTGTGTCAGCCAGAGTGTCGTTACTTTGTTCCCTCAGAGCAAGGCCCGCTGTGGTCGGCGTGCGCTCGGTAGCGTACACGATCACGGGGTGGGGTCTGGCTGTTTTGAATAGCGTCAGCTGAGATTGAATGGGGTAAACGTATGATCACCCCTTATTAAACCCCACACCCTGTACGCTTTCCCATAACGTACCGGATATGCATGATCTGTGCCGCAATACATTGTAGAATGAAACTTTTAGACATGGTTGCGTCGTTATTAGCAGCAACTTTTATATGGCAACTATAGTTTGTTCTACAAAAATTGAAAACTGGTTCTGAGGAAAGGAAACGACGCAGTAACTAATTCTACACTTTTGTGCTGTTGTGAGAGTCACCGTCTGGAACCCTCAGGTACTACTGTTTAGCGCTCGAGCTAGCAGCGACCATCCGTCCGTGCTTCAAACACCAACATCAAAAGCGTTTCTTCTCATATATCGCATGTAACATTTTTATAGAAAACCTGTATTGGATAATTTGAAGCATTTGGTATAAATTAGTTTTATCGCCGGTTTACCGAGTTCATAATTTTTCTGTTTTTGTAGCCACAGTTGCATTACGGTAGCGTTTCGAGCCTTCAGCGTGGCGGCGCCGTCGCCACGCCGTGGCTCCGCCGCCTCGTTGTCACGTGGTTGGTCACGTGGTGCGGAGCAGCTGCCGGCGGCCTGGCGCACCGGCGAAACCGAGCTGCCACAGCTGTGCGCATGAGCCGTGTCAAGTGGGACGAAAATGAAGGAGCGCCCAGCGAAACGAAGCGACGAAAGACTGACTTCGCAATTCGACTATGCCCTTTCTTGCTGTCCCCTCACCTCTTTCATTTCTCTTCTTCATACTGCCTGCATTTCCTTTATTTCCGCTGCCCCAGTTCAGGTGCCGCCGGCACAGTAATGGCAGATGCCGGGGTTGGAAAAAATCTTTTAACTTCCTTTTATTATTTTTTTAATCAAAAAGCACTCACTACATTCGACTAAGCAAGTTCCACTCGGCCAGCTGTAGCTATCGCGTCACTCCGCAGGTTTAACCAGAGCTAAACCACCGCCATTTTTTTCTGCCTTTTCGTCTTGAAGTGCAAAGGAAATAAATTAAGGTGAACTCTGGCTCATGCGTTCATATATCTCGAGAGATCTGGATTTCAATTCAGGCTGAATCGAAGATGTTCCTCTCGAACTTTTAACCACAAAAAAAACAAAAACGCCAAGCCAGGTGAAATACGGGAACTTCGGAGCCGCGCCAGACTCGCTTGGGAAACCCTTCGATGATGACGCAAGACCAGACGTCTGGGATCGTGTCCCTAGTTTAGGATTCTACTCACACACCCGTCTGCCTTCTTTCTGGCGGTGTGGTAAAAACAGTGCCGCTGTTCAGAGGCGGGGCTCTTCTAAAGCGCTGCAGAACTTATTTTATCACGCTCATGACAAGACCGGTTTGGTGTGGTTTCGGCATCGTACGTGGCGTCTCCGCAGAGCGGCACTCGTCTTCTTGAGTACGCACGCCTAAATCGCGATCGCGTTGCGTCGCCAATTTCTCAAGGGTGTTCTCGTTCCTTTTCCGCTGGGATCTGCACCCGGAGGCTTTTTCCAGATCTCACCTTTAGCTTTTGTAGACGAGGTCTAAGCGTCCCTAGATGGGCCTCTTGTGGTATGCTTTCTCATGCCTTCTCAGTTGCGCAATTTTATTCTACTTACTGATGTGTACTCTTTTCCCTTGGGCGCGTTTCGCCAAACGATATTTATTGGGCGGGAGATTGCGCTTCTTTGTTTTACTTTTAGCCCTTATGCCTTTGAGAATAGGTTGATTTTTTGTTTGTTTGTTTTTCCTTGATCCCTTGCCTTTCTGTCCTGCCGCGGTACGTGGGGCGTCTAGTTCCGTCGTCCGTTCCGGTAAATGATTTTCTGGCCGCGCCGCAGATCCTTCGAGTTTCGGGTGCGACGTGACCTGGTACATCTAAAACAGCGGACGGGTATTTCTTGTAGGCATCGAGGAACGGCCGAAACTCGCTTGAATCAGTTCGTGTCTTGAATACGAAACTTAACCCCCGTACTCTCTCGGCAACTGGCGGCTACAGGAGCATGACGTAACAAGGAAGATTTGTGTGTCCCGGGCGCTTGCAGACGTGCTATAGTCGGATACAACTTAAGTCTGCAGTGAAGCTCCGCCCACATTCAGGGCCGCCGCACAGAATTCCTCCACGACAAAAAAGTAGTTCGTTGTTAAAACTTCTCTTGCTACCTAAACAAGAAGCTATTCACGAGAAAAAAAAAAGTTATGAGCTCTAGAATTTTGATACCTGGCTTGTTTTATAAATTCAAACATTTAAATGCCGATTTTGTTTACTTTTGTTGCTGGTAAGCGGAGTGATACACTACTCCGCGGACCGTGGCCCAGTGTTAACAACTGCAGTTTTTTAGGCTGCATTCTACTATAGGAAATGCTGACTCATCTCGGGGTGTGTTTGGTACTGGTTTCAGTCTGGTTCGCCTCCTAAACAGGCGGTTAAGAGAAAAGTGGACACCCAAACGAAGACGCGGTCGTCATCACATCCTAACTTACGTAGCAAAAGCGAGTGGTGTCAGAAACAAATGTCCACTCTTTATCTTACGGCGTTCGTAAACGCGTCGGTAAGCGATACGTGGAGCAACAACTTCTTTCATCATCGTTTAAACGCTTATTTATTTTCACTCTAACACTCACCGTCAGTTTATCGCCATTCTTTGAAGTTCTGTTAGCTTTCGTTAGAGCATATCTTTAAGTGCAGCGCCAGTGCTTCTAAGGCCATAGCCCGTACAGAGACGATTTTTGAGTTTCTTTCTTTGTGGTCGTTTCACAAAAATACCCAGAATTCAGTAAGTTTTGCGCATTCAAGCACTAACCATAAGTACGGGCGGCCGCGGAAGGTTTTGGGATGCTGGTGTGCGCAAAAAGCTTACTTCGGTGCCGTCACGCAAGCCAATCACGAGCTGAAATGCCTGCAGGTGTGCTGGGATCCGCGTTCCCCGCCCTCTTGTTGGACCGGGAGGTGGCGCTGCATGAATTTCTTCCCCGAGCAACACACGCACGCCAGCGCGCGCCGGAAGTGCCTCGCTGTCCTAGACGCAGGCCCCACTTCCGGGGCAGGTCTGCTCGTATTCGGACCCGAGCAGTGCCTGACGGCGTTGCAGGATGAGGTGGCCGCGGTATCGGGGAAAGGCAACTGTCAATGTTCTTATGGCGTGTGTGATGAGAAGCCGGCTGCCAGGGGGAATGCTACGCCAGAAACAACAAAAAAAAATTTTCCTGTACGTTTTAGTGCTCATCATCTATAGTATTCAGCTACAGATCTGCTCGAGGTTTGACAGCGCATTCCGACACATGTGACAGAGTGAGACTCTCTGTTTTACATTTGAGCGAAGCCGTACGCCTTTTCGTGCCAAATTTTTTTCATCCAGCAGATTTCACTACAGTATTTAGGTTTGTATTTCATTTGCGTAGCAATTTCTTTATTTTCGAAGGATGAGAGGCTCAGATTGCAAGCTGATGAATGTGGCTTTCTGGGGAAATGGTTGGAGGTTAATTTCTTTCAGATTACGAGAAGACCCGGTGAAAATGCCGACATCACTGATTAAACCCGACTGAAGCTGAACGCCATCAACACCAGCAGGTTGACATAAACAAAAGATAGCATTATCAATGCCAAGCAGTTCCAAGCGCTAGCTGGATAACATCGATAAAGGTGGCCAGCGACACTTCTTGACTTCAAGTGTGAAGAGTAGTCGTGTTGGGGGCGTGGTTCATAGTGGTGATTCCTATACCAGATGCGACGTGACTCAGATAAGGATACGCGGGTTACGAGATGTTCGTGGAGTTATACTGCATCAACAGAGAGGTTAAACTCACAGGTTCTATGTTGAACAAACTATGCAAGAACACGCAGCTCGAAAATGATGAAATAAAAAGATTTATTACTCTTACAAAGAAGCATAAATGACATTTCAGAACTAATTCAAACTAATATTTTGTAAGCGACTTTGCTACTAAAGGGCTTTGGCATGCCTTCCTTAAGGCACTTGTCTGGAGTCAGATCTCTTTGGCGAATGCGTACGAAATCTGCTCTTTTTCAGAAATCAAAACAAACGTTATAGGAACGTGTCAGTCGCCGAAAGTGGTTAGGGCGCTTGGCTACTGATCCGGAGTTCCCGGGTTCGAACCCGACCGCAGCGGCTGCGTTCTTATGGTCGCAAAACACTAAGGCGCCATTGTGCTGTGCGATGTCAGTGCACGTTAAAGATCCCCAGTTGGTCGAAATTATTCCGGAGCGCTCCACTACGGCACTTCTCTCTTCCTTTCTTCTTTCACTCCCTCCTTTATTCCTTCTCTTACGGCCAGGTTCAGGTGTCCGCCGATATATGAGACAGATACTGCGCCATTTCCTTTCCACAAAAACCAATTATATAGGAACCGGATGTGTACAAAAAGATCCCTCAGCATTTCTTTCTTAATGAATAAAATGTGTCGACCCTAAACAGCGGCACTAAAAGGTATTTAAAGCCAACAGTCAAGCCGGAGATGTAGATTTGAGACGTCATGCGGAAGTTGGGGTTAGGTTTCGCCTTCCAACTCTGACATTTTTTTAGTTTACTTGAAGGCGCGACCCGACATAAAATTCTCTATCTCTAAAATGCAATGAAAAGTCCCCATTCATCCCTAGAAATGCTGAAATGCTTTGCCTAGCGATATATCAAAAATAGTTGACATTCTTCCGGTTAAATAGGTTCCCGATGGCCGTGCGACTGGTGGCTGGCTTGCTAGCGGCACTTGGGAGTGGAGCCAGCCGCACCGTCCGCTCGTCTTATACGTCCACACGCTAACAGGAGAGAGATTTAGCATAGCCGAGATCCCCGGATACGTATACCGGTTTTACGTACGGGAACTGCGCCTGCTCTGCTTAACAGACACACGTAAAACCGGTATACGCATCCGGTGTACTAAATCTCTCTATTATCTCACTGTGGATTCCATTTTGTTCGGCGTGGCGATGCACTAAAATCTGTGTTGAAAGTGAACAGAACTGCTATTCAGTTAACATTCACTCTCAGTGAAGGAATAATCAAATTTTATTCATTTTCAACAAAAGTCAACATTTTCTTAGCTCACTGACACAAAACAGAAGTAGGAGGACACAAACAGACACTTCACCGAATCCCAAGCGCTGCGTCTTTGTTGTAGACCGCACTGTATTTTGTCCACGTGGGCTAAGAATATATATATATATATACCCCAACGCCACAGTAAACCCTAACTTTCTGTTCTGCCAAACAATCCGAGTGTTAACGAGGGGACCGGCTGTTATAACAATACCCTTCGCGTTGCCACTCTCGGATGGCCCGTTGTACGCCTGCGCATACGGTACCCGCACCGGCTGGTCGCAGCCTTCTGTCACCCCTTGCTTTCATCACTGTGTGTACCGAGCGCCTGGCGGAGCTCAGAGCGGCCAAGTGGCGAATAGTGAAAGGAGCTCAAAGCGTGGGAGGCCAAGGCAGGGGCAGTAGCAGAATGGGTGTGCGCGCACGGCACAATACGTGACCCGTTAAGCTCCCCAGCCGACGACACACGCACGCGCCTGTCGCCGCTCCCCATTTCCCTTGTCCTCGGGACGTGGCGCTTGCCCTGTTTGGCAACCGCCTGAGCGGTCAGGCGTCGGCTGCGCGGGCTGAGTGATGAAGCATGTCGCCGTCTCCATGCCTCCCCAAACGACTGTTATTTTTCTTTTACTGCAGGAATGCATTCGAGCGCTTGCTCGCCAGATTTTCGCGGCAAGAACTTCTGCATTGCGAAGCTCACGAAGATTGCTAATAATAATAATAATAATAATAATAATAATAATAATAATAATAATAATAATAATAATAATAATAATAATAATAATAATAATAATAATAGGTTTTTGGGGGAAAGGAAATGGCGCAGTATCTGTCTCATATGTCGTTGGACACCTGAACCGCGCCGTAAGGGAGGAATAAAGGAGGGAGTGAAAGAAGAAAGGAAGAGAGGGGTGCCGTAGTGGAGGGCTCCTGAATAATTTCGACCACCTGGGGATCTTTAACGTGCACTGACATCGCACAGCAGACGGGCGCCTTAGCGTTTCGCTTCAATCGAAACGCAGCCGCCGCGGTCGGGTTCGAACCCGGGAACTCCGGATCAGTAGCCGAGGGCCCTAACCACTGAGCCACCACGGCGGGTCCGAGCGGCGGGCCCGAGTGGGAAGAAAAAAACGCAATTGCCGTGACCAGGATTCGAACCTGGGTTATTGCGGCCACAACGCAAGGTAATAATAATAATAATTGGTTTTTGGGTGGAATGGAAATGGCGCAGTATCTGTCGCATATATCTTTGGACACCTGAACCGCGCCGTAAGGGAAGGGATAAAGGAGGGAGTGAAAGAAGACAGGAAGAGAGAGGTGCCGTAGTGGAGGGCTCCGGAATAATTTCGACCACCTGGGGATCTTTACCGTGCACTGACATCGCACAGCACACGGGCGCCTTAGCGTTTTTCCTCCATAAAAACGCAGCCGCCGCGGTCGGGTTCGAACCCGGGAACTCCGGATCAGTAGTCGAGCGCCCTAACCACTGAGCCACCGCGGCGGGGCACAACGCAAGGTAAAAACCCACGTCCAAGCTGTCCTGCATAACAGTAAAAACCGCCGACGTCTTTAGGTTGCGAGCGATGTTCATCTGGATAATAACCCCCTTCAAGCTCCCCTAGGCAACATTGAAAATGCCCACGTATTTTGCTTACGAACTGAGCTCCTCCTGATAATAATTCACTTTCAAACTTCCCTGGGTAGCAATAAAAAGCACCCCTGCCTTTACAAGCTTACTCTGTAATGTACAAGACAACGTCTAAAACATACGCTGCTCAGGTAGCGGTGCAGGTTATCCTTGTTATCAAGGTTAGCTTGAATGGAGAGGTGGAAGTAGGCAAGGAACAAAAGCACATGCATTCCACATGCACATGTTCTTGCTGAAGAACATGTGCATTGGTACTGTACCTATCTTGCATATTCATGTATGCTCCTCAAGGCTCGTGCTTGACAGCGTCCACTACATAGCCTACCTAGATAGCGTTTACATTATCTGCTGTGGAATAATACTCTACCTTCCATAGATAACAGATAGATTAATGTGAGATCTGTGGGTGCGACGAAAATATAGAACACCTTATTTGTAACTGCCCTCGGTTTCAGCATGAGCGTGCACTCTTGGCTGCAACCCGCCGCCGTTTAGATCCTTGGTCCCTTACTGAAGCCAAGATTATGGGTCCTTGGAGTAAGACTTCATCGCAGAGTACAGCCTTGAAGGCACTTTTCAAGTTCTTGAAGGACTCAGGACTGAGTGCAAGGTTGTGAACTATCAGTGTGTGCCCTGTGTACCCGGCAAGTAATGGCCAACGTACACGTTTCTATCTCTCCCCCCGTTCTCCTTCCCACGTGTAGGGTAGCATACCGGGCGCTGCCTAGTTAGCCTCCCTGCCTTTCAGTCTTTCTCTCGCTCTTAATGCTTAAGAATATTCACGTTATCTTCGAGTTGTTAATAATAATTAATAGATCTCTGTCGGCAATAGATACAGTTTGTTGATATGAGGTAATAGAATTAAATAGAGGTTAACATTCACATTATTCATAATCACATTCGCATTCACTGGACTTACATGGCTATGACATACAAGCCCAGCAGTGCTTTGACATGCCTTAGCTTTGTAGGCTGTTTTAGTTCAAAGTTTAATTAATGTTTTAATACTACAACTATTAAGCACCGAGCAGGTAACATTTACCTTAATGTAGTCAGCTTCAAAACAATACGTGCCATCATTAGCAACTAAAGCAACAGTGAGATTTAAAGTCCGTATGTTGCTTTGTCCGGTTTGTTTTTGAACTGTGTTGTGTGCTTTAAATTGTTTGTGTATTTTTGCTTTCAGTAATTCAACCAGTTTTACGTCTTTCTTTATATTTGACTCCGTTGCGCCGTATGCATACCTATATTCTTTGTGAATGCGTTATTTCTGTCATTGCTGTTTTAGTAGTTTTTTGTTGCCACTGCGCTGTTTACCACTGTTGCGTGATGCCACTATAGGAGCGTGGGGCTTTGTCAAGTTGTTGCTGAGACAGCTTATTTCCTGGCGCTTCCAGTGTGATGAGATATGACGCAAATAAACTTCAGTTCAATTCATTATGTACTACCGTATCTAGTGGGCGCAAGGTGAATGTGGAAGTTGATTACAGCATACCGCACAGAAGCCGTCGCCCAAGAGAACGCAGAATGCACAACTGTTGTTATAGAAGTATACTTTTCTTTAGGTTGATACTACGCTCAGACATATCAGAAGACGCCGCGAACAGCGAAGGTGAATTGCCGGGACGTGACCATAGTTCGAGATATGAGCAAATCGATCAAAGCGTTGGGAGTGCAAAAAAGACTGGAGATGTGAAGAAACAGAAACAGAAGAGGTTGCGCTTGGGAGGGTACGGGTCGGGGTTGCCCTAACTCCAGCTGTGACACACAAGTGGCCGCATTTCAAACATTTATATCCCCGCCCCGGGTGTCCAGTCTGCAAGAACAGAGACTGTGAGGCGGACATCCACCACCTGGGGTGGGACTGCCCGGCGCTGAAGCCGACCAGGATTCGGCACCTGGCGGCAGTGGGACTCTCACCGGACAATCCGGATTGCTATATTGCCTGGACACAGTGTCCATATCATCGTTCACTTCTTGATTTCATCAAATCAGCCCACATTTCTTCATTTATTTAAGCATCTTACTCATCTCTCACTTGATAGTTTTTATGCCCTGAGGCAATAAACATCGCTTAAAAAAAAAAATCAGATACCTACGGAACTGCCGTTGTCTTTGATGTCTAACTTTATAGCGCTTCGCGATCTCTTAATCCAGCACCCGCTAGCTGAAATGAAAGTATTGCTCCGAGCCAAATTTGGTTATTTGGCAACGTTCGTCGCATGCACAATTAAAAAAAAAGCGCGTGAATTTTGGCACGCAAAGTTTCTTTGTCTTTAATGTGAAATTTAGGTAATTTTGAAGAAAACAGCTTCGGACACATCAAATGTTTTGGAGATAAATTTCCAAGTGGATTTTAAATGCCAGGGCATACATTGAGACTCTGACCCATGTACCGCTGATAATGTTCCAAGAGCGCCCCTTCTTTCGCTGTCAGCGTATACAAAAATAACTTATTGCCAACCCGTTCGCAACACTTTAATAGTTTCAGGGACGCACGTTCTATTTTCGCAAAATGTCGTTCATACAGTAGAGAGAGACGGCTGTACGGCGAAAAAAAAAAGTTTCTTGTGCCGCTGGATCGATAGAACTGGGCGGCAGTCGCTGGCATGAATCTCCCGATTCGTGTCTCATTTCTTTAATTCATTCAAGCGCTCGTCTCAAGGAATCCGTTTAAGGTCCATAAAACTGTTTCGCGCCCGTCCATTTCATCGGCTTATGGCGGCATAAATCTTCAGAAAGGGACTGTTCGTTTCGTGGAATTTTATGCGCTGTGTCCTAGCCGTTCTGTTGTATAAGAATACCTTGCGCAATAAAAACTGTTTACACCTTGAACTTCCATGAGCAGTGTCCGTCATTTTTTGTTTGATAATGCAGCTTTACACGCCGACACATTCTTTTTGTTTGGCAATTGTTTTCGCTGTGCCATACTTTCTTGACCAACAAGTATAGGACCTGTAAGGCACATCTCTCTAAAATCACTGTCACCTAAGTGCAACTAGATGGCGTTCTGTTTCAACGGGACAGTCTCAATCAATCAATCAATCAATCAATCAATAAATCAATCAACCGACCGACCGACCGACCGACCGACCGACCGACCGACCGACCGACCGACCGACCGACCGACCGACCAACCAACCAACCAACCAACCAACCAACCAACCAACCAACCAACCAACCAACCGACCAACCAACCAACCAACCAACCAGTCTGACTGACTGACTGACCGACCGACCGACCAACCAACCAACCAGTCGGTCGGTCGGTCGGTCGGTCGGTCGGTCGACTGGTTGGTTGGTTGGTTGGTCGGTCGGTCGGTCGGTCGGTCGGTCGGTCCGTCCGTCAGTCAGTCAGTCAGTCAGTCAGTCAGTCAGTCAGTCAGTCAGTCAGTCAGTCAGTCAATAAATAAATAAATAAATAAATAAATAAATAAATAAATAAATAAATCAACCAACCAATCGATCGATCGATCGATCGATCAATCAATGATCGCCTGTGCACTTTTTCCCGAGGAACCGACTAGCCCGGACGAATGCTTTTCGAGAAGTCCTCCCGGGCCCCCAAGCCTGGCCGGTAACGCCAAGATGTCTGGAGATAAAAAATGAATTTTGCTTCTCACAACCCAACTCTAACCCTCCATCCACACCGACTTACTGTCTCCTCTTGGAAGGATGGCCCCCTCCAGACAGAGTCTGCAGCGCGGGGGGCCGCTGCCACGACCTCTGCATACCCATTTTCCCCACCCAGGCCTCGTGGACATACTGACACAACTCACCCGGCGGGTGCAGCGAACAACCTGGAGGGCTGCACTGCACCCCAAACGCAGCTATTCGAAGACACTTCCTACCGTGCCGAAGCTGAGTTTGTAGACACTGCGTCTCTGCTACGGTGACTACTAGACGCTTTCTGTTCCATATATGTGTTCCAGGTACGAACTTATATATACGAAGCCGAAGTGTCTTTCGGGTTAGGCCTGAGTGCTCGATGGGCGTTTTCAGCAATGTGCAGCCTCACCACATGATACAGGTGGCTATGATGTTTGTTGCGAGTGTGGCGTAGTAGGGTAGGGTGCGGCTTGACACGCTATCGTAAATGATATATCACGGTGCTGTATGGCAGGCATGGTTCAACATTCCGAAGTTGAATTTGGGCTACGAGGGATGCTATTTATATTGGCCATCTGTGGTTCTTTAAAGGGGATTTTAAAGAGGCTCTCAAGAAACTTCCGGCATGGCTAAGACGTTAAAGGACGTCGCTTCACAAATATCCTCAAGCAAGAATTGTTAAATTGCCTTTTGTAGAAACTTAGTTATCTGTAGTCAAAATTTGAATTTAAGCGTCTTCGCGCCTTTCCCTCTCCTCTCATAAAATTTTGCGCGCTGAAAGGTAGGTGCTTCTCCGCAGACCCCACCTACGGCTGCCGACGCGCGCGGGAATTCCCCGAGGGGAGGAGCTTCCTGACGGGCCGGAGCGACGCGACTGTCTGGCCGTGGACATGTGACGTCTGAAGGAGCCTAACCAATAGCCATCTCTTAACGGACATACGCAGACGCGTGTGGCGGAGAAGAGCGCGAGTATGAAAAAGTCGCTGGAAAGGGTTCGCCGACTTTCGCGTGCGATTGTGGGTTCTCTGCTGCGTGTAGAAGTATATTATTTGGCTCAGATGTCCATGAGAACAGAATGTAGCGATTGAGTTAGTTTAAATACTCTCCTCAGAAGTTTTTTCGCAGCCCCTTTAACATGCACCGACATCGCACAGCACACGAACGCTTTTCCATCGAAATGCAATTACCGCGGCCCAGATTCAAACTCTTATGCCGAACGCTAAAAGCACGGAATCACGGCAAAGAGTTCGTTTTATATCAAGAAACGCAACACATTGAGAACTTAAGCAACTTTTCGCCTTGCACCGAATATTAACATTATAAGCCACTGACCTCCGTACTCCAAAGATTTCGGAGTCTGAAGGCCTACATACTGATTAATTAGTCGATTTAGTTATCCACAGAAATCCAACCTCCTCGCAACACCATGGACGCAGTTCAGTAGAATCGACTTTTCGTGGAACTTATTCGTTCAATTCAAGGACTTCGAGTTCCTGTGCAAACAGAAAATAGAAAAGGAAACGCCTTAATTGCATCCGCGCTTTGTACTGATTGCTCTCGCGACTAGACAATGGTTCTCGCGTTGCCGGATAATTAAACAGTACGCGAAGCGGCCGAGTTTGCCTCGGACCAGACAGACGGAGAAGTTTATCGGGCCGCCCAACACGAAACGCATGTAGGCGTGAGTGTGCTCTTTCGAGCGATTGATAAGCTCTTAGAATGAAGTTTCTCGATCCCTATATCCCCTTTCACAGGAGAACCCATTATTCCCGAATGTCCCGATGCCGTAGGGAGATAGCCTCATTGGACGACGATCAAAGAGGAATAATTGGGGGAATAAAAGAACATATGGCGGGGTTAGGCACCGCATTGGAGGTTAGGCGGTAGTAGAGTCAGAGAGAGGGAGTGGGGGAAGGATAGGACAGAGAAGAAATGGCATCCGAACATTCTAGGAATCCAATAATTGCCACGCAGTACGTTCTCGCCATTGATGGAATGCAGACGCCCAACGTGATCTTCGCAACAGCACATCGATGAAAAAAATAAGTTAGCGCGAACTAGGCGAAGTCTAAAGAGAGGTCCGTCTAACAGTTATGCACTAACTAAGCCCTCAGAACAGTTCTATACCCTGAGAAAGAATACTTCGCTGGCATCCCTGAGTCTTCGCTAATGGAGGTGCCAGTACACTGTCAACCAGTACAGCGCCAGGCTTGCGTTATGAGCACCCTTAGCCGCGGTCGAGGTGCTGTAATGCATCACGCTGGTATCGTTTAATGCCGACGTTGACGCGACGGCTGCTGTCTCAAGGGTGTAGTCGGTCTAGTTATGCTCCGGCGTGCTTGTGTGGAAATGGCAGGAGAGGAGGATGGAGGACGTCTTTACGTATTCGACTGTGCTGGCAGATTACCCCGGGCGAGACGATTTATCGACCCGTAGTTCACGCAAAGGAGGGCCATTGGTTTGTCGCATCGTGTACAGTGACCGACTGCATCGTTACAACGGGTCAGAGACTTCTTCTAAGCCTTACTCCGTTTGCTCGCTACAAGTTTACGGCAGCTTGCGGACACGTATAGAGCATCCTGTAGTGCTTGCAGGCCTTAAGCTACGTGCGTATATGCTACGCCGTTACTAACCTTCGCTCGCTTTGCAACTCCTTGGGTTCTCCCTCGTTCGCAGTCAAGCGTCTGCCGACCCGTTGCGCAGCGTAATCTGGTTACCCGACAGTGCTGCTCGAGAAGACTGTAATGGTGTCTGGGTCGTGCAAGAGATCCCATTAGGTACGGAGACAAATTGCGTCTAGCCCAGACATTCGTCTACGGACAAAAAGAAATGCACCGCGTACAGCCTACTCATTCGGGGGACAGACTGAAGGAAACGGGGAATTCGGAGGCGGGGATCGTGTTCTCTTGTTTCGCGCCAGGGTCGCTGCGATCGCAAACTCTCCACGGAAGATTGCTGTGTGGGCAGAGGAAGCGAATAACTAATCGCCTCCTAATAAGGCACCAACTGCAGAGGGAAGCGTTGGATAGAGTTGGCATCGCTACGGGTGGACCGCCCTTAGCATTATACGTAATCGATTTGATGTGTCACTAAAAAAAAAGAAAAGAGAAAAGAGGGCGAAGAGGAAGAAGGAAAGCGAAAGACATGTTGAAAAACAACTTAATCTTAACTAGGAAGTACCTGACTATATTTACTGCAGGAAAATATCAAGTCAATAAAATATGTACCATTGCAGAGACGTAGAAAGTCTCATTAAGTTTGAAAATCCCATTAAGGCATGTCCTCTGGCATGCCTGAAGGACCTCTCTTGTCTTTTATGTACATGAATGGCTGCTGCTCTGGTATTTTATTGCAAAGAAGACTGTTTGCCGATGTTTGTGCTTAGTAAAGAGTTATTCATAATAAGCACGACTGCAGTTTTTTTTTAGAAAATGACTTCAACAAATTACGTCGTGCACCATCCGGCGCATGCATATCAACTTGCAAAAAAAAAAAAACATTCTTAGGGGCTTTTCGAAAAGAAGAAAGCCTCAGGACCTCTTCTAAATTGTAGACACAACCAAGATGTTTTCAGTTAATGAGCATAAATACCTTGGTGTTTATCTAACCCCTGTTCTTCAATGGAGTGGACACATGATAACATCATGATAGAGCATACAGAGTTACAGGATTCTTGCTCAAAAAAAAAATAATTGCCACTTCGAGCAAGGGAAATATTGTGCAAAGCTACTTTCCGACCTGATCCGGAAGACGCTTGTGCTATAGGGGATCTGCGATGGGCATGTGATGTAAAAGTTCAGAACGAACTCAAAACCTAGCGATTCGTTTTTTTTAAAAAATTATACGAGGAATTTCAGCGTCCCTAGAAAAAATGAAAACCTAGGCCGAAGCCACTACAGAAACCTAGAGAAAATCTTAGGCAGAAACTTTTTCGCAACACATTTCACTCTCGCACTGGTGTAGTTACTTTTCCAAGCCTGATTTCGTTTCATTGCGGCCAGACCATATAAACAAGATAGGGGAAGCAGATTGTAAAACTGAAGCGTTTAAGATATCATTTTTTTTCAAGAAATGTAAGTCATTGGAAGAAGTTGAAAACCGATGTCGCAGTCATTCTCTCAAACGAGGTATTTCCTGACGCACTAGGACTGCTGGTGTAATAATAATAACAATAATAATTGGTTTTTGGGGAAAGGAAATGGCGCAGTATCTGTCTCATATATCGTTGGACACCTGAACCGCGCTGTAAGGGAAGGGATAAAGGAGGGAGTGGAAGAAGAAAGGAAGAAAGGGGTGCCGTAGTGGAGGACTCCGGAATAATTTCGACCACCTGGGGATCTTTAACGTGCACTGACATCGCACAGCACACGGGCTCCTTAGCGTTTTGTCTGCATAAAAACGCAGCCGCCGTGGTCTCAAAACTGTTGCAGTTATATCTTCTCAAACATACATTATGTGCTGCGCCACCTACATTACTTTATATTTTGATTATTTGCTCTGTTCTCCTTCACCCTCCTCCAACTGTAATGCCTGCTGGTGCTGTATGTATTTTTTGATAAATATTTATTTTTCTTACTATGAAGGGGTATTATAAGGAAATGTCCTGTCTCCAACCGTCAACTGCACGAAAACTCCCGTATACCTCCTATATGACGAGAACTTTGCTAACATAGACGTACAAAGGAAAAAAAACACTCGTGCAATTCCATCTTGGTCTCACGGGGAGTCTTCCCTTGAGCACCAGGTTCACGAAAACTCCTTCATAACCTCTGTGTGACGAAAACTGCCGTTCAATCCTTCGCGTTTGCATGCGTGAGTAAGCTTAATCCATCTAAGTCGGTAAAGTTTTTCCTTTTATGAGAGTTATACGAGAGTTTTCATGCAGCTGATAGCCCTAAAAACAGACGCACCCTTTGCAGTCCCGATACAACCGCCACCAGGCGGCGCCAGATGGCGACACCGAGCAAATGCGTCCAATGTCGTGTTTGGTCTGTTCTCTCATGAATGATGACAGGAACCGGCATATACCATTGAGATCGCAGAAAACCCAACCAACGCAAACACGCGAAAGACGAGAGAGAGAGAGAGAGAGAGAGAGAGAGAGAGAGAGAGAGAGAGAGAGAGAGAGAGAGAGAGAGAGACAACAGCTTGCAATGAGGAAAAACGGAGAGACAGACCTCGAACAATGCGAAGGGGGAAAAGAGACTCATTAAATATGGAGTGGTCCGATCGCTCTTTCTGCACAAACACACACACACGAACAAACACAGACACGCACATAGATCCTCTCTCTTGCTTCACATTTTCCCTTCACCCACACAGACACTCGAACACGGGGAAGAGAGACGAAGAAGTGAGTGCTTTCATTTGATCCGAGTGTAGTGGCGGCACTAACAAATCTGCAGACTATCGATCAGCTCATTGTATTAGCCTTTTTGGTGGAAATCGGTTTATTCTCCTCTGTTTTCTGCCTTTCCATCTAAGTGCTGCACAGATGCCCTCTCATGAACTCGATATAATTGCTTCCGCGGATCGCCATCGCTCGAGTATAACTGAGAATGGAAATAAAGAAGAAGAAAAAATAGAACGAGGGAAAAGCGATCCAAGCGCACGCGAACAGTGGGACAACGATGGATAGCACGAGAACGTAATGTTAAGATGAGATGCGCTTTTTTCTTCCGGCTTTTACAGCATTTCTTGTCCCTTGGGTTAGCGAGAAAAGCTTGAAGTGGTAACTAGTTTCTCACTGCTTTTTTTTAAAACTGAATAATTTTTTTTAATCAGCTTTAAAGAGGAATAGCTAAAAAATAAAATGGTAGTAATTTCCTTCCGTTAGCCCTAATCAAGTTCTTTTAAGAGCCTGAATTAGCAACAAGATATTTCAGAGCGAAATTTGTCTTTGAAATGTACGCGGAAATGATTAAATGACTGAATTAATGAATATTCACATCAAGAAAGCACAGTATTTGAAACCCGGGAATGTAACTTGGTTGTGTTGGTTATAGTGGGGAATTGTTTGCATAACCGTTTAGATAGAAAACAGTTTTCCGTAACGTACAAAAGGTAAATACACAGCCGTTACGTTGTATTTTCTTGTCTTAATTATGGTCTATCCACACGATTACACAAGGAGCTTTTCGCAGCAATCAACACTACCCCGTGGAAACAAATACAAAATTTACATTTTATTTTGCATCACTTCGTTTCTGTCATTTGATTTCTTTGATGTGTGTACCGTAACGAGCCCTTCGCCTGCGTAATCTTTTTGCATTTTAACATACAGAGAATCTTGATTTTTTTCGGTAGTATTTAATACTACTTAATTGGGTACTACGTAATCAATAGGTAATATTAAAGGGCTATCGCACAGCTGCCGCTCGCCCGTTAGATCGCAGTCTAGGCGGTATCTGTGTTATACACAGGTCGTCCCACGTCACGGCGTAGTTTGGGGACGACTCTGGCGAACACTCTCAAGAACAGCTCCGCGTAACACATATAACTTGACAAATAGGAGATGAGACAAGCGCCTGTTGCATTTGGGTTGCAAGCCCCAAGGGTAGCGTTGGCCTGGCGGCCTGGGGCAAAGCTGGAAACATCCGAAGGTCCCGGCAAAGGATGAGTCGACTGGCAACAGAACAACTTGTTTATTCTGGCATCGCAAAAGAGCAGCCGGTCAGGGCGACCACGTTACTCGAAGGAAGGAATCGAAGTCTCTCCCTCGCGTCCGGCGCAGCTGTCTTTTTTTATACCCTCGGAGTCGAGGGCAAGAGGGAACGGCTTGGGAAGAGTCATCCGATACGGCGACGCTTGAACATGTTCAGGCGTGACGGGCGCGTCCGCCAGGCCGGCGCCGGTCAGACCTCCTCGCCTCCCAGTTGAGGAGCTCCTCTCCCCGGCTGCCGCGCTTTGACAAGCGTGGGCAAAACAAGCACACACACACACACGCACGCACGACGACACGTGGCACTGAAACATGCCTGGACGCGCTTGGCGGGAGGCGTTGCGGCCGCGATGAACGAAGCCGCGGCGTCCGTTGCATCCGCGCCGGCTATACCGCGCGTCGTAGGTAGGCGAGACGTAACAGACCGCCCCGCCGGGAGAAGGAGATCCCGATGGTCAGGGGACTGCATCCGCTGTCCAGAGGGATGTCGCTCGATGATGCTCGTAATCGAAACCGATCGTCCCTCGACGTTGCTTGAGCGCAGCGCACAGAGAAGGCCTCGTTCTCGGGTTCAGGATCACATAGGACACTGTAAAGTCACTTCGGGAGAGTTGCCATTTTTGTGCTCGTTCCCAGCAAGCGTTAGAACTACGCCGAAACGCAACCGCTCAGTCAGCAAGCACGAGACAACCCTCACTAAGCTCTGCCAGGCTCTTTCCCCTTTTATACTACTGCCTAGTTCCTTACAGTAGTCAAGCAGCACTCAGAACGCGTCCACAAATTGGAAAATTGCACTAGAAAGCACATAATCACTTTGAAACACTAAACAAAAGCAATATGTTAAAAATCCTGCCTCAGGAAGAAAACATCAGTAACCAACAACTTTGAGGCGGATTCCTACGTTAGGGGCTTCGACTTAAGCCATCGGCGTTACCGTTGAGACTCCCCTTTTTGTAACGCACCTCAAAGGAATATTGTTGCAAAGCGAGGCTCCAGCGCAGGAGGCGGCCATTTTTGGGAGAGATGGTCTGCAGCCATTGGAGAGGGCAGTGATCCGTCTCAATGATAAACCTCGAGCCGGCTAGGTAGCATGACAATTTCTGAACGGCCCACACGAGACACGCACACTCTTTCTCGGTGGCGCTGTACGCCTGCTCACGACAGGTCAGCTTACGACTAGCATACAGGACGGGGTGTTCCACTTCTCCATTGTCCCTTTGGCACAGTACAACGCCCATGCCTCGCTCACTAGCATCGCACTGAACAACGAACCCTTTTGTGTAGTCTGGCGATCGTAGCACAGGCTGGCTTGTTAGGGCGCTCTTTAGGGCGCTAAAAGCTCTTTCCTTTGTCTCGCTCCAGACGACTGTTTGGGGCTCTGTTTTTCTTAGAGCATCCGTCAGGGGAGCCGCGATATCGGAGTACCTGGGGATGTACCTCTGATAGTAGCCGGCGACACCCAAGAACGACCGAATATCGGTCTTCGTGCGCGGTTGCGGGAAGTCTCGCACAGCGGCCACCTTTATTTCAGAGGGGCGGCGACGACCCTGTCCAATCACGTGACCGAGGTATACAACCTCGGCCTGTGCTAATTGGCACTTGGGAGCTTTGACTGTCAAGCCCGCTTCGCGCAGGCGGGTTAGCACTGCCCGCAAGTGTGCCATATGCTCAGACCAGGATGCGGAGAATATCGCTACGTCGTCTAAATACGGTAAAGCGAATTCTTCCTGTCCCCGCAACACTTTGTCCATGAGGCTTGAAAAGCAGTATGGCGCGTTCTTCAAACCAAAACTCAAAACTTTAGGACGGAATGTTCCCATTGGTGAAATGAACGCCGCATACCTACTAGCCTCTTCTGTAAGTGGAACCTGCCAATAACCCCTGACAAGATCTAGGGTGGAAATAAACTGAGCGCTACTAACTTTCTCAAGGCGCTCCTCGATGTTAGGGATCGGATAAATTTGATCCTTAGTGATAGAATTAAGCCTGCGGTAGTCGACGCAAGGACGAGGTTCCTTGCCCGGTACCTCAACTAAAATCAAAGGGGAGGTATAATCACTCTCACCCGCCTCAATAACACCGAGCTGTAGCATTTTCTTTACCTCAGCCTCCATAATATCGCGCTGGCGGGGTGACACCCGGTACGCCTTGGATCGTACTGGCTCTGGCGAGGTAAGTTCTATATCATGAGTAAGGACAGAAGTCCTACCAGGCCTCTCAGAGAACTGACCTTGAAACTCTTGTAAGAGTTGGTGTAGTTCGGTTTTCTGCTCAGGCGACAGCGGTGCTTTACTGAGTAAGTCACTAATGACCTGATCAGTGTCTTCCCTGTTCGTCACTGAGCTTAGTCCCGGAAGCTCGACCGGAAGCTCTTCTAACTTTCCCGTGTCGCGCATTTCATCTACAGTACCTGGTGCCTTCAACGCTACAGGCTCAATTTTATCCAGTTCGGACGTGCTCTGGATATCAGCTTGCTGCGCCTCCGACCCTTTTTCATTGTTTTCAATTTTATCCAGTTCGGACGTGCTCTGGATATCAGCTTGCTGCGCCTCCGACCCTTTTTCATTGTTTGACAACGTCGGCCCCGCAACTACCGCCTTTGCAGCGAGCTCCCGAACTCTCGGTCTGGTTAAGGCCTGAACGCTAGCCTCACCAAACAAAAGCCCCTTCTCGCGCAGGAGGTGATCGGACCTGTTCGAAAAAAGGTACGGGTAGTGGGCGGGCAGCCTAGATGACACTACGGCCTCCGTCTCAAGTGCTCCGAAAGGTCCTTCAATAAGCACTTTTGCTACGGGCAGACACACGCTATGAGCTTCCACGGCTTGCTTAATCCATGCGCACTCGCCCGTGAACATATCGGGTTCTACGTAAGAGGGGTGAACTACATCCATTGTAGCTGCGGAATCACGAAGCACTCGGCACTCTTTCCCGTTCACGAGGAAGTCTCGCATGTAAGGCTCGAGAAGCTTCATGTTCTCGTCAGTGCTACATAATGACAAACACACGGCTTCTCTTTTTGTTTCTGGACACTGCGCCGAAAAGTGACCCGGCTTCTGGCACGTATAACACACGCGCGCTTGCCTCCTCTCGAACCGCTTTCTGCGTTCGGCTTCGGCTGCCGCCGTCTCCTTACGTTCGGTCGGACTGCTTTCACTCGCATCCGCACTACGTGTGTCCCCCCTTGCTCTCATGGGTGTGAACTTCGGCCTCTCAGACTTGGAGCCAAATTCACCCTTTTGACCGTCCTTAGCTCCGCGAGCCCGACGCGTCACAAACTCCTCGGCTAGCTCGGCGGCTTTAGCCACTGTACTAACGTCTGGCCTATCCAAGACCCAGTACCGCACGTTCTCAGGTAACCGACTATAAAACTGTTCCAGCCCGAAACACTGCAGAATTTTCTCGTGGTCACCAAACGCTTTCTCTTCTTTGAGCCACTCCTGCATGTTTGACATAAGCCTGTAGGCAAACTCTGTATATGACTCATTTCTGCCTTTTTCATTTTCCCGAAACTTCCGACGGAACGCCTCCGCTGACAGCCTGTACTTTTTTAGCAGACTCGATTTCACTTGGTCGAAATCCTCTGCCTCCTCTCTCTTCAAGCGAGCGACTACGTCGGCCGCCTCGGCGGGTAACAAAGTGAGCAAGCGCTGTGGCCACGTTTCCCGAGAGAACCCCTGCTTCTCGCACGTTCGCTCAAAGTTAACCAGGAACAAACCAATGTCCTCTCCAAGCTTAAACGGCCGCATCAGGTCAGTCATTTTGAACGATACCCGTTCTCCTGCACCGTGTGCCTGACTTCCATTACGAGCGCGTTCCATCTCTACCTCGAGACGCTTCATTTCCAAAGCGTGTTGACGGTCGCGCTCTTCTTTCTCTTTCTCTTTTTGTTCTTTACGTTCTCGCTCCTCTTTCTCTTTTTGTTCTTTACGTTCGCGCTCGTCTTTCTCTTTTTGTTCTTTACGTTCGCGCTCGTCTTTCTCTTTTTGTTCTTTACGTTCGCGCTCCTCTTTCTCTTTTTGTTCCCTCTCCTCAATGGTCTCAAGGCATTCCGACAGCTCGTCATCCTCAGCCTCCAACTCAAGAATCGCCCTTAGCAGTTCTGGTTTTCTGAGTTTGTCTGAGACATCAAGACCCAACTCTCTTGCAAGCTCCAGCAATTTCGGTTTGCGCAACGACTTCAAATCCATGGCTGCTCCGAATGCTGCTTTCTCTACTGCCTACTATTGTCTTGCCGCAAACTAACCCGGCAGCAACGACAACCACAATTACCAGCTCTGTTTCTGACACTAACAAAAGCCTGGCAAAACTCAGAAGAAGAAAGTCCCGCACTCACCAAACCTCGCAGCCAAGAATTCAGCGCAGTCGTTCCGCTGCAGGCAACCAGTCATCACACAGGGCTCGTTGCACTGCTCCCGGATGGTCGTTGTGCTGCTCAGCATACAGTTGACCGCATATCTTCGCTGCTGGCCTCCGTTGTCGGGATCCCACCGCTGCCACCAGTTGTTGCATTTGGGTTGCAAGCCCCAAGGGTAGCGTTGGCCTGGCGGCCTGGGGCAAAGCTGGAAACATCCGAAGGTCCCGGCAAAGGATGAGTCGACTGGCAACAGAACAACTTGTTTATTCTGGCATCGCAAAAGAGCAGCCGGTCAGGGCGACCACGTTACTCGAAGGAAGGAATCGAAGTCTCTCCCTCGCGTCCGGCGCAGCTGTCTTTTTTTATACCCTCGGAGTCGAGGGCAAGAGGGAACGGCTTGGGAAGAGTCATCCGATACGGCGACGCTTGAACATGTTCAGG